>NC_056728.1:1995001407-1995110807 GCF_019279795.1 Protopterus annectens | reverse complement strand
TCACCCAGCCTGAACATAACCCAAGACCAAATGGGGCCCAAACACATGTCATATGCTTCCAGACTAAAGGAAATCCAGCTTTATTCAGTGGCATACTGCATACTTACAGGTGACCTATGCCTGACATACAAGACCATGTCCAATCAGGATGTGGTGGACATGCTCCACTGCAAGCAGTCCAAATCCACCAGAACCATGGGAGCTGAAGATTTGAACCTCAGCACATACATGTATAGGACATGCTGGAGGGACAGAGTCATAACTCAGAGGCTTCTCAGACTCTAGCAGAGTATCCCAGTTTATGTTAGACAGAGTCCCTCACTGACTCTCTTCAAGAGAAGTCTGGACAACTGGATGTGGGATTGTAGTTTTACCCCAGGGGTCCTCCCTGTGTCACTACTAGACAGAGGCACAGTCAAGGTATTCAATTACATACGCGGGTCATAATGTGTCACTACTAAGTGAGAGGCACAATATTCGGAATCTATTCTGTACACTTATTACCACTATAAGGGGTGGCAATAGCCACATCACTATGGCTAGGCTTATAAATGCACTAGGGCAGATAGCCTAGTAGTAAACTATGAAACTATGATGTATGTGTAGGTATTGTCAGTCAAGCAATATAATGTGGTTTGGGGGGCTTGATATCTTCCTGTCTTCCAACAGTTTTTTGTCTATTCCTTCTAGCATGTCAAGGGATCAGTTGCTAGTGTCCTCTCCTGCTCAGCTGGTGAACCTGGGAATATTGAGGCAATGTTACAATTGACTCATGTACACAGACAACACTCTCCTTCTCCCACAAAACACAAATGCATGCAAGAGATGCAACTATATAGCCAAACTGGAGGCTGAGCTCTCTCAACATAGGACTGGCAGGACCAGAGAGGAGGAGAAGGTGACCACACACACCACAAACCCAGTCTCACATAGCACTATCACAACTTCAAATCATACACATAAACACACAAAGACATACTCAGAGCCTCTGATCACAGATCTACCATAACAGCAGAGGCCACCAAAGCAGACACCCAAACAACTGCCTCCACAGGGCACAGCACATGCAACACATAGACCACAGTCAGTGTGCCAAACATTCACAGCCCTTAAGGCCAAACACAATGCCAGACACACCCGTCATAGGTGACTCCATCGTCAGACACACTAATGTCCTGCTCACCAGATTGAGTAAGGAGAAGGTCACAGTAAGCTGCCTATTGGGTGCTGGAATCCACCACATAATGCAAGCACTCAGGTCACTCAACTGCAAGTACAAGTATGACTCAGTCATTGTCCATGCTGGTGTGAACGACCTGAGATGTACCTCCCTGGACTACATGAAAAGAGACATAGAGGAGCTCTCTGATTATGTAGCCCAGGCAGGTATGACCCTGACCTTGAGCAGTATCCTACCTTCACCAAGAATGATGCCACAATACAGAGACAAGTTGACCATCTGTAATAATTGGCTTAATCTATGGTGTCATTCAAAGGGGATCCAATGTCCATCTGCCTGGGATGACATGCTGGACAAGCCACGCTGATTCGCAGGGGACAGCTTGCACCTGTCACCCCTGGGCTTCCGGAATTTGGCTAGGGCTCTTGCCACCCCCATTGTGCCTTTTTTAGGCAAGGCTCAGATTCTAAACCTACCACCCTAGAACACAAAAAAGGAAATAAACTAAGGGTAATGCTGCTCAATGCCAGATGTCTCATCCTCAAGATGCATGCACTTGAAGCCCTTCTCAGTATGGAGAACATCGATGTCTGTGCTGTGACTGTAACCTGGTTCAGGGCTCCTGACAGCACCCCGGCAGTATCAGGTGTTACCTCATATCACATGTTCCGGCCCCGAAATCCAGACGACACCAAGGAAGGAGGGTGGGTGTCCATATTCATCAAGGACACCCTCACCTCAAGGTTGGTGGAAACACACGATGCATCGGAGACCATCCAGGTGCAATTAACCATAGGCAAGGCTGCTCGGCAGTTTGTAGCAGGTTACAGGCCACCCTCTCAAACTCAGGAACCTCACACAGCTTTCCTGAAAACACTGGAGGGGATAAATGTATCTCCAAACACCATCATACTGGGTGATTTCAACTATCCAAATATAGACTGGGATCACTACTCAAGCCCCAACACTCTAGCCCAAAGGTTCCTAGAGTTCATAACCTCATATGCCATGGAACAACTAGTCACCATCCCCACAAGAGGAGACAACATACTAGATCACATCATCACGAACATGGGGTCACAATGTTCAACACCAGACATATACCCATCATTGGTGAGATCAGATCATAAACTAATCTCACTGGAAGTCCACATCCCGCCCCCACCCCAGATAAAAAAGACCACAGTGAAGAACTTCTCAAAAGCCGACTTCACACTTCTAAAGACTGGTGTGGTCTCTTTCAAGGCCCCCAAGCCAGCGGAAACCATTACCCAAGCCGCTGAATCACTTACAAATGCCTTCTACCAGCACCTCCAGGACTGCATGGATCAGGCAATCCCACACAAAACAAAGACTCTTTGTACCAAAGGCATGCGTGCAGTCTGGTGGACCCCAGCCATAAACAAGCTGTACAACAGAAGGAAGGAGCTACTACAAGATAGAGCAAAATCCGTAGAAGGGAAGACACCCCTGCTCATTATAAGTAAAGAACTGAGATCTCCCATAAAATCATCCAGGGCACATTTTGAGAGAAAACTCGCTAAGGACTCAGAAGACAATCATGAGGCCTTTTTTAGCTATGTTGGAAACCTGGGAGGTGACTCCCAGATATGCTCAGAATTAGTTCATAATGATGTAAAAATCACTAAACCTACAGACATTGCCAACATACTGGCTGACAGGTTCAGTGCAGATTTCCCCCCCTCTCCCCCCAAAGGGAGGGATATCTATACCAGGGGATTGTAGCCCCCCCAAACATCTCAAATGCTCAGGTGAGAACTGCTCTATCCAAGGCGAGAAACACAGCATCCATGGGACCAGTTGGTGTCCCCGGTTGTGTGCTCCACGAACTCAATGAGGAATTAAACCCGCAGTTAGGGCAGCTGTTTAATCTTAGCCTCATCTCAGGATACGTACCCAAGGAGTGGCGTACGGCAACGGTGGTCCCACTTCACAAAGGAGGTGCCTCCACCGACCCCGGACACTACCGTCCCATCAGCTTGACCATCCTGGTCTGCAAAGCTATGGAGAGGACCATAATGGAACTCATAAATGAAGACATGGGGGACTTGCAGACTTTGGATCTAACCCAGTTTGGCTTTGTCAAGGGCGATCATGCCTTTTAAACTTGGTTGACTTTTTCAGAACGGTCACCAAGGCCACTGATGAGGGCAAGGCAGTCCACACAGCCTACCTTGACCTGGCAAAGGCATTCGATACAATACCCCACTCGGGTGTCATTGACAAACTCACCAGCTTAAATGTAGACCCATACATCACAAGATGGGTTAGAAACTGGTAAGTGACAGAACCCACAGGGTCAAGGTTGCTGGTAACTTGCTTGCTGTTGGGGCAAGAGCCGAAGGAACTAGTAATATGGACAAAGAGATTCCTTCAGTGTTCCTCAATTCATCTAGTGAAGGGCCAGAGTCTAGAGACATTCGGTCTCAAGAAGTTTTTGCCGACAGTGTACCGCTGAGCGCTAGACCCAAGCAGGCATCGGCTGTGGGTAGAAATGATGGACATTCTCATAAAGAAGGTTTAGTAGGCTCATTTGGTAGGCCTATGAATGGACAGAGGTACAATATTGATTTCTCTAATGTTTTGTATAAAAAATATAGTTTTAATGATAAAATGGTGCCTGAAATTAATGAAAATGACAGTAATTTAAATTTTGAGTCTAATGTGAAGAAACTAGATGAAATATTGTTTAAATTTAAGAATTTAGAGTTAGAAAATTTATATCTAAAGGAGTGTTTAAGATTAGAAATTGTCCCTAAAGGACTTAGAGTATGCAAATTTCCAAATAAGGTCAAAGAAGGTAGTGATTTTCATTTAGAATTATTAAATATTTTTAACAAATGTGGTTTAGAGGTTTTAAAAGTTATTATCAAAGAAAATGAAAGAGAAATAGAGTTTTTAAGTAGTATTATAGAAGATGTGAATGGTAGAATTACTAGGGATCTGCTTTTCACAATTAATGAATGTCAGAGAATGTATTATGACACATTAAAAAGAGTTGATAGAAGTATTAGTAATGTATTCCAAAGAAAAAGTAGAAAGTTAGAGAGGGATGTACAGGATTATAAGAATAAAGTAAGCTACCCCAAACCCCGAAATAATTATAGTAATGCATTTAGGTATGAGGGATACGAAGCAGCATGGGTGGATAATGAACATCATATTAATGAAGTTATTAGTGAGAATAATGAAATAGGTGATATTAATGATTTATCAGAATATCCCCCACTGAGAAGATCGGAAAGAATTAAGAATTATCAGAATAGTCGTCAGCAAAATTTTCAGAAGGGGGGGGAGAGGGACTGCGTATGTGAATTACAACAGGGGTTACCAGCGATGGTAATAGAAAATCAGGTTTTTAAACCTCAAGATGAAGAACAGATCGTAGTGAATGGGCCATGTCATACCTTTCAGGGCTATAATATTTTCAACTATAGTCATGTTAGTATTGAGGAAGTTCATTTCAGTTTGTTTTCCAAAGGGTTAAAATTTGTGCCCAATAGAAGGGCAGATATCAGGAAAGTCCTAATTGACCTTAAGCTTTTTCTTAGAAAGAAGAATTTTGAGATTTTATTCCATGGGCAAAAGACAAATAATAATGCCAATGTTTGGTTAAAAAGAAGAAGCACTTTCAACCCACCCCTGCACCCACAATTGAAAAATTTTGAGATTCTTATGGAAAAAAAGTTAAGGAATGAGTTGGGTGGAAATAAGATAGCTTTTAACCTATCAAAGGAAGAAAATAGTTTATTAAATAGTTTAAGTAATGACAAATCAATTAGAATTTCTAAACCGGATAAAGGGGGCGGGACGGTTGTCATGAACTATGTGCTCTATAAAGAAAAAATGATGGATATATTGAATAATGAGGAAAGGTATCATAGGGCTTCTCTAAATGAAATCAATACTGGGAATAAAAAAGTGTATTCAGTCCTCAATGATTTAGTATTAGAAGGGTCAATTGACATTACTACATTTCAGTATTTACATGTTGATAAACCTACGGTACCGACGTTGTTTGGGGTACCGAAGGTGCACAAACATATAGAGTGCCCACCCATGCGCCCTATAGTGGCTTCGGAAAATTCAGTTACAGCCCCATTAGCCAAATGGTTGGACACAAAATTAAAGGTAGTTTCCAATTTTGGGAATGGTGTGCTAAAGGATTCATGGGAAATGTTAGAATTATTAACCCCGGATGTTTTTGACAAAGACTTGATATTTTATACTATAGATATAGTAGATTTGTTCTCATCTATACCCCATGAAGAAGGTATGAAGCTTTTTGAGGAAGCTCTAGTTAATTATGGGAAGTTTAACAATAATGAGTTTTATTTAATATTGACTTTGATGGATGTGGTACTTACTAATAATTTTATCCATTTTGAAGGGGAATTTTTTAAGCAAGTCCAAGGGGTAGCAATGGGGGCAAGATGCGCCCCGACATATGCAAATATAATCCTTTCAGTGTGGGAAACGAAGTTTATAATTAATTCCAGGTTTAGCCAATGCTGGAAATTATATAAGCGGTTTTTAGATGACATGTGTTTTTTGTGGGTAGGCACAGAGGCTGAATTCCAAACATTTTTCGAATATATTTCACAATCAACCAATTTTTTGAAATTCACATTCCAATGTGATAGGAATGAATTGAGGTTCCTTGATATAAATATTGGTAAAAGCGAGAATGTTTTTTTTTTCAAAGTTATATAGAAAGACAACTTTCTCTAACTCATACTTAGCATTTGCAAGTGCACACCCTTTCCATCAAAAGAAAGGGATTGTGAAGGGACAGTATGTTAGAGCATGCCGGATGACCTCAAAGGAAACAGATTTTGATGAAGAATGTAACATTTTGTATAAAATGTTTATGGAAAGAGGGTACCCACCAGGATTGGTTAAAAAGATTGAGAAAGAAGTTAGGGAAGGTAGAATGGGGAGATTCGAACCTATTTTAGGTAGAGGCAAATTGGAGGCCCCACTAATGATTACAACTGATCAAGTAGTAAGAGAAAATACTTTTGTAGTTGATTATTGTGGGCAAGCCAATAGGATTATAAAAACTTTGGAAGAAGAATGGATGAAGTTTAGTGAGCTATCAGAGCTGAACTACCTGTTTGTAGAGCCATTAAAGTGTACCTTCCGGAAAGGCAGAAATTTAAAAACCATTCTTGAAAGAAATAAAGGGATGAACAAGTATAGAAGAACTAAAGTGGGTACTTTGAAGTGTGGGAAATGCTCACAATGCCCGCATATTTGTGCAAATGAATCAATTTTTATAAAGAGTAGAGACATGTTAGTAGAGAGTAAATTTTTCTCTAACTGTGATACGTTTGGCATTGTCTACATTGCCCTTTGCAAAGCATGTGATTCATTTTATGTTGGGAAATCCGAACGGAAGTTAAAAAATAGGATTTACGAACATCTTTACGAAATAAGAACAAATAATTCCAAAAAGGCTTTGTATAGACATAAAATGGATTGCCCTTTGGCCACCTATAATTTTTTTGTCTTAGAAGTAGTAGAAAAAGATATTAGGGGTGGCCATTGGGAGACGTTTATTGAGTACAAGGAGTTATTATGGCAATTACAGTTGGAGGCCAATAAACTCCCTGGCCTTAATGATTTGATCTCAATAACTCCAGTACTCAAAATGAGGGCAGCTAAGCTTTGAAGTACCTACATTTTTAATAAAATTATTTTTAATAAAATCATTTTTAACAGAATTGTTTTTAGGTATATTAGGGGTGTATATTGATGGTAACAAGTGTATTTATATATATATTTATTTATTTATTTATTGTAATGAGGTTAGCAAAATTATGAATTATTTATTAAATATAAAATGTTTTAAAGTATGCATTTTGGTTTATAATATATGTATTTGCATTTTTCTTAATCAATTCACATTACTATTTATGTAGTGTGATGGATAGAATGTCTTGTGAATCACTCCAGTTTTTGTATGATATGTTTACACTGAATATATATTAATGATGGTTTCTTCCACTAGATGGCACCAAAGTATTATTTAATATATGTGAATTTTAAAGTTTTATGTTTAATTTTTTGAATTTGAGAAATAGTGTTTTATTAACTATAGGTAACAAAGGTAGTGCAATATTTAGTAATAAATTAGGAAAGTATATAAAGCTTAGCTAATATTTACAAGGAAAAGTTTTTATTCTTCCTTTGCTGTCAGCTTAGTTAAACTGAATTCTGCAGCTATTTTTGGTTTATGTCCGTTTTAATAGAGCAATTAAGAGTGTTGAAATGTTGGTTTAATTGATGTTTATTCAATTAAAGTGTTTGTATTTAAGGGGTATGAATTGAGTGTGTAAAATTGTCTGATGAAGTGGATCTAAACGAAAACGCAGTGTGGAGTGTCTTTGGCGTTTATGTTATATTTATACCTCATTAAACTATCTGAATTTTCGCCTGGAGCCTTATTTCCTTCAAGTGCTTTTGGTTTGGGTTGCTGGCACCATGTCATACTCCAAGCCTGTCACAAGTCGTGCCCCACAGGGCTCAGTCCTGGGCCCACTTTTGTTCGGCATCTACTTTTCAGAAGTACAAGCAAACACAGGAGGATTATGGCTGACAAAGTTTGCAGATGACTGCTAACTGGGAACCATAGTTGAAAACCCATCTGACGCAGACATCCTTCGGACGGGTCTCATAGAAACGGATAACTGGCGCCAGAGCCATGGCCTAAAGTTAAACGCTAAACAATGCATAGTCATACCCTTCGGGAAGAACAAGGTTACCCCTAGTTCCCATATAGGTGTTACTCCTCTAAGCACAGGAGAGGTTATCAGGGATCTGGGCACACAGGTTGACAGTAACCTTTCGTTTGACACTCACGTTGCCAAAGTAGTTAGGAAGACCTTCTACATTGCCCACCTGATCATGCAGGGATTCACATCTAGATCAAGGGAGGTAATTGTTCCCCTGTACTCATCACTCATCAGACCAATGATTGAGTACAATGCCCCATTCGGAATGTATCTGACCCGACACCCGCAGCAATTGGACAGGCCCCAAACATTCCTCACCAGAAGGATAAAAGGTCTCAAATGTATGTCTTATGCTGCCCGACTGAAGGAAACCCAGCTCTATTCAGTCACCTACCGTCTGCTCAGAGGTGGCCTGTGCATGACATACTAGGCCATGTCCAACCCGGAATTAATGAACATGCTTCACCTCAAAACCTCTAAATCCATCAGATCTACAAGGGCAAGAGACTTAAACCTTAACACGGCTATTAATAGGGCGTGCTGGAGGGACAGATTCATCACCCAGAGACTCCCTATGCTGTGGAACATCATCCTGGTACATGTGAGGCTGGGCACCTCGCTGGCTTTGTTCAAGAGAAATCATGACCAATGGATGGGAGATCACAGGTATACCCCAGGGATAACATCAGTGTCACTGCTTGACAGAGGCACAGAAAAATAATGGGCATATTATCCTTAGAACTGAAGGAGTGGCGGAAGCCACAAATCTCTGGGCTAGGCTTATATATGCCCTAGGGCAGATAGCCTAGTATGAACCTATGAACATAGGCCTGGTGCAGTTCCTGCTATTAGGACAGTGGTCTGCAGCAAGCTATTTAGTAGTAGGCAGTTTTAGCAATTGGTATTTGACCATGGCTAATCCATGTTGCTTCTTGTTGTGGTACCAACATGGGCGTGTGGTTATCCATGACATTTATTGCTAGTCACCCTCGTTTTGTAGCTTGTTCCATGTTTTTGCAGATGTACATCCCTGTATGAGGTGTGACCTGGTAGTGTTAGGGTGCTGGTGTGGGCTTTGACCCAGTTGTCTATTACAGCACTGATATCTACATCCTCTATACTGTGTGCGTTTACACTGCACGCATCTTGCTGTTTATACTTCTGGCATTGGGTAGCATTACATCTAGGTTCCTATCCCTTGTGGTACCTATGAATGTGGGTTTGTGTTTTTGTGGTTTGTGATTGGTGAGGGTGGATGTTAGTCAGGGTTCTCAGGTGTGCATATGGTACATGGTGTTACATTACTTGACACATGGCATTCATGCCTCAGGTGGTGCTGCAGGGCTGCCTCTGTCGGATGCACATACTACACTCCCTGTACATTACATGTTTGGAAGCAGGTTGTGTCATGTTAGGCATCCCTGTTACTATATGAGTGAGTCAGAGCGGGTATCAGTCCCAGTGTTCCTACTGACCAAGTGTATGTGCTATGCGTTGCCTCTTTGCCAAGGCCAGGGCATACTGGGCACGCCTCCTTCTGCCTACTGGGGCAAGGTCAGGTTGTTCCTCCTCCGAGTCACCCTCTGCCTGTGGTGGTCTTGGCAATGGTGGGGATATGTTTGGCCCAGCCCTATGCTGGTCCTGCTGCAGCTGTTTCTGCAGGATCATAGTATGTAGCATAGCACATATCATGATCATTTGGGTACATGTTGTTGGTGTGTACTGCAAGGCTCCACCAGATGTGTCCAGACAATGGAACCATGACTTGAGCAGCCCAAACACACGCTCTATGACATTATGTGTTTGTGCGTGTGCCTCATTATGGCGTTCCTGTTCAGGTGTGTGGGCATTTCTGATGGGTGTCATCAGCCACGGCTCAAGTGCATAACCTGCATCCCCCACTAGGTGTCCATGTGGGAAGTCCCCACTGTCAAATGATTGGTACAGCTGCGTCAGATGCCAGATGTGGGAATCGTGGTAGCTCCCAGGGCAGCCAGCACACACATTCATTATTATGCCCTGGGCATAACACATGACCTGGCAGTTGATGGAGGGGAATCCCTTGCGGTTAATATAGGCTCTACCCCGCTCACCGGCTGGTGCTTTGATGTGTATGTGCGTGCAGTCTATTGCACCCAGTACCTCAGGGTATCCCGCTATTTGCTGGAAGAGACGCATATTGCTGGCCACTACCTCACGGTCATTGGGGAAATATACATGATCAGCGACATGTGCTGACATGGCATCCAGGAACTGGTGCAGTACCCTGGAGGCTGATGCCTGTGATATCCCCATCATATCACCAGTTGGTCTTTGGAAGGTACCTGTTGCTAGTATTCTTAGGCCAACACATACCTTGGTTTCCACTGGGATGGGTTCCCCTCTATTGGTTCTGTGTGTGAGACGTGGCCTGCACAGCTGAACAATTTGCTGCAGAAGGTCTCTGTCCACTCTGTAGTGCTCTACTATCTCCAGCTCATGTAACCCATGGTAGGTGACCCTGGGCCTGTATACTCTTCTCCTTCTCCTCACTCTGGGTTGTCTGTCAGCATCTGCTTTGTCACCACCCTCAGAAATTCGCCTATGCCTGATTATAACAGCTATGGCAGCCCCTAGCATTTCTGCTCTGAGTTCAGCTTTTTTCAGTTTTCAATTCTGATAGCTTACTTTCTTGCAGTATCTCTTGTGAGAAACAGCCTGCACTGCTCTTTGCGGTGTTTTAAGTGCTGGGTTGGGCTTCTAGTCTGCCTGTGTAATTGCCTGCTTCCAATTGTTTCCACCAATTAACTCCAGCAGTATCCTCTGGCAGCTTCGCTGTAATCTGGTTGTTTCCTATTTCCTCTCTGTTTCCTCAAGGGGAGCAATGTACAAACCAGCATAAGCATGCTCACAGTGACTTAAACGCGCGCACACATCCTTACACGGTTTGAACTGGGCTGATTCATGGTAAAACGCGCGCACACAGCCTTATACATCATGCAACAGGCTTCCTGATGTTTACATTGCCTTCCACATGTGCACGCCCGCGCAAACCATTGTAAACGGTTTGCAACACCCTCCCACATGTTGAACCTGCCTTACACGTGCGCACACGCGCGAATGCACGTATATCAAGAAAGTTTGAGTGTAGGGATAGTGTGCACCCTCTGTTTCTTGACTTTTCTAGTGTTCTGTTGAGACACACCTCTCTCCCTGATGTCTGTCTGTCATCTGTCACCTTACATTGCCCTCCAGTCTGATACATTTATTTCTATCATTCCCCCCCATGATGTCAGCTACCTCTTACTCTGTTCCTCCCCCGTCTGTAACTCTTAAACTACTCAGAAAGTGCTCATTACCTATGTGGCAGTGTGATTCAGTATTGTAACCCTCATTTACATAGGATTGCCTAGTAATGCTTAGTTACATGTCTTACACGGAGCTTCCCCCCCTTGACAACCACTACACGGAGGCCATATTGTTTTTGGTCTGCTAGTCCCTCCATTGACATTCCATGTAATACAAAAATTCCTCAATTGTGGGCTTATAAGCTTCGGTTTTCAGTTTTAGGCAGTGCACCCCGTTTGCGCGGGTGTGCGCTGCAGTTAAACATCATAATCCCACGAAAAATAAAAAAAGTTATTTAAAATATTTTTGCAACACTTTTTCATGCCAATGGCCACATATTTGGCCATTGGCATGCTAAATGAAACATATGCACCCTTTATTTGGAGCTGACATAGCTCCGTTTTCAATTTTGCAGAAATGTACTCAGTTGTCAGCTGAGTACATTTCTGCAGCTAACACATCCGTTACACGGACTGGTTTGGGCTTCTTGGATCACTCAAATACCTCATTTGCATATCTTTGAGCTGCAAATGAGGTATTGAGCATTTCCACGCCCAGTCCGTGTAAGAGACGTGTTAGCTGTCTCTTACACGGAGGTTTGGGCTGTTCCTGGATCGGGAGGCTTACACGGAGGCTTACACTACTCTTAAACTCCGTGTAAGCCTTCCTGAATCCTGCCCATTATGTATTAAGTATCACATGGAACAGTGATTTTGGCAATATATTAATTCAACATGTTCACAATGTACCATAATGATAGAAGTTATTTATATATGTTTTTAAATAATTTTATAGGTAGATTTTATGTAATTCAGTGTAATTTGTTACATTTTGAATTTATTGAGTGCAAATAAGGAGTATATACAAAATTATATATTGTTACGCTGAAGTAGGAATAATATGTGTATACAGCTTTAAAGGAAAAAAGTTTGGTGCCAACTTTTGAATTTAAGCTGCAGTGTTTTCAAGTTACAATGTTCTGAAGAAGCCCACAGTGTAGTGGGTGAAAGCACTTAACATTTCTTTATTACGGAATAAATCATACTTTTAATACAACAGCAGGAGGTATTTGTTCACTTATTGGTGATATCTTGGAATTTAGTACATTCTTTGAAGCCAATTTTCAGAGGAGGCCTGGGGAGAAATGCTTCAAACACAGGTCTTTGTAATATTGGAGGAAACTGGAATACCAGGAGAAACCCTCATGAACACAGGGAGGACATGCAGACTCTGCACAGAAGGCACCCCAGCTGAGAATCAAACTAGAGAACCTCTTGTTGTGAGGCGACAATGCTACCATTGCACCACTGGATGATATGAGTTCAGTTCTAGTACTGTTTGAAAAGGTGATTGTGAATATGTTTTTTGGGATATATTGTGTAGGAGTGAAGAGCATCAGTTTAATTTAGTTTTTTGGGGGGTTAAGAAAGAGTTGAGAGTTGGTTAACCATGATTCAGTGGATGAAAGTGAGTCTTGTATTTTTTCCTCGGACATGTGGAGGTTGGTATCATTATAAATTAGAGTCTAGTTGTCATCATATTGAACTACTGTAGCATTTTTTTGTGCTGCATAAAGTAGTGGTACAAGTATAGAGCCCTGATGTAGCCCTACTGTGACAGGAAGAAAGGTGGAATAGGTTTGTGATCTGATAGAGAGGTAGCAGTTTTTATTTCTAATAACCTCATTATTTCAGAAATTTTAAGTATTTTATGGGAAGCATAAAGGCCTAATGTCAAATCTTTACATAACAGAAGTTATGGTGGAAAGGCTGGCATAATGGTTAATGTCTTTACCTCACAAGTAAATGGTTTGGTTCAAACCTCTGGTCATTTGGCTAGGCTTGTAATAGTCTGATAACCTAGAATTACATATAAAACAAATGAATGCAACTTTTCCCTTGAACTATTCTGCAAGGCCTTAATTCTTCATATTCTGATGTCAAGATTACTAAAGCTGTCTAAATGAACTTCAATTCAAAATTTGTGGTTCCATAATCTCTGTTCATATACCATATATTCCAAAGACATTACTACCGCATTCTGTTTAGGCATTCCTAAAAAGAGTTTGTCACCTAAGACTACCAAAATAACATAAACCTTTCCCTTTAGTTTAATCTTTATAATGGAAAATTCTAATTTTGCCTCCCTTTGAAATACCAAATAGAGATGGATTTAGATATTATCCACTGTATGCACTTTTCTGGTTATTGTTACTTCTGTAAGAAACATTTGAGAGAGCTTTAATGAACAAAGTACTTTATTAATATTCTACAGCATCTTGGAAAGCAAGTCCTTTCATTCTATATTAGTAGCAGCACTACCTTTCAAACAGGAAATGCAGCTACTAATCTCTTACCTGATTCAGCAGAATAAAGGATAACATTGTTTATTTTCTGGACATGTACAAACAGCTCAATATTATGATGACAGAGTTAATGAATCAGAAAGAGATGAAAGGCCCACAACTCAATAAGCACAGCTTATCAATGTGGATGTCACTGTGAATGCATACATAGATTTCCCACTGACATTGCTTTGCTTTGGTAAGTACAAGGCACCTTTGAACATATGTCAACGAGGGACAATTAATCTTATGGTATGTTTTTGCAAAGCACTATTAAAATATTACTCTTTATTACTCATTTCAGTTCAAGCTGTATAGGCAGAGTTTGTAAATGCTGTAAAGTCACCACTTAATAAACATGCAAAATCCAAGCTATTTAATGTGTTTGGCTAAGTAAGACACATTTGCTGCATTATGTCAGAAAAACTGATTATTGAAATGTCTATATAACACGGACATTTCAGTCACCAGTATAATCCATATGTTCACTTTTCATTATATCTAGAATGTTGCTGTTTTACCTTGTAATCTGGCACGAAACAAATTAGGTACTTCATGGGAATCCGCTGTTATGGTGGCCCTCAACAAAAAGATACTAGAGTTATATAAAGTATACTTATTTTAATAGTAAATCATCAAAAATGGTCATTGTAGTAGTAAATCAGTCCTCTCACCATTCCCCTAGGAATGGTCAATAGTTTTATTATAATGTTTCATCAAACTAACACAGGTGAATTTTTTGATTAAAATAATAAACACCTTTTGTTTCTCTGGGTAAATTGGTTTGGTTGATTCATAAGCCATGATGAACAACAGGTGACTCAGACAACTGAAAGATTTCCTGGCAATGCTGGCTGCATTTGAGAGTCTCACATACCATATCATGTTTCACAGAACACTGGGGAGAGACCATTGTTGGTCTTTATAGGGGCAAAAAGACTTCTGAGTGAGAAACTCTGGCTGGGAAACAGTGCACATGAAGTAAAAAAAACTCCAAACAGTTTTATTTGCTGTCACAGTGAATAATAATACATGAACATCAACTGTTATATGAAGTGCTCTTATGCACAAATGCACTTTCTGAAAGTAAAAGTCAATATAAACTTAGAAACGTCTCTACCCCATGACTCCAAGTGAACTCCTCTCCATCCAGCTGCTTTATTCTACTTGTACTGAGCACACAGGATGTCTGCCTGCTGCTGCAAACCATACTAGCAAAGGAACTTCTACAGCTGAATCCCACCTTCAGTTGCATAATTACACAAGAAGCAATACCTCCAGTTAAAATCTATTGTACTGAGCGCATAGTATGTCTGACAGCTAATGCTGCAAATGTTAACATAATTACACTGGCAAAGAAACTTGTGTAGCTGAATTCCACCTTCAGTTGCATAAGTACAAAAGAGCCAATACCTTCAGTTAAAATTTATTGTACTGAGCAGATAGTATGTCTGACAACTAATGCTGCAAATGTTAACATAATTACACTGGCAAAGAAACTTCTACAGCTGAATTCCACCTTCATACAAAAGAAGCAATACCTTCAGTTAAAATATATTGTACTGAGCACATAGTATGTTTGACAACTAATGCTGCAAATGTTAACATAATTATACTTGCAAAGAAACTTCTACAGATGAATTCCACCTTCAGTTACATAAGTGCAAAAGAAGTAATACCTTCAGTTAAAATATATTGTACTGTGCACATAGTATGTCTGAAAACTGCTGCTGCAAAAGGTAACATAATCACACTACCAAGAAACTTCTACAGCTGAATTCCACCTTCAGTTTCATAAATACAAAAGAGGTAATACCTTCAATTAAACTCTATTGTACTAAGCACATAGAATGTCTGATAACTGCTGCTGCAAATATTAATGTAATCTTACTACCAAAGGAACTTCTACAGCTGAATTCCACCTTTAGTTGCATATGTACAAAAGAATAAATACCTTCACTTAAAGGTAAAGCAGTTTCCAAGAATCAAAATTAATTGTTTACCCTCACTTCTGCATAAATGTGGTCCATACTGTAGTGTTGAACCTGCTGGAGGGGCATCCCTATCCCACCCACAGGCCTTATATTGCTGAAGTTGGAGCTAAATTAACATTTTTTTACCGTAGCAATATAAAATTTCCCAGTTATGACAAAAAAGCCCTTAACAATAAAATTAAATGCTGTGACTCACATCTGGTATTTAGAGTTCAAGGACCTTGTCTTTGTATCTATAAACATTCTAACTCACTGATTGTATTTGGTGGTAAACCATATGTGGAGGTGGTGGGGGATAACTGCAGTCCATTAAAGTACCTGATTGGTCCTCCCCTCATCTTAGTTGTTCTCCAACTACTTTTGCCTTTCTGGCTCCAAATTTAAAATCACTTCTCTACCCCATGACCCAAGTGAATTCCTCTCCATCTAGCTGTTTCACTCTACTGTAAGGCACATTGCATTTCTAATTTTTTTTAACAGAAATGGTCTATTATGAATGGTGAATGCTGTACACCTGCATTAACCACCAACATTCTTACCTTCACAGACTAAGTCCTTCCCAATAGATAGTTTTTCATAAGCACATACAGCAAGTGTGGGTTCTGCTCCTTTCTACCCTCAATCTGCTCAGGTTCCACTTCACTCCCCTATTGTACCCCCAATTCCCACCCCCCTACTACATCTACATTTATACTATCCAACTACACCCAATCAATAATACTAAACCCCTCCCATCCAACTTAAATGTGTAGCCCTTAACATTCCATCATCATCTAGCTGTCTTTTATTTATCACTCCTAGCTGTAGCTCAAACGTTCATCATGACTTCTTTGTTACATCCAATGCATATATACCAATAACTGTTTTCACATCTCTTACATACTTTCTATCTATTCTATCTTCAAATGTATATTACTTACAGAACACACAATTTCTCTCCTAAGCTACTTATCCTATATCTGTTACTCCCAAATCAGGTGACAATAATGGTATGAATTGCTTAACTATAGGCTTGAGTCTACTACTGCTATGTCTTAGCCGCCTCACTGTTACCAAAGGTACCACATTTATACTATCATCTCTCCAACAAATTACATACCAGATAAACCTACCCCACCTAAAGTTAATATCATAGTAATAGCCAACATCTATTAGGACATACCACACCTCTGTTTCAAACGTAAACCACTCAATGTACCATAAAGTAAACTTAGAATAACATCCACTGCTATAAATAAAAAATATATATATTTAAAAACTCTAGTTCAACAGACATTCATTCTAACCAGTGGCAATATTCATCCTAATCCAGGCCCAAAAAACTCATCTCAAAAGAAAACAAAGTTAATCATACTGAACAAAATCAAACAGCACCTTATCCATCTAACAGTAGTCAACAAACTTTCATTACTGGAAATATCAGAACTAGCTCTAAAAAAATCACAGAATTCATTGCTTGGATAGCTGTTCAAAAACCTAGTATCCTAGCCATAACAGAAACATAGCTATAACCAAATATTAGCAACAAGGAAATATTATCAGCAAACCATAGCATAATTTGGAATTACCAAACTAAAAGGAAAGGTGGTGGTATAGCAATAATATACCCAGATTGTCTCAACCTAATCCCTTATAACTCCACCATACCACAATTCAGTAATGAAGAACATCTTATCACTTTCCTCTAACTAAACAAACAAATCTGTATAATTACCTTATATGTTCCCCAAGGCAAAAATAATGTATTAGAAGACATTCTACAGTGGATCTCAACTTCCATCTGTCATGAAACAGTCTGTGAAGGCTGCCAGCCCAGCTAGTTAGAGGTTTGTAAATAATTCTTTGTCATTATAAATATTAATATGATCCATAGGCTTGTCTACAAATGTAAGTAACCTGTATGTTATGTGCTGAAAATGTATTGAAAATGAAAATTCAAAAATGTAGCCACAAACGCACCCTGCTGGAAAAGAGCAGAAATGTATATGGACTATATGCCTGTGCAAATGCATGTTTTCATAGCAGAAATTGGAACATATTAACTTGCGAACTCTGAGAAAATAAGTAAATAGTTTTATGATTGTGTTCACCAAAGCTAGAAGACCGAATGTCTACAGCTACAGTTTCTATCTATTGTCTTGAGACAGACATAATTACTAGGTTTCACATGTGAAGTGTTTTTGTATTGCTCTGTGGTTTCCTAGCAGCTGTACATCTGATAGATAAGTATTTTTCATAGACAAGTGTTAAATTCTAAGTTCCTGTTAGCCTGGGAACTAAGGCAGATGTGACAAGAATTATGTAATCTGAGATGACCCAGCAGAAATGTTTGATAGTAATTTAAGAACTATCTCAGAGAGAAAGTCAGTGCATTTTGTATTTCTCTCTGGACTTGTAAACATCCATTCAGCACTTGTATTTGCCTTGCTCTATAAGTAAGACTTAGATCATAGTATTTCTCTTAGAGATAGGAATATAGCAAGATTAGTCTAGATGTTTTCTGTATTTATGTGAGACTGTCCTGCTATGTTGTTTTAAAGTATTTCCTGTGATTCTGAACTCTGTTGTCACTGTATTGAGTTATTGAGTATTGTCTTGTTCTTTTATTATTTATTATTAAATATATTTAAACCTTTTAATTGTAGCTGGTTTGAGTAGAGATGTTTAAGCTGTGGGAGTACTTGTATATGTATTCAGTAACACTGTACAGGACACTCTTAAATAGCCTTGGACACACTTACTATTTGGATAATAGTAACATTACATAGTAGAATTGGTCACCCTTTGTAAGGGCCTTAGAGTAGCTGATAAGAGTGGTTGGTGGCAGTTGGTACTACCTTATAGTCTGGGCAGAAGGGGGCATGGGTAGAGAATCTGTGCCAGCCTTCTCCAGGAGTGTCTGTGTGTTTGTTATCAAATCTCAAATTATGTGTGTATCAGCTACTTGGGCAGGGACACAAAGAACTGGTTGGACAGAGAGTGTGCTGGAGGTTTTTACTTGACCACTCAACTGAAATCTAAACCCTATAGCTGTACCAGTGGTGAGTCCTATTAGGGATCTGAAGAGAGAAGGAAAAAACAGCCCCAGACTGACTGTGAACTATTTGTGCTCTTAAACGAAATTGTACTTTATTGTGTGTGTACTTGTCATCCTCTCAATGTGTACTTATCTCAATGGTGTTAGTGGTGAGGAATGAGGCTCCTTGATTACTGGACCAGTGCAATGGCATCACATATTAATTGTTTGGCAGTGGTCGGATAGCCACATCACATATTAATTGGTTGATAGTAGTGAGGATTGAAGCTGCTTGATTACTGGGCCAGTGCAGGGGTGTCACATATACTAAGACGTGTGAATAATAATTGGATTGACCATATATCTCCCTCCTCTAAATTTAGCATAAATCTTTTTGGATACAAACAATTGATACAAACTCCAAGATACATTAGTAAAAACTCAAATTCCATACTAGACTGAATCTTAGTATCTGATCCCACTAAATTTACCTTGTCTGGCACAGTATCAGATCATCTCAGTGACCTTCTCCCTGTGTTTACCAGATGTCACATAATATCCTCCAAAACATCACATTATAAAAACTATTCGTAACACAACAAATGTTAACCCTCAGACATTCAACAATATCCTCTCCTCAATAAACTGAAATATACTAAGAAATATCGCCCTAGATGATGCTGTTGAGAAATTTAACTCAATATTTCTTAAAACCTTAAACAAAATACCCCCCCAGAGTAATAAAAGAATAAAAACAAAAGATGCACCCCGGTTAACTCACATTACAGTAAGACTAATGCAGACTACAGTCAAAGCCTGAAAAAATGGCAGACAAACAAAACAAATGAAAAAAAAAAACAGTACAAATCCTGTTTGGAAATAAGTGTATTTAAAAAATACACATTATATATGAAATGAAAACAAGCTGCACATATATATGCAATAAAAACAAACTGCACAAACCGGTTTCAGCTTAACAGCATTCCTCAGTGTGACAGTGTGACACAAATTATCAAACATCATTACATTAAAAGGCAGCCCATTAATATATAAACTAAGATATAGAACAGAGGCCAATCAAACCAATAAACAAATAAAGCAATCACAACTGCTCATTTAGACCGGGAGGAAAAAGCCCACCCAGTTTAACAATCCACTTTTTTTCTTTGATGTTCAAAACTTGATATAATCCTGCTAAATCATTATTTTTATGCACAATGCAATCAATAGTAGTAAATAATAGTAAATCTCAAAAGACCAGCCTGATGGTTGCAAATATGCTTATATAGGGCACTTATCACTCAAGTGTTCATTACTTCTAAGCTTGAATGGCCTAGAGGTTTGTCCCACATAAAAAGCTTGACAGAAGCAGCTAGCTAAATAAATCACCCATGTTGAACTGCAATTGCCAAAATCTATATCATAAACATTAGAAGTGTTTTTGCTAGTGAAACAGGTGGTTTTATGTATATGTGAACAACTTGAGCAATGACCACAGGGATGGCAACCTACCAACTTATGCCCAGTAATAGTCCTTTGTATCAATGTTTTTTCATACCGGGCCCTTTTGTATTGACTAAACAAAGAACCCAAGGATCTACCCTTGCGGAAAGAAAAAGAACATTTGTCGCCCAAGATACCCATAAAAGGACCCTCACTCCCTAGAATGTTCCAGTGTCTAGAAACTATGTCCATAAATGATTTGGTATTTTTACCATAAGTAGTAACTAGCCTTATCTGAGAGCCCTGATCAGAAACCTGTTCCCTGTACCTTAATAACTCAGATCTCTCATATGATTGCACATGCTGATTAGCCACATATATGTCACCATCCCTGTACCCTCGGGCTTTGAATCTGGCATATAAATCTGATTTAAAATAATCGTGAGTGGCAGTACATATTCTTTTAACCCTGAGAAATTGAGACTTCAGGATATTCCTGATGACATGTTGAGGGTGGAAGCTAGATGCATGAAGTAAAGTATTATATTGAGGGAATTTGCGGAACACCTGTGTTTCTAATGTATTCAAAGGAGTACGTTTGACCAAAACATCCAAAAATGTTATCTCTTGTTTATGCCAGGTCAGTTTATAACAAAACCCCACAAAATCTCCAACAATATAAAAGTCTTTGTAATCAGGCCAAAAGACAGATAATCTCTGACAAAAAAAATACTGAAGTGAATCCCAAAATAATTGCAAAGCCAGTCCCAAGAAATTCTGGTCAACCATCAAGAAAATATTGCAACCAGAACAAAAATATAATCCCAATCCATGTCCAAACAGTACACCTCTGGACACTGTTACACAATTTAATACCTACTTTGTAGACAGCATAGCATCTATTACAAAACAATTTAGGGCATAGTATTGGATCAAAAACAGCGGTATGCCCACATCTATAACGACAAACACAAGCCTCCAACTCTTCACATACTGTCTTAAAAACTATATAAAAAATATGTGGCTCTGCTTATGTTCTACACCAGGTTATTCAAACATCTCCTTAATTTGTAACTGTACCAGCATTACCCTCCATCTTGCTATTATATTTTATACAATTGATAATTTCTTGCCTCTTTTACCTATACCTTACACTATTATCACTATACAGTCCCCTAACTTTTCTTTCTCCCTTTTGCTTCTTCCTTATCTATATCTCACACTTTACAAATAAACACATACATTTCTATCTCCTACATTCCCTTTCTTATAATCCCCTCCTGTCTCAATCCTGTACTATAAGATATGTATACTAAGTACATTATAATAAACAAAAAATATTTCACTATCAAGGAGAATCATACTGATCTGAATCATATAATTGTAAAGACCACTTTTCTCACATATATAGTATCCTTAGTAATATCTAATGTCTGTAATTAATGTGCAAGTGTGTTTCATGTAATATATGTAAAAATGATGTGCTAGCCATTATTGTATATTCTTTCCTGTATGTGAAAACATTCATTGTTACTCTGCATTAAGCTACTGAAAGCTGATGTAATATGCTAATTGTCTGTGGAGCTTTTGTCCCCAGGCCTCCAATGAAAATGGGCACCCACCCAGCAGGACCTTCCCGATAAACAAATGTCAAAAAAACAAACAAACAAACAAACAAATAAATTAAATAAATAAATAAATAACTGATCTGAAAAGAGCAATGCAAACATTTTGAGCAAGACTGAACAGATATGTAGATGCAGTACAATATTTTAACTAATCAGTTGTGAACTGGCATGAGTTCCTTGCAGACTGGCTGCATGTTAAGATGACAAATGGTTCTCTGAAGGTTATTACAGTGAAGAATGAAGAAATAGCCATGCATGGAGTACCTACAAAACTGCCCCTCTCTTTTCCTTGTCATATTCTTTGGAAGAGATGGACCTAAGCTTATACTGAAGATGTAGAATTCTGATACAATTCTTGATGACAAAATGACCTTAAGAGTTTAACTGTCAGAAATATAACCATGATTGTGTACCTGTTGTGACCAGAGGACTTGATTTATGTGGTGCATTTTTCCTTTTTATATATTACATTATTAATTTCTATTTTATATATCACATTACTGCACCTCTCTATACATGAGGCCTTTTTCATTAACATGGACCATTTATACATGATGTAGAACTCTTCAACAGAGCATTTGATGTGTAACCCCCATCACTGCTGTATAACACCCCCATCCCTACCATATGACTTCAGTTTTGACAAATATCAATGGTTTCATGCTAAGTCTAGAATAATTTTCATGGCCATGATGAATCACTTTATAGTCCAAGATGGCTCAGACCCTTCCATTATGAAAGACTTGCGGGTGCAAAAGGCCTAACTATATGTTTTGCACATCTGTTCAAAGGATGCAGTTTGCTCAAGTGATGCAGAATGTCTTGTGGTATTCAATTGTCTTATTAATAAACGCATCAGTGGAACCCACTACCTTGGCAGCTTAGTGAATAATCCATATTTGCTGCTCCCTGAAAAATTACTTATTTCACATTATTTGTTTTGTTGATTTTACACAGCATACATAACTGTTTTAATATGTTATTTCTGAAGAGATGCTTTGTATGATTATGTTCTTACTTTCTTGCTTTGTATCCAATATTATTTAATATCTGTGTTTGGCACCTTAGTACATACTGACTAAGTAAGGCCTTGGAGTATACTTGGTGACACATTTGTCCACATTTAAGAAATGGTGACAGCAAGATCTATGCTTCTTCAATTAAACATTCCAGAACTGAATTAGACATTAAATCTGAAGATATAATAAAATTAATTAAAATTTATTTATTTTATTTTATTTTGGTATTTGTTAACTGTGATTATCCATCTGGGAATGAGAACCCTTTTTCAGCGGAGCCAGAGAAGAAAAGGTCCACATAACAAATAATAATAACACTATACTATGCATGCTTTAAATGAGAAATAGTAGTAGCAATATGTAAGTAGTATATAGTATGCAGGCTACATGCATGAACAAAAAAAAACATGCAGATCTTTACATATAAGATTCACATCTTTATACATGTGCAAAAAGAGACAAGCATATGCATCTACATTGTAGCATTTCATGTAGCATAACAGCATTTGTTTTAGAGTATGTTTACATTTTAATAGCGCAGGTGTTATATGCTCAGCTGTAGTCCTGAAGTTCCTCAAGATTGGCAAACACTGTGGCATGTTGTCTGCTGCACTTTATTTGGAACTGCAGTGCACAGCTTTGCTGTTGCACACAGGCTAGGTTTACACATGCTTATAGGTTCATAGGTGGGTACTAGGCTATCAGCCCAAGGGCCTACGTAAGCCTAGCCAACAAGGTTCCCTGGCTTACGCCACCAAAGAAAGTTATTTTCCTGTGCCATTGACGATCAGAGACACAGAAGTGATCCCCGGGGTGTATTTCCTATTTCCCATCCCATTAACCCCACCAAGATAGCCGTTCTAGAAATAAATTCCATCTAGATCATTACCAGATGATGTGGTTCATATGAATATTTAATCAAGTATGATTGGGGATTCAGCTATATATTTTTTTGTTCAGTTAGGTACAGTTTTACTGTACATACAGACTATTCGTTAGAAAATAAAATATTTGGAATAGCTTGACCTGTTAGACAAACTAAAGTGGAAAAGTGACATTTATCTACTGCCTGATATATGAGACTTTGCACTAATAACTGATAAGAAGAAAACTAAATCAATAAAATCAGATTAAATAATCTTATATAAATAACAATTATTGCAAAGGTACAGTCAAATAAGTGCAATGGGGAAAAAACAGTAAGAGCCACCTGAATCAGTTTTAATAGAATTAAGCACAAAAAGATATTTAAAGACTACAAGAGTGTTTTGGTACAAAAATGTACTTCTGTTTCTTTGTTTTCAGAAAAACAGCACACTTTGCTCTTAATATTTCTGTTGCAACCAAAATGTAGAGCTTGTAAGGAACAGCTTGACACAGTCAGCATATCTCTAGAAGGAAGATGCCAATTTGACAATAGGAGAAACAGCTGGTATGTGCAGGAAAGACAGGTTCTGCTTGCAGCTACATGCCATGAATAAAAAGAAGGCAGGCGTACTCAAACATCAAACAAGCCATGGTATAAACAGTTGCAACAAAAACATTGGTATGCTGTCTGCCTTATCACTTGATTCAAAATGTCAAGTTATTAATTGTTATGCTGGTATTTGGTATATGCCAGTTGTTCTTTCTGTTCTGACATTATAAAACAAAGATCACTACAAATGTGACTTTTTTCGGGCAGCTGAATGATGACATTATGTTTAACAGTACACAATAATGCTGCTGACTAAGCTGATAGGTTTAGCCTTTTTATCTGTTGTGCTAACAGACAGATGTACTTATTATGCCCTGCTTATTCATACAATGAGAAACAGCAGGAAAGTGATTCTTGAATGCTGCCAAGTCCTATTGTTCATAAAAAACAAAATGTGCTTTTATAAAATTTGTTGCTAGTTATGGAGATACATATACTGCATTTAATGCTTAGTAATAGAAACGAGACATGAAAATAAGCCTTTGGTAGGGAGCTAGTTTTATATACAATATGGGTGGTACAATATACATAAATAGTGTTTCTATATGGAATGAAGATTTGCTTGTCATGACTTACACAAAAGCATATAAACAGCAAATCTCTATGAAGGAAAATAATTTATCATATAAAAACATCAACAATATTATTTATTTATTTATTATTTATTTGACATTTGTTAACTGGGTTGGTCCAATTGAGTTAGTACCCATTTTCAGCGGAGACCCGAAGGCAAACTCTCCAGGTCATTACAAACATTATTAGAAAATATAGATTGAAACATAAAATTTGAGATATAAATTGTGGCATAAGTTAGTTGTGTAGGCAAAAAGATACACAATAGTGAAAACATTTTAGGAGGCTGAAACAACATCATATCAAAGAAAAAGGAAGTTTACGGGAGGCTAAGTTTGCAAGAGACTAAAACAACATCATGTTTGAAAAAAGGAAGTTTATAGGAAACATACATTGAAACAGTTACATATTTATGGCAACATAATCAAACAATCCTGGAAGCTCAGGCTACAATATATTTGAGATAAGAGAGTGTACAAGTGAAAAATGTTTAAATTGATAAGAATAGCTAAGGAGGCAGATATAGAGTACTGTTAAAGACAAGAAGCAGAACATGCAGAGTGAGATATCTTAGGAGTTGGAAGAGAATTGGTAAAGGCGTTAACAAGATAACAGGCAGGAAAGGAGGGAAGGAGGCATTAAAGTGTGTGTGTGTGTGTGTGTGTGTGTGTGTGTGTGTGTGGGGGGGGGGGGTTAGGGTCATGGCAGGAACAGATCCACGAATTTGAAAGAGTATCTTTTAGTGATTTTTTGAAACTACCTGCGAGTGAAGTAGTTCTTATGTTGTAACGCAGTTTGTTCCAGGCTGGAGATACTGAGTATTTACAGAGAAGTTTTCCAACAGTTCTTCTGGGCTTGCATACATCCAAAAGATGTTAGTCAGAACTTTGGAGGGTGCATTTTGGGGTACAGAAGGATACTAAAGAAGATAAAGCAGGGCAGATAGTAGGTTTGTAGAGGATGGAGTGAATCATGTGAAGCCGGGATAGAAGAAGATGTTTGGGGAATTCTAACCACTGCAGTTTTTTTAGTGAAAGCAGTGGTGAGAGGTGTAAGGTTGGTTTAAAGCAAATCTAGCAATTTTGTTATAAGGTTGTTCAAGTTTGGAAGTTAGAGTATTCTGTACATTTGTTAGTATAGCACAGGCATAACGGAGACTGTGTAGAAGGTATACCTGTGCCAGTGAGAGACTGGATTCTGTAGTGACAAATTTTTTGTTTCTGTAAAACATACCTAATTTTTGGTTAGTCTTTTGATACACTGCTGAAAGTGTAAGTCAAATTTTAACTGACTGTCTATGATAGTACCAAGGAGCTTTGTGTGGGATTCAGCTTTAATAATACTGTTATAGAGTGATGATATGGTAAAGATCAGAATTCTTCAAACTGTAAGAACAAAATCGCTTAAATGATTTTGGAATATAGTATTTGTTGGCTCACTGGGGATATTTACCATCTAATTTCTACTGCTTTTTCAGAAGTGGTTCTTAATTTGTCCTACTGTGCATTTTTCTTATTCTTAGCAGTAATTCAAACACAGAGTGGGCAAGAGCCTCTGCCAGAACTGTGCCATTTTTGTTTCTCTTTCTTGTTTATGACTTTAATGTACAGTGTGTCAAGCTGCAACAGAGGTATGGAGAGTTTGAGGATGGATTCACTGTGACTTTTATTTACATTTGATGGTGTGCTCATGGCTGGACATTACCTACAGAATGCTGGGGCAATTTACTGCATGTGTGAAGTAGAATGGAAGAAAAATTAGCTTGCCTAATTCAAAGGTTTTGGTTCATTCCAGTATAAATAGAGACAATTGGGTAATACTACAGACAAAAGGGAATAAGCTGCCCCATGTGTAGATGTTTAAGAATTATGATTTTTTTTTTATCAAGAATGAAAATAGAAGGCGGCTAGAGATTAACCAGTGGATAGGTGCAGCAGCAAACGCTTTACTTCTGACACTGAAAAAAGGCATCTTGGTGAAGACAGACAAGATGAAACTTTCAGTTTACTCCATCATTTCCTGTTATTACGGTGAAGACACAGATGTGTTACAGGATTGAGCTTTCAGTTTACTCCATCATTTCCTGTAATTAGGACTTTTGGTTACTGAACAAAATAATTAAATCTCAAATATAATTGAGGTTTTATTACAAGTCTGCTGGGTACACTTTGGAAGAAATAGTGAGGAACTTGGCAAATCGGAGAAGGTCTCAGAGTACAACTGTGACTTCCCTAGGTTAAGAGGAGTCACTTTATTTGGTTCTGATACTTTGTGAGGACACCCTTGAAGACACTTATGGAAAAATGTACTAAGCACTAATATAAGGAAATCCATGGGGAACTCCACTATATTCCTGAGGCATTATCTCTTTTAGCTTATTCAGGAATTCCTGGTCATCCAATAGCACATGTATTGAGTGTTGTTATTGTTAGCGAAGTCTGTTCTGTCTTGCATTGTATGCTACCACCATGGCCTTAACCCAGGACATGCAGTTTAAAATAAGGATGTACAAATGGATGGATGCTTTTTAGGATGCACAGATACAGTCCCCCAGATTTAATAAACTCCATGTAGGAACAGTGTAAAGCCCTACACAGAGTTAACCATGGTCATGTCTGCGTCTGTGTCTGTGTGCTAACAGAGTGGATCTTGAGTTGCACTTGTGCACCAGTCCCAGCAATGTGGAGTCTGTGACTGGCTTGCATGCCAGACACAGGTTACCTCTGAGGAGTATGCATGAATCAGACAGAGGGTTAGGCTTATAGCCTATCTGTGTATGGTAGATGTTTGAGGCCCTGGTATTTCCTTGTGGGGAACCTCTGCAATGTTCCCAGCTGCTGCATATGCTGTGTGATGTGAATGAAGAATGGGACATAATACACAACAATGGGCATTATTGGGGGTAATGCAGGGATGTTTTGACCCCGTGTCCCTGGATGACATACCCTTATGTATGAGATGGGCCATGTAGAAAATTTACATTACAACAGCAGCAGCATCATGGCACAATGTCATGTTGCCAAACACCTGTGTGCACACATCCATCACAACTGATTCCATGCCTAGGATGTTGTTAGTACTGTGATAATATGTGAGGATGTCATGCTCCCCCAAAGGGGTAGACACTGCACTTCTGGTATGTGGCCTGCGGCCATGCATCCGGCAACAGACATGTATCTTTGTGAGACCACCCTAGGCAGATGTCCACAGCACTAAGGAATCTGGTGATGGGAAACAGACTGCAGTTGTCCACAGACATGGTCGGTCACAGGCCAATGGCTGTGCCCTGTACCTCAGAAGTGTACATCACACATTACAGAGGCCCAAACACAGAACAAGAGGTTACACCACTAGTTATGGGTCAACCACTTGAAGTGAATTACTGTACGTGGAATAGGTGGGTCATGTCAGTGGTGAGTATTGTGGGAGATGTTGACTGCAAATGTGACTGCATGATGTTTGCTTTGCCATGGAGGATAGCACTGTAGGGATGTTGCAGTGGTAAACCATGTGGTGTAATTTCAACTCCAACACACCTTCATTTCATGCAGGGGTAGCCCCTAGCTGCATCGAGGTGTTTGTACTGTTGATGCTTCTATGGCCATTTGTGTGCTGGCATGGGTACATCTTCCAATGCATGTTTGGGTCACTCAAGTGATCCAGTATCAGGGTACAGAACCAAATCCTAATACAGTGTATGAGGTCCATATAGGCTGAATTGGCTTACTAGTCACATGGGGTGGCCAGTAGCTAGCTATGATTTGAACAGGTGTGATGGCAATGGTGAAATGCCCCTGCAATGTCCTCTGTGCATCCTACTGCATGTATAGCATGGAGGTGTGCATATGTCTCATATATACTGAAACCCCATGTCCCATGGCATTACTGGCTACACTTTGGGTTCCAAATGTATGATAGGATGATTGGCCACATAAAGCTGGGGTGCTCTCTGCAGTTTTGAACCATGTCTGTGTGACTGCACAGATGTCAGCATTTCCCAGGGATAAGAATGCTTGGAATGAGGGCAGAGTCATGTGTACACCCCTAGTGTTTATCAGCATGGCCTTCAATGTGTGCTGCACTGACAGTTGTATGTTGGCAGTGATAACTTCACCACTTTTACTAATGGAGTCACTGTGGGGGTGGCGAGAACCATTTTCGGATGCATGCAGGCCATTTGGGACAGATGGAAGCTGTCTCTTGCAGAGCATCATGGTCTGTTGACCATGTCATCCCAGACTCACAGGTACTGGAACCCCCTGGAATATCACAGGTAAAAGGCCACATGTTAAAGTTCATCATATCCTGATTGTATTGCAGCATCAGTCTGGGTGACAGCAGAATGCTGCATAAGGCTAGGGACATACCTGCCTGAGACACATAGTCAGTGTGCTCACTCATGTCTCACTGCATATAGTCTGTCACCTGACACACAAGTAACTGTGACCATCCACATATACAGTCAGGTGAGAGACACATGAGTGTGGCTCACAATGGAGTCTCCTATGTGTAATATGTTTGACGTGCTGACTCCTGCTTGGCTGTGGGACACAGGTGTGTGGCCATGTGTGGAATGTGCTGTGCATGGCTGTGGTGCACACACTCACACATCAGTGTCACGTGCAGGTCGCCAACAGACACACCAGCTCCTCTCCATGGCCAAGCTGACTAGCACCCCTCCAGACACACACACACACACACACACACACACACACACACACACACACACACACACACACACACACACACACACACTCACACACACACACACACACACACACACACACACACACACACAATGTCAACTGTGTGGTACAGCCTACGCCTTTGGCAACCCCACACCACACCCTGTGCATGTGATGATACCTGTGCCACATCCCTGTTATCCATACTATCAATGCAGGGACATCTTAATATGCGTCTGATGCACAGGGTGAAAATAATACAGTTAATGTCAGTGGTACGGCTTGTAATGTGCTGTCTGCTGGCAATTGTCATACGTACATATCACAGTGTATGTTCCTTTGTGCCATGATGCTTTAATGCTTTTAGTACTGCTGACTGACTGTTGTCTCACAGACCTTATTCTGTTTCTGTTCAAGGTGTTTGTGTGTCTAAGTTGTGGGGACCTGCTGCTATTACAGAAGCTCAGGAAGGCATAGTCCCAATGCAAAGACCTTTTCATTGCCAAGGTACGGATGTATATGTGCATGTTTACATAGGTGCGTATACATGGAACAGTGTGTGAGAGACAATGGGGGCAGACAGCATAACCTTGCATGTGTACCCCTTAATAGAGCATGCTACTCTTGATACCTGTCACTTGGGAGTTCTGTAGGATCACAGGTTTATAGGTCTATAGAACATTGCTTGAGTACTGGCCCTGAGTCCCTTACAAGCATAGCCATTATTTATTCCCAACAGAATTATTGATCAGCACCTGTTACCCCTGTCATTGATGGACACAGGTTGTACCCCTGGGACAGATTTTTGTTCTCCCATCCACTCACCATGGATGCACTTGATGATGGTCTGCATAATACTCTGTTTGACATGTATAGGAAGTGCATTCCTGAGACAGTAGAGCCTCGGGGAGCCAAAATTGCGTCTCTCCAGCAGTTTTTTTTTTTTTTTTTTTTTGCTGTCGCATATGTGATTCAGGCCTGTCATGTTGGTAATGCACAAAGAGTTGCACTCACATATATGGGGTAGCTGTTGAAGGGCTGAACACAACATTGCCATCTAGGCATGCCACAGCCCACCTTTGGAGAACCTGTCCTATTCCAAGTGGGGCACAACTGATTAGAGGCTGTCTGCATGGAACAGGTGTTGAAGGCCTTTTGATAACCTTTGTGGGTGTTAACATAGCCTTTCCAGTTGCTGCAGATGTCTGCATAGGTACATACCAGACCAGCCATGATGATAATTTATTGTTGTACTGACTGAGAACTGTATAGAGGTAATGGCCACCTTTTGTCTGGATGCAGTCCCTTTACCTATGTGGTGAACCACATCCAAGGCTTTTCTGACCACTGCCTCTACTTGATAGCTAAATGCAACAGTGTTATAAACTTGACTACCCAGGTCTGTCAATGCAGGTCATGTGCTTATGGGGTTGCTGTTGATGTGGGAAATAGTGGGGCCATGTCCTTGCCATATTGTATGATGGTACTGTTTTCTGCATTCAGTTTGATGCCAGGACCTTGGCACCATTCCATACCCACTGTATGATCCCTTTCAGTGTGTTAACATCCATCTGTGGGTCAATGAATGACAGCACACTACTTACAGTCACCACAGCTTTAGACAATACCTGCATATGTGGGTGGTTGCAGTTTGAATTCATGACTAGATATGTGTGGGTCATTGGGGGCAGTGGCTACTCACAGGGCCTACACATGTCTACATATTGCACACACACAGGCAGCACAGAGTAGGGTTGCCACCTTATCAAATGTGCAATGGGGGACACTTCTTGCAGTATTGTGAGAGTTGGCAGGGCAAACTATACCCATGGCAAGTGCAACAGACAGGACTTGTCTTGGTTTGCCACAATGATAGCTTCTTTATGTCACATTACCATAGTTTATGCTATTTCTCATAACATTAAGGTGCTTCTGATGTGAAGTAACTGCTTTATGCAGCTAGTAGACAACTTTAAAGAATGTTTGTTGTCTTATACTCTGGGGAACTCTATATTGTTTGAGTCGTTGTCACAGGTCACACCTGGCCAAACATGGACTGCAACCGACAGGGTGGAACAGGTGGTGGCCATACCTCTCACCTCTGCATATTTGTGCAGAATGTCCTGATGTTTGCCACATATTTTTGTTCCATTTGTCATAACATTGTGGTTTTCTGGCAAATTATTAAAGACTGACATTAGACAATAATGACAAATATTTTTATGTCAGACTTCATACCCTTCAGAAAATGCATGTGAATGCACAGCCTATTATGCTATCTACTTTCTATGTTTGTCAGAGCAATATTTAAAGATTAAACCAAATATCTGGCCATTGTCCCACTTTTCTGTATGGCTTTATCCAGATGTCTTTCTCTAAGGGGTTGAGAAATATGGTGTTGGCCCTAACACAATCACACTGCTGCAAGGGGATATACATACATACACACACACACACTCATGAACTGCCCTTGTTAAGAGTAGAACTCCTACCTGCCTAGTTTTACATATGACAGAGCTACATACATACATATCACATGTGCCACGGAGCTTATATATGTTCATAAGTTCATACGTTCATCGGTAGGTACTAGGCTATCTGCCTGAAGGCATTTATAAGCCTAGCTGGAATGTGTTGGCTTTCGCCGCCCCCTTAGATTAGTTCCCTGTGCCACTGCCCAGAAGAGCCATTGAAGTTATCCCTGAGGCAAACTTTCTGTTTCCCAATCCACTCGTCAAGGTTTCTCTTGAAGAGTGTTAGCAAGGAGCTCTGCCTAATGAAGATTGGAATCTTGTTTCAGAGCATGGGAAGTATCTGTGACAGGAATCTCTCCCTCCAGCACTTCCTACTTATTGTTGTGGTGAGGTTTAGATCCCTGGAGTGTGTGGCTTGAGGGGATATGGTTTTCTTTAGGTGGAGCATGTCCATCAATTCTGGGTTGGACACGGTCTTGTATGTCAGGCATAGATCACCTCTGAGTAGGAGGTATGCAACTGAGTACAGCTGGAGTTTCTTCAGTCGAGCTGCACTGGGCATCTGCTTGAGGCCAGTGATCCTCTTGGTGAGGTACTTCTGTGGTCTTTCCAGTTGTTGCAGGTGTCTTGTAAGGTATATCCCAAATGGGGCATTGTACTCTATGATGGGTCTGATGAGTTATGCATAGAGGGGCCCAATGACCTCTTTCAATCTGGATGCAAACCTTTTTGTGATTAGGTGGGGCCACATAAAAGGATTTTCTAACCACTTTGGCAATGTGATTATCAAAGGAAATGTTACTATCTACTTGGGTCCCCAGATCCCTTATTATGTCTTCCATATTTAGGGGGCTATTACCTATGTGATAGTTTGTGGGTACTTTGATTTTTCCAAAGGGGATGACTATGCACTTTTTGGCATTTAGCTTGAGGCCATGGTTTTGACACCAGGTATCTGTCTCAGTGAGACCCTTTTGGAGGATGTCTGTGTCAGCCGGAGAGTCAGTTATAGTCCCTAGTTTGCAGTCGTCTTGGAACTTGGTCAGCTATCGTCCTCCTGTGCTTGCCTGTACTTCTGAAAAGTATATGCCGAACAGGAGGGGTCCTAGGACTGAGTCCTGGGGAAAGCCCCTTGTAACCAGTTTAGAGACAGACCTAGCTCCTGCAACTCTTACCATGTGGGCTCTGTCCGTGAGCCAGTTGGCAACCCATCTCGGGACGTAGGGGTTTATGTTCAGGCAGGTGAGCTTGTCTATAATAGCTGAGTGGGGAAATGTGTCAATGGCCTTTGCGAGATCTAGCTAGGATGTGTGGACCACCTTTCCCTCATCTATAGCCTTGTTAACTGTCTCAATAAAGTCCACCAGGTTTAGGAGGCATGATCTGCCCTTTACAAAGCTGAACTGGGTAAGGTCCAGTGTTTGGACATTCCCAATGTCTCTGTTATTGAGATCCATGATGATGCACTCCATAGCTTTGCAGACCAAACTAGTCAGGCTTATAGGGTGATAGTTCCCGGGGTCCATTGTGGCTCCACCTTTGTGGAGTGGAATAACCATTGCTGTGCGTCACTCTGTGGGCACATAGCCTGTGGAGAGGCTGAGTTTAAACAGTGTGTTTAGGTGAGGGGTTAGTTCATCTTTGAGCTCGTGTAGGAGGCAGCCTGGACACCGTCCTGTCCCATTGATGCTGTGTTTTTGGCTTTGGAGAGGGCTGTTTTAACCTGAGTGTCTGTGATTTCAGGGGCACTACATTCTTCTGGTATAGTTATGGGCCCTTTTTGGGTAGGGGGGGTGAAGTTTGCACTGAACCTGTCTGCCAGGATATTGGCTATATCGGTTGGTTCAGTGTATTTTGTACCATTCTGCACTAACTCTGAGCAGATCTTAGAATTGCCACTTAGATTCTTGACATAGCTAAAGAATGCCTTGTTGTTTTCTTTGGAGTCCATGGCAATTTTCTTTCGAAACTAGCCTTGGATGATTTTATGAGGGAATGTAGTTTCTTGCTGCTACTGATCAGGGATGTCTTCCCTTCTTGGGATTTTACTCTTTTTCTGTACTAGTTTCCTTCTATTATATAGCTTGTTTATGGCAGGGGTCCACCAGACTGGTTTCCTTTTTTTGGAGGAGTGAGTCTTGGTTTTGTTTGGGATAGCATGATCCATGCATTCTTGTAGGTGCATGTAGAGTGCATTAGTAAAGGATTTTCCAGCTTGGCAGTGTTATCTTTTAGCATGGGGTCTTTGAAACTTCCCACCTTGGACTTAAGTAATGTGAAGCTTGATTTTAAAAGTTTTTCATGGTGCTTTCTTTGACCAGGGGTAGTGGCGGAATGTGTATATCCAGAGTGATTAGTTTATGGTCAGATGTAACCAGCAAGGGGTTGATCTCTGGTGTGAAACACCGGTCGCCCATGTTGGTGATGACCAGGTCCAATATGTTGTCACCTCTGGTGGGGGTGTTGACCAGTTGATCCAGGGTGTTTGAGTTTTTAAATTCTAGGAAATGTTGGGCAAGTGAGTTTGTAATTGAGTAGTTCTCCCAGTTAATGTTTGGGTAATTGAAATCACCCATTATCGGGGTATTTGGTAGGACCTTTATGTTTGCCAGTGTTTCCAGGAATGTGGAGTGAGGGTCCTGGGACATGGTGGGTGAGCTGTAGCAAACCATAATTTGTATAGCACTTTTGCTCGTTGTTAGTTGCACGTGGATGATCTCTGAAGCATTGTGCTGTGCCACTAACCTGAAGGTTTGGGTATCCTTGATGAGTATGGATACGCCCCCACCTTTTGTATTTCAGTCCGGGTTTTGTGGCTGAAATGTATGGTATGAGTTGCAGCCTAGTAGTGCTGGGGTGCTCTGTGGAGCCTTAAACCAGGTTTCTGTTACTGCACATATATCAATTTTCTCCATACTGAGGAGTGCCTTGAGTACGTGCATTTTGAGGTTTAGACTTCTGGCATTGAGTAGCATTACTCTCAGTTTTCTGTTACTTGTGCTATTTACAGCAGTGTGTTTGTCTTTTGAGCCTTTCCTAAAAAAGGCACTATGTGGGTGGCAAGAGCCTTGGCCAGTATTCAAAAGCCTAAGGGTGACAGCAGGGGCGGCTACTGCTATAGGATTGCAGGACTGCACCCCCCCCCCCAGCTGTGGAAAGGAAAGAAAAAGCTGTGGAAAGAAAATAAAAACTGCGAGTCTCAGCATTCCCGGAACTCCGGACTGCTGAAACAGAAGTCCGGAGTAGTAAGAAGGCATCTCTGTAGCCTGATGCCCAGAATTCTATGTGGTAATGACCGCATAGAATTGAAGAGATCCAGACTACAATGTCTGCAAGCTAACTCTTCTAGCAGGAACACATTGCTTACAGGGAATGAAGCTGGAGCTACTCTTGTGGGGACACATTGCACTTGAAGCTGGAGCTATTGCTTGCACAGGATGACAATCGGATTGAAAGCTGCTGCAGAGGGAAAAAAACGGCGATAGAACTGAAAGCTGCTGCAGATGAATGGGGAAAACCAGGTGTGTGTGTGTGTGTGTGTGTGTGTGTGTGTGTGTGTGTGTGTGTGTGTGTGTGTGTGTGTTTGTATAACATATGTGGGAGTCTGTTTTCTGCTTTTAAAAATGGAGATTTGATTGGGGGAGGCTTTTTTTGTATTAAGCTTGCATTTATTGTGCAAGGTGTGAAATTTCTTTCTTAACATAAAAATGAATGAGAATGCTTATGTTTTAATTTATGATTCAGATTATGAGAGTTTTAGGTGTGCTACAATGCTCTGCAATTGTATAAATTCTGTGTTTTACATATGCAGTGTACAACTTCTACTTCAGTTGTTAGTGTAATTATGACATGTTTAGGGGAATATTAGTAGCTTTTTTGATGCCCAAGGATGTAAATTATTATAAATAAACATGTATATCATCAGAAATTTAAAGAAATATCTATTCTGTTTTCCAAATGCATGTTTTTATTACAACTTTTAACTAGGGTCTACCATTAAGAAATCTGTATGTGACTGACAGCGGTGACCAATAGATATCAGAAAGGCAATTGGCATTTAAGAGCATTCAGTAATTTTTTACTGCTGATGCAGGTAGTAAGCAGTACCTGATACATCCAAATAAGCTTTACAGTTTCAGAGTTGCAGATCAGGGTTAGAATTTATGACACACCAGGGTTTTCATCCACCTCTGATTTGCAGTGTACCAACAGTAAATGAACAGTAATGAAAATTATTATGCACATGCATTCACTGCACGCGCACACACACACGCACACACACACACACACACACACACACACACACACACACACACACACACACACACACACACACACACACACACACAGGTTAATGATATCTTATCACCTTCTTCCTTATTTTTTTACATTAATGCTGCCAGCAGCTATACGAGTTTAGTATGTCATGAGCACTTGCTGTTTATTGTTCAGGTAAGCCAACTATTAAATGTTGTTATATACCAATAGTTTAAACTGTAACTCCTTGGAAGGCTGAAACCAGCTTTTATTGGTACTTTATTCCAGTACACCTACCTTTATGCTAATAATAAGTCACCAGTCATAAACATTTAAAATGAGCAAGAAACTCTTTATTTGAAAGAAATTAAACATTCCCTACCCACCACCATCTGTGAAAACTCTGCAGATATTTACTTCATATTTTTCTTTTGTTACTCATAAAATCTGTGGTTTCTGGAATGGATATTTAATTAAATAAACAGTTGCTGATGGTGTAGTGGTGCAGTGGTAGCATTATTGCCTCACAGCTAGAAGTTTTCTGGTTTGATTCTTCCCTCGGGTGCCTTCTGTGTGGAGTCTGCATGTTCTCCCTGTGTTTGCATATGTTTCCTCTGGGTGCTGTGGTGTCCTTCCATGTTGCACAGACATGTGTATGGAATGTTTCTCCCTGGGCCTCTGCTGAAAATTGCCTTTTGTTCGAAGTCAGACTTTCCTGGTTAACAAATGTTAATTAAATAATAAATGGCAGACATTTGAATGTCAGACTTCATATTCTTCAGAAGGTACATGGTAACACGAAACCTTTTATTCTACCAATTTTTCTAAGTTTATAAGATGAATATTTGAAATTTTTCCCTCTTTTTGGGACTGTATACTCCCATTATTGGCTTCGTCCATGTTTTTTTGCACTAAGGTTGAGAGCTACTGTGAGAACTGAATTCACTGAATATGTTTGGGGTCTGTATTCTCCCATTATTGGCTTTGTTAAGGTGTTTTGTGCTAACAGGTTGACAGCTATGGTGAGAACTGAATTCACTAAATAGTAGCCATTTAAGTTTCAGACTCCCTCTCTTTAAGAAAACACCTGATTTGGCATAGTGGTATGTTGCTTTGACTGTTATGCATGAGGTCCTGGATTCAAGACTTGACAGTGAAATGTATGGTGGTAACAGTAGTTTATTCTAGCAATTTTCCAAGATTATACAAGCAATGTTTAAAGTGTGTCCCTGGTTTTTGGGTATTTGTATCCCCTCCCCCAATATTTTTTTCCAGATTTCTTGTGCTGGAAAGTTGAAAGATACAGCTGAGTGTCTAGTATATTTTACAATGAGCTGAGAGCTACAGGGAAAAGAAGTTTAGTGCTGCTTATGCTAACTTTATTTGTATTCTTAATAGCACAGCAGGTAGTATACTTGCTTTTGATGCAGAAGGCTGTGGGTTCTACTCCCACACTATGTACTATACTTGCTTTTGATGCAGAAGGCTGTGGGGTCTACTCCCACAGTATGTAGATGCATTGCTGATACTGTACTATGTTGTAAAGGGAGTGGATGCTCCAGTCCTTTTTGGTGAAGATACATAGTAACTATGAACCTGTTATCAGTTGGTCATCCATCCCCTATTGCAATATTACTAGCTTATCTTTTTTTAATTTAACATAGGCAATTTATTCCTCAAGGGCAGCAGGTACTTTATTTGTAGATGAAATAATGAAATATAAAGTTGTTTGCTAGCAGCAACCTCTTCATTAGTTACAGATCTCTTTAATGTGGAATTATTTAGATGACTTTGACTTCTTCAGAGATTGTGCATATTTACTGATACTGGTGGATTGTAGAACTTTGAGTAGACTTTTATGATGGAATTGTTCTGAATTGGACAGTTTTATCATTATTGGTGCATGCATTTTGTTTCATTGTTTACTAGAAAAATGTTCAAAACAGTAAACTAAAATGGCCTCTAACAACTGTACTGTATTATACAAGGAATATTGTTTAATACAATCAGGAAGGTGTATCAAAGGACACATTTATGTTTCATGTGCAAGGGGCCTATGATTTGAAAATGGCCCAAAGTTAATCTTTATCGGCCACTGCCAAAATATATTTTCTTTGAATGTGGATTCAATGCTGTTTTAATGAATGTGAATTTCAAGGGCAGAGAAGTTTTGATACTATTTTCATTGTGAAACTGCACTGCTTTGTCTAGCAGATTGTCTATTAGTGTTTGTGCTGTAAAATGCAAAATAAAAGTTTCAAATGAAATCCAAATCATCACAGAAGTAAAGCAATATGCACATAAAGTGTTTATGGTAAATGGGGCAAATAGCCAAGTAATGGGACATTGGAATGGCTGCAGGTGGGAGGCTCCATTTGACCATGATTTTGTGAGGGGGAAGGGCGGCAAACTCAAAGACAGCCCCGGATGAACTATACCTCTTAACTGTCCAGTTTTTGCAGAAAGAATACATTTTTGCTTCTTATTTTTGGTTTGTTCTTCATAAATTTGTGGTTTTCTGGCAAATCATTTAGGAATGACGTCACTAAATAATGACAGACAGCCTTCATAACCTTCAGAAAAATGCATACTAAAGCAAGACCTGTTATTCTATCAACTGTCTAAGTTCATACAAGTGGAATTTTTAGTACTGTTTGTATGTTCCCCCAATATATTTGGCCTTGTCCAGATTTCCTGCATTAAGAGGTAGAGAGGTACGTGCAAATACATTGCTTTATAGAATTAGGAATATCCAAACCTCTCAACTGTCCCCGATTTTGGCTCAAAATGTTGCTCTCCCCCTAATAATCCTTCCACAAAATAAATATACATAACTGTAAAGATCAGAGTTATAGATTACTTTTATTACAGAAATGCATGTAGATTCTTTTATTTTGTCAGCTGTTCAAGTTAACAGTGCTAATATTAAAAAAGTGTCCCTTCTTTGACAGGTTCCCAGCTGTATTGTGTGGCAACTTTATATTTTTGCATCACATTTTTTAGGCAAATTATTTCAAATTGTTAAAGATTGAAGTTAGCAAATAATGAGACATTTGAGTTTCAAATTTCATACCCTTCAGAAAATTCATACTAATTCAAGACCTACTACCATTCTATTATCTTTCTAAGTTTATAAAAGCAATATTTAAAAATTGTCCTTATTTTTGGGCCTTTGTCCCACTTCTATGTATGGCTTTGTCTAGATTTCTTGATCTGAGGTTGGGAGGTATGACAAATGTGTCTGAGCCATCACCATCAGCCAGAGACATTTCAAATTGTGACATACTTGTTGCACCCCACTCCCCCATGTAGTGACTCTGCATGTATCCAAGAAAGGCAAGGATCAGTTATGCAGTATGTGTGCAGAGTATTCCCCCATCCAAGGTAGACACAAGTATGACAGTGGCTTTTCATCTGCCCTTGATTTTGCAGAATGTTCTGGCTTTCTGTCATATTTTTAACTGTTGATTTATGCTTCTTGTTATTCAGAAAATGCATGCTGTTGCAATGCCCTGTTGCTCTGTGTTTAAGTAGTAATGCTTTAATGACCATCAGATAAACTTGTCTGAGATTGTAAGATGCAAGTAAGCTTTAATAAGCATACTGTTAAAGAATTACCAACATTGAAAGCCTTTTTGTTATTGCCATGCAGAGAATATTTCTATAACTAGATAACGTATAAGCCTTAGGTATTGAAATGCATATGACAAGTATTTGTAATAAAGGACAGTATTACAGTATTTTCAGAAGCTCATTACATTTGCTGGAGACTTGCAGTCATCTTTGCAGGCTTTACCCGTAAACTAAATAGAATGCCAATCTATCATGTGTGGGCCATAACCTATGCAGTAATCCTTTAAGCAATTTATCTTGAGCTTGTTTCTTGTTAGCTGTTCATTTTTTACTTTGATCATGTTTTCCCTATGAAACAAGTAGATAGTTTCCAGGCAGCAGGCCTTTTTTGGATAAGAATCATTTTTACAAGTGACAGTATCAAATAGATTGCTACTTTCAGCATGTTACGTGGTACTTTTATAAAGCTGAATATAAATTATAATTAGAACTACAGTGTAAGAAGACGTGGTTTGCGTTGAGTGCTGCTTGTTTTTCTATATACTTGATTTTGACTGGCATTCCAGTGATGTATTTAAAAAGTAATTTATTTTTTCATGCCTCACAACCTTTATGTTTCCATCTAGGTATTAAGTAAGCTGTTATGCAGCCATTGCACTGAAATATTTTTTTCTTCTACACTTCATTTTGTCTTGATTGGAGTCTTGTAATGACAGTTTGGCACCCAGGGCAGCTGTATTTAATTAAAGTTTCAGTTGTTGTGGTTTAAAAATAGCCCTGCCTCTTTCTAGTTGGACACACCCCTTCCCATTGACCCCACCCATTCATCTGTTTCATGCAGCCCCTCTTTAATTTGAAGTCACCAGCCACCACTGGGTGACAGGTGCAAACTGTCTCTAGTGAAGCAGTGTGGCTTGTCGAGCATGTCATCCCAAGCTGACAGACACTGGATCCCCTTTGAATGACACCAGAAGCTTAGCCAATTGTTGAAATTGCTCATTTTTTTCTCTATACAGTGGTATCAGTCTTGGTGAGGGCAGGATGCTACTCAGGGTCAGTGTCATACCGGCCTGGGCTACGTGATTAGAGAGCTCCTCCATGTCTCCTTTTATGTAGTCCATGGAGGTATGGCTCAGGTCATTCACACCAACATGGGCAATGACAGAGTCATATTTGTACTTGTTCTGTAGTGACCTGAGTGCTTGTGTTATGTGGCGGAGCCTGGCACCTGATAGGCAGCTAACAGTAATCTTCTCCTTGTTCAGCTTAGTGAGTGGGACGTCAGTGTGCCTGACTATAGAGTCACCTATTACTAGTGTGTTCGGTATGTTATTTTACCTTAAGGGCTGTGATTGCATGGCACACTGGTTTTGTGGAGTATGTGTTTCACGGTTGTGTTGGGGGGTGGAGGTTGCCTGGATGTCTGCTTTGGAGGTCTCTGTTGCTTTTTAAGATTTTTATTTAGAGCCTCTGAGTATGTTTTTGTGTATTTATGTGTGTTTTTGCCGGTGCTGGTTTCATAGGTCTGTGTGAGACTGGTGGTGTGATGCAAGTAATTCCCTTCTCCTCTTGACTGCCTGGTTCAGTCTTGGGTTGAGAGAGCTTAGCCTCCAGTTTGGCTGTATAATTAAATCTCTCACATGTATTAGTGTTTGGTGAAAGGAGGAGAGGGTTGTCTGTGTAGATGAGGCAATTGTAACATTGCCTCAAAATGCCCAGATTCACCAGTTGTACCAGAGAGTACACCTGAAACTGCCATTTGGATCTGCCTGGATAGGTGTACAGTGAACTGTTTTACTGATTGGCTGGTAAGGTCGAATAGAGAGCCTTTTCCTTCTCTACAGTATAGAGTGGTCTAATGCTAAGGTTTATTAGTGCTTGCTATGAGCTTTGACCAAGTGCCGGGATGAGAAGTGAATGGTTTGCGTGCTTAAGTTGAAAGTTTGTCTAGTTCCAAGGGAAAAATTGAAGAGTAGACTTTATGGAGCCAGGAAAAGTTATACCCTAGCTAACCGGTGCTGCCCGGCACACAAAGTCATGCAAATGTGGGTTTTATAGCAGGGAAATGAAAGAGATAGAAATTATCCCAAAATGGCCAATAAACTACTAATTTCTGGAATGAAACCACTCCTTCAGGGACAGATAAGCTGCTCAAAGCTCCCTCTCTCACAGTGAACAAAGAAACTTCCTTCTATCCAAGTACGGTATGGGCAAACACAGAAATTTGTAACATAGCCCCGAATTCAGCACTAACTTGAAAACTGGACTATACTAGCTTAGAAAGGTGGGAAACAAGTATATTTTTTGTTCTTTTGTTTTTTTTATTTCAGAAAATAAAGCAGATACAATTAAAAAAAACACTTTAAATGCACATAAATGGCTATCACACTTGAGTGTGTAGCCTACAACAGTTAAACAGGTAATTTAAACACAAAAATGACTTTGATAAAGTGCAGGCAGTAAAATAAGTACAATATGTAGCTAAAACAAGCTTTTTAAATCACAGAAACTTTAGAAAATCAGCATTTTAGGCAGAATTAGCTAAAGGCAGCAAGAAAATGCAGAAATATGATACTTAATCACTCCAAAGTCTCTCTTTTAAGTTTAGTTTTGCAGTGTCTGCCACTACTACTCAGGTGGATGACATCTGCACATGCTGTAAGAAGTGCCACTGGGGAGTTAACAGGCCCTTAAAATAGTATAACCATCTCACCCACACACACACACACACACACACACACACACACACACACACACACACATACACACACACACACACACACACACACACACACACACACACACTGATGCAGGGGGATATGTATTCAAACACACATACACACCGAGCTGCCAGTTTTGAGATTGGAATCCCTAACTATCTAGTTATGTGCACTATAGACCACCGTACGTATTGCATGTGCCACAGTGCTATTGTGTTTGAAAATGGCTAACTCTGCTTCTAAGGTGGATAACATGTGCAGGCCCTGAATAGGTTACCAATGGGGAAGTTAACTGGGTGGAACAGGCACACACAATGGTATAACCATTGCACACACACAGCAAGGCCGCAACACTGCTACAGGAGATATGCATACACAGACACATACACTCACATAGTTGCCAGTATTGAGATTAGAACCCTTACCAATCTAGTTGTATGCTATGCAGTTATCGCATGCACCATATTGCTTAGATGTCTCAGGCATACCTCTCAATCTCTTAGAACAATACATCTGGACAAAGCTTTCAATAATGGGGGGATAAAGGACCAAAATAGGGGCACTTTTTAAATATTGTTCTTACGAACTTGGAGAACTGATAGAGAAACAGGTTTGCATTAGCATGAATTTTGTGAAGGGTATGACATCTGAAACTGAAATGCCTGTCATTATTTTCTGACTTCAACTCTCAGTGCTTTGCCAGTGATTTGACAGAAACCCACAATTTTGAGAAACAGACCAAATATATGAGGCGAAAATCTGGACATTCTGCAAAAATCTATACAGTTGAGAGATATGGCCTAGAGAGTGTCAAACGGTGCATCTAATGTGGATGACATCCACAAGACCTGTAAAGAAATGAAATGGGGGATCAACAGGCCTCATAGTGGTATAATCAGCACATACATCAGACAAGAACATAGGATATGCTTCATACACACACACATGCAGATGGCAGTATTAAGATTCAAACCCTTACCTATCTAGCTGTATTGACTACAGTGCTATGCACTTATTTCATGCACCACAGAGCTTGTATGCTTGGATAGTGTCCAACTGTGCATCTAAGGTGGATGACATCAACAGGGTCCATAAAGTAATGCAATGGGGGGAGTCACCAGGGTGAAACAGGCCTCAGAATGGTTTAACCAACACACACACACACACACACACACACACACACACACACACACACACACACACACACAGACATACACACACATGGTTGCTGATGTGAGATTACAACCCCTACCTACCTACTATTACACAATGGGGCTCATCATAGTATTTGCATGTGCCACTGGTTACAATTTGTGTACATGTGGCTGCAGCAATACATCACTCTATGCCTTTTAGTGTGTGTCTCTCTCTCTCTCCCCCTGTCTCTGTAAATGATATATTTGTATATGTTACCTATATATCTATATGTATATCACACTGAACAGATCCAGATAAATCTTATATGTACCACATATGGATAGATGGGGGCTAAACATGTCTGACAGGTTAGGGGATAGACAGTTAAGATGTACATAGCTGGCTATTTGCAGGGATTTATGGACATCCCTTTCTATAGTCAGATGTGGGTTCAGACATGGGCTGAAATTAGCAAAGTGTAGAAGCATGCCCAGTATGAGAATCAATAGTAACACTGGGACTCCAGGGCAGACCTACCTGTACTTTGGTCCAGAATTTTGTGTGCTACAGCTGATTGGTTAATGAACCTGTGCAAACAGTCTAGTGTCTCACTAATAATACTGGCTGAGTGACCTCCTGACTGTGTTTTATCCTTATTAACTGTGTCATATCTAGGGTGGGTACAGAGTGTATTGGACTGAGCAGAGTTTTGCATAATATGTGAGGTACATTTTAAACAGCATTGTGATGTCCTGGTATCTCAGTGGCAGATCAGTATAGATTAATGTGAGGAACCACTGACAGACATTTGTCTACTGACACCATACACTGCAGGGAACCCATGCTACTGCACAAAGTGTTCTTGTCTGCACATTCTATGTTTGTCTGGCCAGTGGTACCTCCTTCCCCTTATATGTGGGCCTTTCTCTTGCTCTGCTCCAGTCACAGGCTTTGTCCACAGTAATTGCTCTTATATAGTTGTACTTATGGTGTGACTGGGGTAAAAGTCATAACATCACACACAGGGTTACGGACTTCACACCTCTGACTGTACCTGTTTAGCAGGTTGGCCAGCATTGTGCCCCATAGATCTGCTCTGGTCCTCAAATGGTTTGTATTGCACTGTTATAAGGCTACATGTTGGCCATACCTGTCAAACTCTTACAGCAAGACATCTGGACAGGACCATATATAGCAGTCAGACACAGGCCCAGAAATGGGGACAAGACCTTAATATTTCTCTTCCAAACATAGATAGTTGATAAAATGCTTTTGTATTAGCTTGCATTTTCTTATGGGTATGAAGTCTGCATCTCAGCTGTCTGTCAATGATGTTTTCAAATCAACCTTTACTGGTTTGCCAATAGTTTGCCAGATGAATGCAACATTATGACAAAAAGAACAGATATATGAGGCATATGTGTGGAAATTCTGCAAAACCCTGTCATTCGTGGGGTATGCATGGTGCCCACTGACTTTTTGTCAGTACTGACGCAGTTACATGGTAGCCTTTATATCTTGGAGCTACACTGACTTATCACAACCTGCTGTTCTACTAGGCACTGTCTAGGTTACTCAGAGCTGTGTATTGTCCATATCTGTGACCCCCTGTCCCTCCATTGTCCAGCTTTCCTGCAGTAACAAATACTGACATCTGGACAGTCTGTAGACCGTAGGTGTAGCTGACATGCAAAATAGTAAGCACAGTCAGTCTTGAACCATGGACTCTGACAACCACAGTCATGTGCTTAGTCCACCAAGCCACAACAGCCACCAGTCAGTGCTGTCTACTTCTTTACACTATTACCACACACATACATAGTACTTTGACCCCCTGCATATTGTGGAAATGGAACATGTTAGCAAGTTGATTGGGACAGCCCTGGGAATGTGTGTTCTGCTGCTATTACCTGACAAACATAAATGTTACTGCAGTTGTATGGGAACACGGGTGTGTCAGGGGTAGGGGACCATACCTCTAAACTGGGGTCTATATTAAAATATCAAAGACTGACAATATCGAATACGATATTGTCGACATGAGAATATCGAAAGTGCACTACATCAAATGTTTAAACAGAAAATCTCCATGGGGGAGATTTCCATTTACTTCAATGTAGTGCATTCTCGGAGTTGATATATTTAAGTAGGGGGCATGTGTGCCCCCCATATGGGGGGTGCAGGGGGTCTTGCCCCTCTGCCTCCGCACTATTTAGGGTTTTTTTGTTGTTTTATTTAGTATTTTTTTCGGCTTTGATGGTTTAAGACTTCGATCACTAAAGTTCGATCTTTAGGGATTCAAAGTTTTAAACCTTTGAGATTATAATATAGACCTCTAAACTGTACAGATTTTCACAGAATGTCCAGATGTCTGAATCATATTTTGGGTCCATTTTTCATAAAATTGTGGTTGTCTAGAAAATTACTGGCAAATCATTAAAGACTGAAGCTAGAAAGTAATGACAGACATTTGAGTTTCAGACTTCTTAACCTTCAGTGAATCCATGCTAGTGCAAAACCTGCTATTCTATCAACTTTTTAAGTTTGTAAGAGCAATATTTAAAAATTGCCCCTGTTTTTGGGCCTTTGCCCCACATTTATTTATGGCTGTGTACAGATTTCTTGCTCTAAGAGTTTGAGAGGTATGTATGGGACTCCAACATTGACATCCATGCATCTGTCCTATGACACCACTGTTTCTAAGTCCCTCACATAGTGCTGTTGGTTTTGCTGGCTTGTGGCCTACTGCATATTCTGGGGCAGCCAGTATATGGCAGAGAGTTCCTGTTGTACCACATACCTGTCAGTTGTCTGCTGCTATCTGGGTAGCCCACTCCATTCCCCTGCATGCATACAGCAATATCATACATATGCTACCACAGCCTACTACGCCATTCATTTATTGTTAAGAAAAGTGACTTACCTTGTGCCTGCAGCAGTTAAGAGGACAGCGAGGCAGGGATGACTCTGTTGGATGTACGCAATACACAGCCTATATATGGTAAGGTACAGGTAGTGTAATGTGCTGGCATCCTTTTTACTGTGTATGTGAGTCAGAGTAAGGTGTCAGTCCCTGGATCCCTAGGTTGTCAGTGCATGTGCTATGTGCTGCCTCTTTAGCAAGAACAGGGTGTACTGGGAATGCCTATGTCTGCCTACAGGGACCGGCTCAGGGGGTTCCTTCTTTGAGTCCCCCTGTGCCTATGAGGACCTTGGCAAATAGTGAGGGGCAGTGTGTCCCTTCCCTGTGATGTGCCTGCCGCAGGTGTTTCAGCAGGATCATATTGTGTAGGATGGCATATACTATGAACATTTGTGCACATGTGGCTTGATAGTACTGCAGGGCTCCAATAGATATGTCACGGCAGTGGAACTGTGACTAGAGCATCCCAAACACATGCTCTATGATGTTCCTAGTTTATGCATGTGCCTCATTATGGCATTCTTCAGTTGGCATGTGTGCATTTCTGATGGGTGTCATCATCCTTGGTTCCAGTGCGTAGCCAGCATCCCCCAGAAGATAGCTGCATGGGATGTCCTCCCTGGCAAATGCCTGGTACAGCTTTGATGCATGCCAGATGTTTGAGTCATGATAACTGCCAGAGCTGCCAGCACACACATTAATGATAATGACCTGGGCATTGCTCATTACCTGACAATTAATGGAGTGATACCCCATGCAGTTGACATAGATTCTACCCTCCTCACCTGGTGGTGCTTTGATGTGCACATGAGTGCAGTCTATGGCACCCAGTCCCTCTGGGTAGTGTGCTACCTGGTAAAAGAGATGCATATTGCTGGTACTCTCCTCACGGGGGGGGGGGGGTGCAGGGTAAATAAATGTACTGACTTGAATGTGTTAGCATGACATCCAGGAACTGGTAGAGTACCCTGGATGTGAAGCTGTGAAACCCCCATCATGTCCCCAGTAGGTCTTTGGAAAGAACCTGTAGCTAGTATTCTTAGGGCCACACATAACTTTGTTTCCACTGGGAGGGGTTCCCCGCTGTTGGCTCTGGGTCTGAGGTGGAGGCAGCAGAGCTCGGTGAGTTCCTGTAGTATGTCCCTGTCCACCCTGTAGCGCTCTACTATCTCCAGCTCATGTAACCCCTGAAAGGTTACCCTGGGCCTAAACACTCTTCTCCTCCACAGTCTGGGCCTATTGTTAGCATCATCATCATCAATGACCTCAGCCTCTAGTGCATACTGATGCAGCAGAGCAGCAGCAGCCCCTACCATTTTGTCAGTTAAAATTCTGAAGTGTGTACTCCAATGGTGGACAGTATGTTGGAAAAATCAGATTGAAGGGTGTATGCATACTTTATACTGGTGTGCTACAAATGCAACCTGTGTTATTGGCTGACTGTGATACATTCCTTCTGCCAGGTATATAATTAAGGGGTGTTAATGGGTCAGTGTCAGTGGAGCAGAGCTTATCAGTCTTTTCTACTTGATTGGCTTTTATAAGCTATTTCCTTTTACTTATTTTTTTTTTCAGTTTCTTCCACTTCTAAGTCCTATGGCGTGCTGAGCAAACATGCGGTGCTAATATAAACATTGCTCAGCAATTTGGACCCTCTCCTGTACATGGGCATACTTACCTTTTCTTTCACCAGCTAAAACATGCACCATGGATCTAAGCATAGCTTAGCAGCCTCAGACATGCCCCCCCTGCTTAGCTGTGCTTAGTTGAGAGCAAACAGGCACCACTAAGCTCCAATCCATTTAAATATGGCATGACGCACCTACTTTTGCTGTTAGTTATCTGTTCTGCCTACACCAACACAGTTCTAGCCATCAAAGAAGAAACACCACAGGTCACATATACTAAATTCCAGACGTTTTTGAATAAACGTCTGGAATTTAGCAGCTGTGACCAGTGGTGTTTCTGTTTTGTGGAATAGTTTTTAGGACCTTGGTTACCACAGTTTTAGCCCTACCATGGTTAGTACCTACGGACACAGTGGCCCTTTTTGCTATTCAATAACCCTGGCTCATTTACATACACCTAACTGCTTATACTCTGGATACTGCACTACACCAGGGCCTATCTCCTTAGCAACCACTGTAACCTGGCATTGTGTGACTCTGCATGCTGGGCACTATAATGCAATACCTTTACATAGCTTTAAATTTCACATTTCTACACTTTTTATAGATTTTTTTTTGCAAAATGGCATGTTTGCATGACACTGCGCGCCACTTAAATGTGGCATATGTATTAAAAAAAGTTTAATTTTTAATATATTGCATTACTTCTTTAACTTAATGGCCATTGTTTTGGCCATCTGCATGCCTACTGTGCAATATACTCCCCTTTTATTTGGGCTTTTACAGCCCCTGTTTAAATTTTAAACTATGGTCCATTGTAACCACGTACATTTTTTATGCTCACATGGCACCTACACAGGTGCCTTTCTGCTTGCTGAATTGCAAAATCACCTCATTTGCATAGTTTTCACCAGCGTATGAGGGGATTTGCATTACGCAGAAACCTTCATATCCCCACATTCGTGCACGCCCGCAGCCCTGTTTCCTGGATTGCTCGGCAGCCTTATTCCATGTTTGGGCCATAACACTATTTCTGCACAAAGAATCGTTCCATGTAGGTTTTATTGAATTACCGCCAGTATCTTGCATGAACTATTAAATAAATGCATGATAAATGCAGCCAATTGACATTGTCTTTAGCACTATTTGTTTCACTGTGGGAGGCATGGCTGTTTTATGTACACAGACTTTGATCAGTTCTGCTTGAATGGACTGTTCTCTCACTGTACTTTATAATCACCTTTGTCTTTTTATAAATTCAGAGCAGCAATTATATTTTGTACCATTTTTTTCTATGTAGACCTATCAATTGCATTATAACTGCTTCACCCTTAGTTTTGTCATCCTTCTCTTTGCTGGTGGCAAAGTGGTTAGCTTTGCTGCTTCACAGGATTTGGTTATTGAGTTCAGTCCTTGGCTCTGATCCTTTCATGTAGTCTGCATGTTCTGTCAGAGCCCATATAAGTTTTTACTATGTGGTCTGTTTCCTGTCACATCCCATGTATGTCCCACAGGTGAATTGTTGGTACTCTGAATTGCCAAAGTAAGCATGTGCCAAGTCACATAAATACAGTATCTGTGCATTGTGTAGTAGATGGCTGCACTGCTCAAGACAAGCTTTTGTGCCTCCATCGGATATTTCCAGTTTCTCTCCTAACCTTGCGTTATAATCATGTTGAGCCTTTTTTTCTGAATGCCCTCTGTATTTTCTACTATTTTAGTTAAATATGTTAATTAATTACATTAAATAAATTATTTTGTTCTCTAATCTTTGCACTATGTGTATCTTAAAAATCCCAATGACTTCTCAATTCCTCAGTATTTTACCTCTAAATTTCAACATGCTAGAAATGGATTCATCTTCATGAACTATACAAGTGAGAGTTTACAGGCTCAGTACAAAATTACACATCAGGTTAAATCCAAAATAATGATATTGTTCACAATTTGTAAACAGGGTGTAATTTAAATTAATATATTTATGTTTTACCTGAGTAACTTAACTACTCGTAGTTGGACCCTTTTCAGCCAAGACCTGGTAAATGGCAGTATATAAATGTGATTTAGAGTAAAAGCTGTAACCCATTGCAGATGCTGCTGACTGACTGCAGATAAAGGAATTATTTCCAAGTTGAAGATGCAACTCTGCAAATGCCCTGAATAGCTATAAGAAGACTGTAAAAGCCAGAAACAGATCCATTTATCATATAATGATAATTATGACTTGAAAGGGAATAGCCCAGTGGTTAATTATAGAAACCCCTAAGGGCAGGAAGAGTTTTCACAAAGCTATTGCCCATAAATTGTTGCTGTAGTTGTACCACATGTTTAGTATCCTGCCAAAGGGTTTCAGTGTCTGTTTGCAGTCCAGCCCAAAAATTAATTGAGAAATCCTACAATCCTGCCCACTTCGTAACCTTTCCCTTGCAAAAAATGTCATGGTATATCTAATACACTGCCTGCATATACTGGATTCTTTTTTATTCCTCTCAGTGCATAATCACATCTATTCTATAAAATAATTGCTTTCTAAATCTAGCTGTTTGTATCAACCTTTCACAGCTTCTTATATGCAGTGGGTTTCCTCATTGGTATAATTTTTTTTGTCAAGATTAGTCGCCAATGAGTTATTTATCAACTTGCAACCATGCATACGTTTGCATAGCCAAAATATCACCATACTTTGGGATTCTGGGGAAACAGGAATGTCTATACAAAAGCTACACCCACACAAGAAGAACATACAGACTCTGTGCAGAGCATGACCAGAGTTAAACCTTACACCCATCGGGCAGAAGATTTAAATGCTGACCTTTGCACTACCCACGGTTAGAGTAGGTTGAGTTAAGTCAAATCAGTTGACAAAAAACATGCCAATAACCTTCACAGATCCAGTAATATTGATTAAAAAAAAAACCAATGTTGTCATTCATCTTGATAAAGTCATAAAAGCAGTGTCACCACCTATTAAAATCTAGACAGAAATCTATATTTTTGTTCTGATATATATTCAAGTTTTGCATATTGATAAATAAGAATTTTAATAAACTATGAAGGATGTGGAAAGTACACTAACTGTGACAGTAACAGATATGTATTATATGGAAATTAAAAAATAACCATCCGCATAATAACAAAAGGAATGCAGGAAAAGTACTGCTACCAACTAATACATTCTCCGTGAATTTAAGGTCCAATAAACTTTGTATCCACACCACTGATCTATCTTTCTTTTAAAAGAGTCTGTTTTTACCAGTATTATGTCACTACATAACACATTCCATCCTTGTCTTGCCTTAAAATGAAAACAAGAAACCTCTCTACTTAAATTGGAGTTCACAGTTTTCATGTCCATTACCATCTGATTATATCTCATTGATTTATCATGCTTCAAAAAAAGAAATATCCATGGTGCATTGCAAATGGTTCACTCTTTAAAATGTATTTATTCACATTAGATCTCCCCAAAATATTATGGAACATACTGCGAGCAAGTTAAAGTTGTTTATTCTGTCTTTATAAATTAATGTCCCAACATCTATTAATTTTTTGTGAATAATTTTTGGACTGTTTTAATTTTATAATATCTGTTTATGAGGATATAAAAATATACCTTATTCTAATATTAGTCTTATTAATGATTTGTAAATCATTCACAAGATACTGAAATTCCTCACTGATATATGTATAACACTTAATCTCATATAATATCTCATCAGTTTGTTATTCCCATGTCCTGTGAAGATATCCATCTATCTTAACTCATGTGTTTACAAATTACCCATATTCCCCTATTGATGTGGAGTTGAAAGAATAAAGATAACCAGGGTATAGTTTGCCAAGGTGCAAAACTTTGCATTTTGAATTGTTCCATTCCAAATTATTTAGATGTGCACATTCAAATATTTTATCTAAGCAACTTAAAAAAAGCATCTGATCAATTACTGAAGCAAATCCTATTTTCACATCATCAGTGGATATTCCAAGCCAACAGCTACCCATTATTGGAGATATAAAAATAAATTTATGAAAGAGGAATGGCCCCAAAATAGAAGTTTGAGGAATCACCTTGTTTGGATTATTTGCTTATGATGCCACTCCTTGTACATATACTTTTACTGTTCTGCAATTCAGTCAGTCTTTGATCCAGTAGACTGCATTATGTCTAAATACATAGCTTTTTATTGATCTAAGAAAAGACATGAGCGGCATCACATTCAGTGCATTAGCCAAGTCAATATACATAACATCTACTGAAATGTCTACGGCATATGACATATCTTAATAAAAATAAATCTAATTTGTTGAGTAAGAACTTCTTTTTCTAAACCCATGCAGATGTAAATCATGGTAAGAAGTACTTCTCCCATTTCAATCATATTTATTAATATTTTCCTCAAAACATTTACCAGTCAAACTCAAGAGAATATATAGCCTGTGACTAGTTACTTACATCTTCTTCCTGTATGAATAAGAATAACATAAACACTTTTCGATTGATTCAGAACTACCCCATATTGTAATGTTTTCTTAAAAAAAAGTTGAACAATCCACCAATATTCCTGTTTACTAGATAGAAAGATCCCACCAATGTTATCTCATCCTGACAGACTTCCTATTTATTTCATAAATAATTGTATGGATATTCCACATGTTTCAGCTAACTCATTTTTTCCTCCATTCAAAATTTTCTAGCATTAGATCTCTTAGAAAAAACAGTCCACCTAACAGGCTGTAATTGTTAGAGGGTCCATGATAATATTATTACCTTCACAAATCCTAACGCCAGTACTTTGATCTTTACCACAATTGTGAACATACCTATAAAAAGATATGTTTTATCCCTTACTCCATTAATAAGTTTCATTTCATAGTCATTTTCTGATTTCATTTCAGATATGCTGACTTTCTTAAGACATTCTTTACAATTTGACAAATTTCTCTCTGTAGGCCCTTCACTCTTTCTTCACATTGTCTCTTCCTTTCTTTCCTTCCCCTTATAATATTAATAGTCAACAAGAGAGGGGCATTTTTTGCTGTTCCTTTCTACGTTTTGACTGGGACAAAGTCAACAATTAACAAATTAATTTTACAGTAAAATATGTCTAAATTTCTTGTAGAGTCAATCCTTTAAACTTATCTGTCCAATTCTAACTCTCAATTTCTTTTATTTTTCAGCCTTAGTCTGCCTTTTGATTTTTCCTTTGTCTTTATCTTTTGTTTTATATTTGGAGATGCTAATGTTAATCTTATTTTCAGAAATACCATTTATTACGATCTGTTTTTTTTTTATCACCTGTAAAGCTACTGCATGGTTTTGACATAAATAAAGATTTTTTATAATGTTATTGGCAAGAAATTGAATGAGATGCTTATCAGTAGTTAGAATGAGCAAAGAAGAGAGATGAGGTGGAATTCATGGACATTGAGCAGTGCAGCTACACAATGCAAACATGAGAAAGCAGCATTGCACATCATGAATTATACTAATTACGAATGTTTCTATACCCAGTAGCACGTCTGAGAAATCAACCCTGCTCATCTGCGACATGGCTAACAACAGAGATATAACTAAGCATGTGCAGCAAAATGCATAGCGCTGGCAGTAGGCAGTAGGCAGTAAGACAGAATTACAAGACCATCCAGAGTACTGGTGCATTGTGGTAGTGTGCCAAATCATATGAAATCACGAATATATTAGAATCCAGAGCTACCAAAGCATTCAGAATACTGTATCTTGGTGTAGAATGTTTGTGCATAGGAATGCTTCATGTACAATGAACCATCATTCACAACCTTCAAGTGCAGTGTCTGAATAATCCCTCTAGGCTGTTCAAAGATTACTTCCACACTTTTCTTTAAAATGTGATTAAAATGGATGAATAAGGCAGTAGGAAAAAGGGTATGAGCAAACATAGGAAAGCCAACAATAGGAGCACATAGAATTGTAGGTAAAGTAGGGTAAATTGTATTATTATCTAAGCTTGAATCCCTTTTTCAGTGTAAGGAGGGAAAGGAACAGAGGTCAAGGGAAGCAGGATTAAACTGGTTATGGCAAGATGGTGCTGGGTAGTACTCTGGAGCAAATAGAAAAACCTGAAACAATACACGCATGCAGGTGTGGTTTTGTATACAGAAACTTGGGATGACAGACACATACATAGTCAGAGTAGACAGAGGGTAATAATTAGGGCTGAAACCATGCAGCAGGTATGCAGCATGACACATTGGGAATGGGTCACACTAGCCAGGGGATAGAATTCAGTGGGAGCTGCAAGTAGGCTACCAATGTAACACATGAATCAACCTACTGAGAACTGTTGTCAGCTAATATTTCCATGTAGCGGATGACAAGGACCTTCCTGTCCCTTCAATGGCCCAGTGCCTGCCTCTCCAATGAATCAGTATGTCCATGATGTTGTCCCACCTGTACATCCACCACTGCCTCAGGCAGTTGCTATAAGTGCAGATGGCCCACATATGACAGGCCATGGATATCCATCTGAAAGTGTCTTTACCCTTCTGTTGCTAAATGACATCCTTGACATCAGACCCTCTACATGTCACTTTGGTGGGAAGTGATGTTGAAGGTGCCTGGATCTTCATTTTTTTCATTAGCTTGACCTGCAAACTATAGACACAATGTAAAAGATTCTCTAAGCATGCAATATCATAGAAACATATACAGCAATCCTAAACATCCTGTCATGCAACTGACTTCTCAAGCCTAATGTGACAAACCACATCGCTGAGATATAGCTCATCATAATCATCTGAAAGGTAAAAGGTACAAAATAAAATACTCATTATGAGTGGCATGCTTTTAACAGTAGGAATTTATTAAACAAGCCCTTACAATACATCTCCATATATTGTCTTTGCAATTCTTCTTCCCATTCATGCAGCACCTAAGGTCACCATAATAAATTATCATTGTCTTTCATGACTGGGACAAATGATGTAGCAGAGCAGTAAACCACTGTATAAGCATGCATTTCAAAATTCACATTTTATACAAGAATGTGCTTTTCATTTGCTCTGCAAGGATTCACCTGTAGCTCTCATGAGTCAGCTCTGGGTCTCGGAATGCAGTGAGGGTCTAATGCATCTGTTGGATGAAAAACCTTTGGAGTTTCACAGTGAAACAATGCAAATCATAGATATTTATGTAACAACACCTTATTTGACTAAACAGTATGCAAAATGGATGCAAACCTGTACAATTTGGACCACGGTGGCCATTTTCTTTAGAGTTAATTGACAAGGATTTTAAAAATTGTGCAGTGGTTTTCTAAAATATTTCTTTCAAATAATACCTTGATTTTATTGGAATGGTGGATATTTTCCATTTGGCAAAGTGCTCACATTTCAAGTATGAAAGAGAGCAATAGGCATATTTCCTAGGTTAATTTGCACTTGATAATATAATCTTATCTTTTTCTAGTCAGCTAAATGCTTTAGTGACTACAGCTGCAGTTCATTTGCTTCTGTAGGTGATGTTACCATGCCACATCAGCAGACAACATTACAGGCTAGTATCTCTCAAGAAATATTATGCTGTACTGCAGCACAGCTTATAGGGCAAGTATACTGAGAATATGTGCTTCTGCAGAAGAAGTGCAGTCCTAGTACCTATATGCATAGCCTTATCAGTCTTAATTCATATATACACTGTGTCTAAGGAGTTAGCATGCTGACAGGACAAGGCAGACAGTCCCCAGAATGCTGAAGACAGCACATGAGTAGAGGCGGAGCAGAAGAACCACTGAGGAATTACATTTGACAGATCATGCTGTGGAATACTACTGTAGTAGCCAGTCACAACTGCATCCTGGCCTGTGCCACCATCATTTGACCATTAAGATTTGCTGTGCCAAGAAAAGGCACAGAAGATTTAACTGAGACTGCCACCAGAGAATTGGCCTTCCATGGCCCACAGCAGTCTCAAGCGCAGAATATTTCTTGTTAATATGAATCCAACATATGGTACAACAATTGAACCCACTTATGAGCTCTCTCTTTTCAAGTTTGCTCCTGCCATAGTATAACCTAAATAAATCATTGTGACTGTATTAAATGCTTTTCTTATATCGGATAGTATTACTTTTCAAGCAAATCCTGATTCTTCTCTGCATAATTTATAAAGTCAGATAAGATACGCCAGTTAATAAATGCTGCAAACCCTGCCTGCTCTGCTGCCACCAGCTTTCCAGTCACTTTTTTTCCCATTTTTATTGTTTTTAGTTTTACAAATCCAGGATTCAACGTAATGAAAGAGAAAAAGAAAAGAAATACATAGTCATCTTGTCTATAAAAAACTACAGAAAAGGAGCAACAAATCTAAGAAAACATTCAGGTGTAAAAGTAGACATATATCCCTATTGGGTAGTTTCTTATTTATAATAATATATTGTTAGAGTTAGTAAATCAGAGGGTTTTTTAATGAGGGGAAACTAGGGCAACTAAGGGTTAATAAGAGTATGGATGTGCTAAACTATTTATATTATATATACAACCTGGATGCCACTAATGGTAGGTTGAGAGAAACTTGGGATAGAAATTTAATCATTTATTGTAATTAAGTTAAGGTTTAAATAATTTTTGGAGTCGGTCTTCATGGGAAAAAAAGATTTGATTCTAATATGGGGGTAATTTCATTTAGGAGGTCAAAACTGAGTCTAGCAAGTAGCCCCAGTATGTCTGAAAGTATATAGTTCTTTTGGAGTCTTTTGTAAATAGTTAGTGAGAGGTTATGTATTTTATTGCCATGTTTTAAAAGTTTTCCCAGGAGATTTTGGATTTATTAAGCCAGGTTTTTGCGATAAAATATTTGGTAGGGGTGAAAAGCCTAATTAAAACATGCTTACGGATATCACTGAGTGATTTTGGAGTTATATGGAGTGTTGTGGTTTCCCACGAGAAAGTAGTTTATAGCCCATTTTCTCAAGTTTTGATCTGAGGGGAACACCGTAATTTATAGATGGCTTTACAACTCCAGAAAATGTGGAGTATATCAGCATTAACTAGAGGGCAAACAGGACAGGAAAATGCAGCCAAATTTATTCAAAATAGCTGTGGTAAGGTATGAATTATTAGTTATCATGAGTTGTATATATATTGGCTTTTTGAATTGAGTTAATTTGAATGTATTTTGGATAGCTTCATATTTCTGGTCTAATGTAATATGTACATTTATATCTTCCCAATATTTGGAGAAGAGGAGTGAAGATTGATGTTTCATTCCTGATATTAGTTTATAGGCTTAGGAGATCATTTTATTTTTATAGGACACAGTTTTGATGATTAACTGGGTGGATATAGTTTCTTGTTCTTCAGTTTTTGTATTTGAGTATTTTGTTCTGATTAGAGATTTAAGTTGTTTAAGAAAGGGATTGTACCTATGAGGTGTATCTAGGTGGGATCTTAGTTCTTCAATATTTAGTTTGTTGAGACTGTAGTTTCCAGACCGTGACATTTTTAATTTGGGTATAGTTAAAAAGATCTGTTAGTTTGTTGCTAATTTTTAGGTTAGGATTGATATGTATGGGCTATAAGAATTCAAGTGTGTGTTCTAGCTGGAGGGATGAAATTAAGGTTTGAAAGATATTTATCTTGTTTTTTATTGTAGGATGTATTTTTGCTAAAAGGTTATTATTTGGTTGTGTAAATGGTAAGGCTGCAGGATTTATATGAAAGAAGCGTATTTGGTTAAACCACATTTTTACCCAGGGTGAGGACCAGCTTTGTGAGGTTGCATCATAGTTTGAGATTTGGATGAGTTGATTGGCATTAATAATATGATAACATAGTTTAAAGTCTGGGAGTCCCAAACCTCCCTTTTCTTTTGGGAGTATTAACTTTTCATACTGAATTCTTGTTTTCTTGGGGGACCAAATGAATTTGGATAGGGCTGTTTCAATTTTACAAAATAATTTTTTGGGAATATTTAAATTTATGTAGTTTAAGTGAAATAAGATTCTGGGCAGAATGTTTATCTTGATGATGGCTGTTTTTTATATAGGGGATAGATTTATATTTTACATCTTGGCATGTCTAGTGTAATTAGTTCCCATGATGTTTGGAGATTATTCTTCATTAAGTCATCATGTGTATGGGCAAAGTTAATACTTAGATATTTTAGTGAATATCTGAGTGGAATTTCTGTAATGGGGAAGTATGACTCTCTGTGGTAAATTGCGTTGATAGGAAAGATGGAAGATTTGGAAGTGTTGATTTGGTAATTGGTTATTTTTGAAAAGTGGTCTAAAAATTTGAAGATTTTATGAAGATCTGTGTCTGGTAGTTTGAAGTAGATATTGAGATCATCTGTGAAAGCTGAGTATTTTAACTAAGTGTTATAGAGTTTAGGGATATGATGGAAAGATTTTTGTGAAATAGAAAGAAAGAGTTCTAGCTAGAGGTTAAAAAGGTAAGGCAAATGTGGGCATCCCTGTTTGGTTCCAATGGTTATTTTGATAGGTTGAGATCTTTTTTTGTTAATAAATATTGTGGCAGTGGCATTTTTATATATGGTGTTTATGATATTTATGAAATGTTTGGGGAAGTTGAAGTAAGATGTGGCTTGGAATAGAAAGTTGAGATTTACGTTTTCAAAAGCTTTACTAGTATCGATTGTAAGAGCGTACCTGGGATGTCTGTCATTTGCTAGGAGTATCATTATGGTGTCAAGGGTGACAGTGTTATCACACACTTGTCTTTGTTGCATAAAGCCCAATTGTTCAGGGGAGATTATAGAGGGTATAGTTTTTTGCAACCGATGAGCTAGTATAAAAGTAAGTATTTTTATATCTAGGTTAATGAGGGCAATAGGCCTATAGTTTAATGGGTTCATTTGTTTGGAATGAGTTTATATATTGAGATAGTTTTTGAATTATTTATGTAATGGTCTGAGATACCATGTGTTATAATATAGTTATACATTTTGAGCAAGGTTTTAGATAGCTTTTGGTTGAATTTTTGGTAAAATTCAGCAATAAAACTGTCTGGGTCAGGGACTTTTTTAATTTTTAATTTATTTATTGTTGATTTGATTTTTTCACAAAGCAAAAAGTCCTGTACCAAACCAACAAAACGAGCACGACAGTCCGGAAGGCAAACTCCACCTGAAGAGAATAGTGATACGATACCGCTCACAACAGCTCTCAATAAGGCTCCAATGCTCAAAATCCACAAAGCAACAGTTTATTTTAACCCCACAAAATTGTACACCCGTTTTCGTCAAGCGTATGACTTCAACTGTTGCTTTGTGGATTTTGAGCATTGGAGCCTTATTGTGAGCTGTTGTGAGCGGTATCGTATCACTATTCTCTTCAGGTGGAGTTTGCCTTCCGGACTGTCGTGCTCGTTTTGTTGGTTTGGTACAGGACTTTTTGCTTTGTGAGTTTGTTGCTATGGATCAGGGTCTGGGCAATTCCATGAATGAAGGCAGTGGTACCGGTGCAGGATTGGCAGCCAGTGAGTTATCTCAGCTTACGGGCCAGCTCACCCAGTTGGTTAAACTACTTACCCCTATTGGTATGGGATTACAAACTATTATTTCTAATCAAGAAGCAGTATTGCAAGCAGTAGCGATTCATTCACGTTCATCGTCTGTGGTTCCCCCAGTGGTTTCTGATGGAAATGGTTTGGGCCAGGGGCAGCCGACGGAAGTATCTAATAGTCAGGAAACTGCAGCCTTTTTGGATACACCAGCCATTTTACGTGAAAGGCATTTGGAATCTTCAATTCCTTGCTACCAGCCCGTTCTATTACAGGACTCAGGGTCTGTTTTGGCATCATTCTCTGATTGGGTTAATGCTAAGCCCATTTTTTCATCTTTGGATTATCAACGGAGTGTTTCCACGGAAAAGTACTCATTCGAGGAGAATATACATTTTTTATAAGATACGATGTACAGGTACAAGAATCTTGTTTTGGACAATACTTATTTGACTGAATCTATCAACAAAAAAATTGTGCCAAAAGGCTTAAGGGTGCATAAATACTCTAATAATGTTGTATGTGGCAGTGAATTTCACATGGAGTTGTTACAGGCCTTCGACAGGTGTGGACTAGACATTGTGAGGGCTATTATAAAGAAAAATGAATGTGAAATTAAAGTACTGGCTGAACAGATATTTAAGTGTAATGATGACATTACTAGTGACTTATTATTTCAAGTTGAAACACACAAAGCCAAGTACCACGAAGTTCGTAAAAATATTGACAAACAATGTGACACAATTACTAAAAGAAAGTACAACAAGTTGAACCGAGATCTTAGGGAATACAGAGAGGGCAGACAATATCCTAACCCACCCCACACTAGGGGAATGTATTTCCAGGATTTTCAGTCTGATAGGGGTTTGGTACCTAGAGAGGAAACAACACCATCTACAATCATTGTGGGGGAAGACAATTGCCCTACAGATATAGGAGAGCAAATGGATGATAATGTTTTACCAAGAAGATCCAAACGTATTCGGAACCAGCAAGGGGGACAGACATATCCGGTATATCTGATTTTTTCCCAAAGGAGGGACAATCGGATTCAGGGGAAAGGGAGGGGCAGAAATCAGGCATGGCAATAGGTAAAGGCATTTCTGTTACCAATATAGGTGTATACCAGGTTTATAGCAAATCAGGATATCATATTTATAATTATAGTGAAGTACCAGTAACTGAGGTTTGTTTCGATTTATTTACTAAAGGTTTTAAATTTGTACCAGCTAGAGGTAGCCAGTTAGTAAATAGTATTCTTGATCTCAAAATGTTTATTCGGAAGCTCAACCTTCAACATTTGTTTGGTCATGGGCCAGTGGCTCCCAGTTTGTTTTTAAAGAAATCCAGTACATTTAACCCACCATTGCATCCCCAGCTCAGCAATTTAGAGAATAGAATTGAAAAAGAAATACGTAAGGAATTAACCCATGCACATTTTGACCATAATTTAAGTGAAGAGGAAATTTATGTTTTGTATGACCTAGCACACAATCACACTATTAGAGTGATGCAGCCCGACAAGGGAGGGGCACTGTCTTTATGAGTCAGATCTTGTACGAAAGTAAAATGGGGGAAATTTTGTATGACACTGACAAATATACTTTAACCTCCATTCATGAAATACATCTGTCCTATAAAAAAATAGATCTGACCATAAAGGACATGTTAGATCAGGAGATTATTGAATTTGATATTTTTTCATTTCTAGAAAACAATCATCCTAAAGTGCCCACCATTTTTGGTGTGCCTAAAATTCACAAATGTGTAGAGGATCCACCTCTTCGGCCCATTGTGGCAGCACAGGGTTATAAGACCCATCCCACCTCAAAATTCCTGGATTGGAAACTTAAGCAGGTTTGGAGGAAGGAATCCCACCTCCTTAAAGATTCCAGGGAATTTTTGCGGAGAGTTACCAACGACCTGTGTAGGCCAAATCTAACGTTCTTAACCATAGACGTGGTTGATTTATTTTCAGCAATTCCCACGGACATAGGGTTGGAATGGTTGGAGGAGGCATTGTGGGAGTGTGCTGGGATTACCCACAACGATGTGAGTATGATCATTGGGCTGTTGGAGTTGGTACTAAAAAACAACTATATTTTTTATGGGGGTGAATATTTTCAACAGATTACGGGGGTATCGATGGGGGCCAATTGTGCACCAACTTATGCAGATATCATTATGGCCGTTTGGGAGAAGAAATTTATTCATAAAAGCGGTTATGAAAATAATTGGATTCATTACTCCAGGTTTTTGGATGATATCTGTATTTTTTGGGTGGGCCCAGTTGAGACCATAGATGAGTTTATTACGTATATTAGGGGTACCACCACTTTCCTTAAGTTTACATATGAGATATCTGTGGAACATGTTAACTATTTGGATGTTACGTTAACTAAGGATACATCGGGGTTTACTTCCACAGTGTATAGGAAGCCGACCTTTTCAAATAGTTATTTGCATTATTCCAGTTCGCACCCAGGGTTCCAAAAGAGGGGTATTGTCAAGGGACAGTTTGTTAGGGCCTCACGCATGACATCACAGGACCGGCAATTTTACACTGAGTGTGACAAGCTGTTCAATATGTTTTTGGAGAGGGGGTACCCCGCTTATATGATAAATTCTGTGAAGGAAGAAGTTTTGATAGGGAGATCTACTAGATTTATGCCCATTTTGGGACAAGGTCATTTACAAACTGGGCAGGTTAATGACAAACTGGAGTTTCAAAGCAATCAGCTATTGTTTATCACTGAATACAGTGGTAATATTAGTAATATAAATAGGATTGTAGATAGGGAATTTAAATCTTTTCAGGAATTAACTGACCTTAGTGGGTTTAAGAATATTATTTTTAAAACTGTATATAGGAAAGGTCTTAACATCAAGTGAATTCTGGAGCAGGACACTAAACTATTTCAGCAAGCAAATTCCCGTAGAGGGACTTACAAGTGTGGACGGTGTTCACAGTGCAAATACATGTTTAATCAAGAATTTGTGTATTTGGAAAGTAAAAGTAGGAAGATTATTTCCAAAAAATTTTACAACTGTCTTTCCTACGGGGTTGTCTATTTGGCGGTGTGCCAGTCATGCCAGGCATTCTATGTAGGGAAGACCAAAAGGCAACTCCGTAGAAGGGTGTACGAGCACCTTTACGATATACAAAAATTTGACCCTAACAATGCGCTTTACAAGCACCTTACCACATGTTCTGGAGGGACCTTCTCCTTTTTTGTCTTGGATTCTGTTTTTAAGGAAGCCAGGGGTGGACCCTGGGAGGTATTATTATCCCATAGGGAAACATACTGGCAAATCTTGTTAGAATCTAACAGATTTCCTGGGCTTAATGATTCAGTGTCCATTGTCCCATATTTAAAACTTAAATCTGATAGGATATGAAATTTTATTTGAAATGTATTAGGAGAGTTCTTGGTACATAACAAACAGTTTTTTGTAATATTTAAGACATATGAATTGTATTATATGTATAATATTATTGATTTAATTGTTTTTAACATGTTTAGATTTTAACATTTGTTTTAATTCAAATTTTATTTTATTTAGTATATATGTAGATGTAAAGGATATTACAATATCTACTGTGTGGCTTTAAATGTGATCAATTAATGTAATTGTCAGTCAAGTGTGTAATTATCTTAGTATTTAAACTTGTGTGATTTATCAAGTGTTTGTCTGATGAAGTCATACGCTTGACGAAAACGGGTGTACAATTTTGTGGCGTTAAAATAAACTGTTGCTTTGTGGATTTTGAGCATTGGAGCCTTATTGTGAGCTGTTGTGAGCGGTATCGTATCATGATTCTCTTCAGGTGGAGTTTGCCTTCCGGACTGTCGTGCTCGTTTTGTTGATTTGATTTTTTCTGATGTGAGGGGTCTAGCTAAATATTTTTTTTCTTCTTCATTTAAGCAAGGAAATTGGATTTCTTTTAAAAATGTATCATATTCATCTGGCTGTGTTTGTTTTTGAGTGTTATAAATGTTATACATTTCCTTAAAGGAATTTATTATATGTGCATTTTTGTGTAATACATTTCCTTTATAGATTATCTCTGATATGGTTGGGGCACCACTTTTGATGTTTATTAATCTGGCTAATGTTTTGGAGGGGATTTGGGCCTAGTCAGAGTATTTATAAAGGAATTTAAGTTCCATAACAGATTGCTTTTGTAGATGAAGTGAATATTTTTTTGGGGAGATTTTGCAAACTTAGAACTAAGTCATGGGCATGTTGATTCTGAAGTTTTGCATCAATTTCTTTTATTTGGTTTTCAAGAGACTGTTTCTCTTTTTCTTCTAATTTTTACATATGGAGGCTTTTTGAATGAGTAGCCTCTGATTATGCCTTTAGTAGCAGCCCACTGAACTTCATAGGGCATGTCATTTGTAGTTAAATCTTGTTCTAGTTGAGATAGTATTATATTTATTTCTTGTATTACTTCTTCTTTTTTAAATAGATTTACATTTAATGACCAATTAGCTGAGCACTCTCTAGAGGTTATATTATTTTTTGGATTAAGAGTGACTGAGATTCAAGAGTGATCTGAAATTGATATAACATCTACTTGATAGTTGAGCATTTGGATAGAAAAGGTTGCAGATACAAGAAAGAAGTTGATTCTAGAGCATGCCCTATGTGAGAACAAGAAATATGTGTATTTATTTGACTGCTTTCATGAATAAAAGGTTGGTGAGGATCTATTAGGTTGAAGTTGTTTATCATTTCTTCTAGGGCTAAAGTGGTTTGTAGTGATTGCTTACTGGTTTTATTTGAGCTGTGCTTGAGGGGATAGATAAGAACATTTCAGTCTCCACCAATGATGTAGTAGTGATTTGGGAATTGAAGGAGTAGATTGAAGATGTTGTAGATAAATTTCTGTTGGTTAAAGCAAGGGCCATAAATGTTAAGGAATAGTATATTTTGGTTTAATTTGGGGTAGGAGCAGGTAAAGTAGCACCAACAGCTATCCACATTAGATTTGGTATTAATAATTTGTCCTGGGAATGATTTTTTGATTAAAATGGTGGTGCCGTGTTATTACCCGCAGTGATAATTTATTTAATCCAGTTTCTGTCCTTGGCTTTTCTCCACTGATCATTAGTTAAATGGTTTTCTTGGAGATAGTAATATTAGAGTTATTCTGGTATATTAGCTGAATAATTAAATTTATTTTTATTTTTGTCATGAAGACCATTAATGTTCCAAGACTCAGTAATTACCATTGTTTAGTTTTTAATAGTGCGTTAGTTTTGGTATATCTAAATTAGAGAGATATGAACTTTTAAGTTTAGCATAGCTAAAGTTGTCATTGTAGTTATGAATGGCATCCATTACAGTAATACACCTATTTCTACTATAGTGCCTAACCATCTATCCCCCTGAGATCTATTGATGGTGATTACTCGATAGATTAGATGATAGAAATGTAATGGGTTTGAGGAAGAATTTTTGAGTTGCAGGGAGATGCAGATCATCCAAACTGAGCTGTTCCAAGTGTCAGCAATCATTATATGACTCATACTGTCGACTGCTCCTTTAGTATGAGGTTTCATAGAAAGTGCATATATATATAACAAGGTAGAATAAAAGTATTATTTCAGAAGGGTTGATTCCTAGACATATCTTTAATTCATATTGCTGTAAACTTTTTAATAGAATATTAGTAGCTAGACTTAGTAACAGTCTAATATGGCTATTTTACTATGTGATAAGGTGTATTAGAAAAATAGATCTAAGAAAATAGGATTACAGTGTATTAGTATATATTGGTTAAAATGAAAAGCATTACAAGAAGTCTGTATACTGAACTAGGATCAAGTGAAATAGGTTTTGGCATGAAGGAGTTGCCACAGCATGTAACTATAACATCAACTAGAACAGGATTATAATAACATTATATTTACAGAAAAACACTTAGTTTCTTTGCAGAATGCTAAAAAAAAGAAAGGACATAGAAAAGTATTCATTAGCTGTGCTGAGCATTTTTGGTAAGGTTAGTGTTTGTTAGTTTAACTGAATTAGATGTATACTATAGCCTACTAGTTCTTGTAGGAATCAATATAAAAGTATTTACGTTAATCATAAGTCATTAGATAAGAGTTTAGTGAAGTTTCATTTGTCGTATTTGCAAAGTATGAATAAATGGTGGATTTATAATTATAGCAGTTAGCCATTCCTTGATAGTATAAGGATAATTGTCCACCTCCGTATGTTATGTTAGAGGTGGTTAGTTAGCCTTTGATGTCACAGTACAATATCCAGAAGAAGGGTAAAAAGTACCTGTAGAGGCCCTGAGGGACACATCTGGCTAGGAGCCAACATCAGAAAAAAAAAAAAAAAAACAGTTTGTGTTGTATTGTTGAATCATCATGGATGCAGATAATCTCAGAATAGAATACTAGTGTGATTATTCTTGGATTATGAGATCAGCGGTTATCTTTTTTTTTGTTTTGTTTTTCCCCTTTTTCTTATTTCACAGGGATGCTTTGTGATTTGTAAAGGTTGCAGAAGAGGCGACTGGGTGATGATATCATTTCGGAAGTGGTTCTGGTACTTCCTGGGTTGATGGAACACTGTGATACTTCTGCAATAGGTAGGTTTATTTTCCTTTTCCAATATTTATGATTTCCTTTTGGTGCCCTCTTTTCAGTTGAAGATGAGAAAGCTTAATTATTATCAGATAGACAAGAAGAAAAAGGCTGGTTTGGTAGTTGTTGCAGTGAGATCCTTGAGATGAATGGCAGAGTCCTCGGATTAATGGTCATGTAAGACTGGTAGCTTTTTGGGATTTCTTCTGACAATGGTGTATCAGGGCCAAAAGGGATAGTAGGTATTTTCTGAAATTATTTCAGATGTTCTCAGCTTAGGTTGGTAAGCATTGCAGTTAGCAAATAGAGACATAGGGGAAATTGTCTGTGTTACAATTGGGAGAGTTTGGTAGCACTAGTATTGAGTTCCACACACACGCTGACTGTACTGATATTGAGTGATATTCAGTGGAGAGATAATAATAATATTTTGAGTAACAATTTGAAGGGTAGTTGGGATTTCAGTTGTTTAAGTGAAGTTGCTTAAGCATATCTCATAACAGATGCGAGATTATTGTCTTTAGGTCATCTTCATGACTTAGTTCATTTTCTACTTTTCTGTTTTTATCTTTTATTGGTTCGGAAGTTCATTGAAAGCCTTATTGAATGCACTTTTTCCTTCTTCAACTGATGTAATTTTGCATGTGCATTCTTTATGTTGTAATGAGAGGGTAGCTGGATATTTCATTTGGAAACAATTTTTTTTATTGATGAGATAGGAGCAGAAGCAAGCTAAGGCCTACCTTAGCAGTTTGATGGGAAGTGGGAGATCTTGAGATATGTAGACTTTATGACCTCGCCATGTGAAGTTCTTTTTTTGTTTGGCAGTCAGTAAAATAGTAATAACATGGGATGCATTTAGGATTTTAACATAGGTTGAGGAATGGTTGAGTCTTGTGTTTTATGAAGTGAGGGGTGAGCTGTCTCAATGATAATGATAATATTTTGTCATCTAGCAGAGTGTCAAGAATTTCTTTTGTAATGATTATTAACTGCATGTGGTTAAATTTTTCTGGTATGTCTCATATTATGGGTCTATATTAGAAGAATGAAGATGCATTCTTTCAAATGCGTCTTGGTCGAAGTTAAAAGGCAGAAAACGGAAAATAATGAAGCGGCTGTTAAGTGAATTCTTTCCCTGGGAAATAATTCACTTGGCCACTTTGATACTTTGCCATTTTCCACAATGTAGTGCTGTCTCAGAGTTGGTATATTTAAGTAGGGGGTGTGGGGGCAAAGCCCCCTACTTAATGTAATGTTTAAATTCATTTTTTTTTTGTTGGAACAGCGATTTTTTTCCCTTGGAAAAAAAATTGCTGTTCTGACACTTCAACATTGTAAGCTTTCGCTTACATAGGGTCGATCAATCACCATTCGCTTTTTTAAGCATTTGGTGATTTAATATAGACCCCGTATTATGATATTATTTTTCCGGCTATGCGCTTCTAAGTCAATTATTTTGTGTTACAGTTCATTGAAAGTTTTGTCATACACTGGCATTTTGTTCTGTAAGTCATTGATTTTTGTTTCATTCACAGAATTTTTTCTTCATTATGATTTAGTGTTGTTACAAGCTGGTACAGATTGTGACTGAAAGAGTTGAGCTTCTCTGAAAAATTTTTAATTTCACTTTGTAGTGGCTGTAAGGCATTTTTTAGCTCTTCAATGGAGTAATGTGAATCAGTTTTTGATCTTAGGGCAGGTTTGGCAATGTCCAGTTGTGATTTGATGGGGTTTTTTGCCTTTTAGAAGTAGTATCATTTTCTGGGGAAGGAGTGTAAGAAAACTTTGTTTTTACAGTTTGAGCCGCCATTTGTTATAGTATGTTGGCCCTGGTTTTTGATGATTTTCTTTTCTTCTTTGCAATTCTTTGTATAGGTTCCGATCATAATCCTCTTTGGAGAGAGGCCGGGACCACGTGGCTGGAGTGCATCAGCGAGAAACAGTTCTGTAAGTTGTTGAAAAGCAGTTTAAGATGTGAACTTTGACTGATAGATACTGATATGTTAATAATTACAGATGTTGCAGCTTTTTAAGCTGATTTTAATGTGCGATGATAGTTGTTTCAGGTGGATGTGCTTTTCAGTTGTAGGAGCAGTCATAGGAGCATGTTTAATTATCTTTGACCATCATGGAATCCCCTTTCCAGTAACTTCTTGTATTCTATAAGCCAAGATTATCATATAAATGTTTCTGTCCACATTCAGTAAAAATACGGAGCATAAAATTGCAAGTAGAATCAGTATTGCTGAGATAAACAGTGACAGGAGCAGATTTAATTATATATGACTAGAATACTATTATTGCTATTTAAAAAATGCATGCAATGGATTTGTATTTTATGCGTGTGTGTGTGTGTGTGTGTGTGTGTGTGTGTGTGTGTGTGTGTGTGTGTGTGTGTGTGTGTGTGTGTGTCACTATTTATATATATGGTATATGTTCACATAAAATTAAAACTAGTAATAACATAAAAAGATAGAAGCAAAAACAGTCAATGTCTTCTATATTTCACATGCAATTTAGAAAAAGTGAAGACTCTGTTAGAAATTCTTAGGGAGAGGCACACCATCCTCCTTATTTGGTGCAATCCATGCAGCTTTGTATATATCTTAAGACCCACCATTATAAAGAAATAATTGGGAAGCCATTCATTCTCTGCTACCATACCACCTTTCAAATGCTGTATGGCTGCAAATCATTTGGCGATACCAATTACCTTCTCCAACTTTTCCCTCTCCGGTCTTCTACCCACACTCATTTTAATTCATTCCCATTTATGGAATGTATGGCATCTATTCGCCTTACTTTTGGCTTGATCCTGGTATTACTCCAGCAAAGTATCATAGATTTTCTGAACATACAAAACGTTTACCTTATACTTATCTTTTACTACTTCAGTGAGAGTATCATTTGTTTTATTCTTCAGCTTTTATGCTGCCATCATGCTATGTATCACCACAGCACACTGCTTTGTAGATTCCTTTTCAAGCTTCTTTTTCCATCTCATTCAACTGCTCCTCCAGCATCTGAATCCTACATGGATTTCCATCATAATTTGCAGTTCTCATTATACTCACTTGCCAATCCTGCAACTATTTACATAGTCTGATATATTTTGCCCTACCCATTACTTGCCCCACTTACCTGCCTCTTTAATTATTTATTATTTAATGCCATCGCACTTCATTCTGCTGCATTCTTCAGCACCACTATAATTCCTGCCTAACACTTTCAGTATCATAGCACTGTTGTCTCAAAACCCCTTCCATGTTACTGTTAATTCTAGGGAATACATCTCAATCTGCTCACCAAAGGAAGACTTCAGTCCATATAAATTTGAACATAATATATATATATATATATATATATATATATATATATATATATATATATATATACATATATATATATATATATATATATATATATATATATATATATATAGTTATAGTTCACAACACATAAAGCCAATTTCATACCCAGTCTCTATATCTGCAAGTGAGCAATCATTCCTGTTGGCTTGCGTTCTTCAGTTCAGAAAGAAGGAATGCCCATTTAGGAACTTCCATTCCTGTTAAATGTTCAACAGAACTCATTCCTCCATATTTTTAGTATAACCCTTAGACAAAATTAAATGTTTTCTTGTCTAGAAGAATAATTCATAGTGTAATTCATAAATTCTATAGTTTTAGCCAACATACTTGCTACCGTAGGGCAGTCCCAAGACATTGTTATGATTACAGTACCAGCATTTGATATTGCCTTTGCAGTAAGCTGCTGATACTTGTAAAATGCATAGTCATTTTGTCATTATAAAGCTACGTTGGTAAGATAAGATATTATCCTGTGAAGAAAGTAAACACATTAGTCTGACATGTTGTGATAGCTCTAGTTTACTAATTTTATGTCATTTAGTCCATAAGTCTTTCTGTAATACTAGTTTTATCCATTGGTTCAACATGCACTAACTTTTTTATTATGTATTTGTAATGCTATTTAACATATTTTGCATTAATATCAAATGATTTCATGAGCAGACAAGGTGATCCGTTGTGGCGACCCCTAACTGAAAAGGGAACTTTTCCTAAGGGAAAAGCTGAAAGAACAAGAAGATCAAATAATTTCACCAACTGATTTGTACCCTGAAATGAGGTACAAAAGCAGAAATAGTGAATTGAAGATTAAAAAAAGATACTACCATCATAACTTGCTGCTAAGGCATAATTGTTGTAATTTAGTACATGACATAAAGTCCTTTATAGGATAACTGCAGACTCAGCATGCACCCTCCAGATGTCAAAACAGAGCAGGTGCACCAACTGTGATTTAACAACAAACAACAACTTTCTGAAAGCACTTGGAAAAGGCTATGCATGCTGAGTTTTAATGTGACTATATCTTACAAATTCCTGGGGAATCCTGTAGATTTCACATGCATAACTTAAAAAAAATGCAGTCAGCATTTAATGTACTACTGCAGGCCGGGGTGCTGCAAGCAATAACAGAGGATGATCTGCAAAGGAGTCACAGAAGACAGGCATCCAGGAACAGAGCCTGGCTACAGTTAAGCCAACTTTCTGAAGAGGAAATCATAGAAAGGTAGAGATTAGGTAGAGAGCAGGTGCAGGATGCATGTAGGATGTATTCACCACATATGTATGCTCTTAGTATGTGGGTTAATCCAATGCTGGTAAAATCAAATGGTTGCCCAATACTAGATATACTGACCTCTGGGATATTTCACTGGCTTCATAGGTTCATAGGTTCAAAGGTTCATACTAGGCTATCTGCCCTAGCGCATTTATAAGCCTAGCCAGAGTGTGTTTGGCTTTCGCCACCCATTTTAAATTAATTTTGCTATGCCCTTTTTCGAGGTTAGTATACTGTGCCTCTGTCTAACAGTGACACAGAAGTGATACCAGGGGTAAACCTATGATCTCCCACCCACTCATCAAGATTCCTCTTGAAGAGAGTCAATGAGGAACTCTGCCTAACCTGGACTGGGATTTTATTCCAGAGTGAAGGGAGCCTCTGGGTTATGAATCTGTCCCTCCAGCATGTCCTATTTATTTCAGTGCTGAGGTTCAAGTCTCTCGAGCGCATAGCTCGATGGGATTTGGATTTTCTGAGATGCAGCATGTCCATTAATTCCGGGTTGGACATGGCTTTATACGTCAGGCACAGATCACCTCTGAGCAGGCGGTATGCCACTGAATAGAGCTGGAGTTTCTTTAACCGGGCAGCATATGGCATCTGTTTGAGCCCTTTGATCCTCTTGGTGAGGTACTTTTGGGGTCTTTCCAGTTGCTGCAGATGTCTGGTAAGGTACATCCCAAAAGGGATGACATGTTGCGATAGCTCTAGTTTAATAATTTTATGTCATTTAGTCCATAAGTCTTTCTGTAATTCTAGTTTTATCCATTGGTTCAACATGCACTAACTTTTTTATTATGTATTTGTAATGCTCTTTAACATATTTTGCATTAATATCAAATGATTTCATGAGCAGACAAGGTGATCCGTTGTGGTGACCCCTAACTGAAAAGGGAACTTTTCCTAAGGGAAAAGCTGAAAGAACAAGAAGATCAAATAATTTCACCAACTGATTTGTACCCTGAAATGAGGTACAAAAGCAGAAATAGTGAATTGAAGATTAAAAAAAGATACTACCATCATAACTTGCTGCTAAGCCATAATTGTTGTAATTTAGTACATGACATAAAGTCCTTTATAGGATAACTGCAGACTCAGCATGCGCCCTCCAGATGTCAAAACAGAGCAGGTGCACCAACTGTGATGTAACAACAAACAACAACTTTCTGAAAGCACTTGGAAAAGGCTATGCATGCTGAGTTTTAATGTGACTATATCTTACAAATTCCTGGGGAATCCTGTAGATTTCACATGCATAACTTAAAAAAATGCAGTCAGCATTTAATGTACTACTGCAGGCCGGGGTGCTGCAAGCCATAACAGAGGATGATCTGCAAAGGAGTCACAGAAGATAGGCATCCAGGAACAGAGCCTGGCTACAGTTAAGCCAACTTTCTGAAGAGGAAATCATAGAAAGGTAGAGATTAGGTAGAGAGCAGGTGCAGGATGCATGTAGGATGTATTCACCACATATGTATGCTCTTAGTATGTAGGTTAATCCAATGCTGGTAAAATCAAATGGTTGCCCAAGACTAGATATACTGACCTCTGGGATATTTCACTGGCTTCATAGTTTCATAGGTTCAAAGGTTCATACTAGGCTATCTGCCCTAGGGCATTTATAAGCCTAGCCAGAGTGTGTTTGGCTTCCGCCACCCATTTTAAATTTATTTTGCTATGCCCTTTTTCGAGGTTAGTATACTGTGCCTCTATCTAACAGTGACACAGAAGTGATACCAGGGGTAAACCTATGATCTCCCACCCACTCATCAAGATTCCTCTTGAAGAGAGTCAATGAGGGACTCTGCCTAACCTGGACTGGGATTTTATTCCAGAGTGAAGGGAGCCTCTGGGTTATGAATCTGTCCCTCCAGCATGTCCTATTTATTTCAGTGCTGAGGTTCAAGTCTCTCGAGCGCGTAGCTCGATGGGATTTGGATTTTCTGAGATGCAGCATGTCCATTAATTCCGGGTTGGACATGGCTTTATACGTCAGGCACAGATCGCCTCTGAGCAGGCGGTATGCCACTGAATAGAGCTGGAGTTTCTTTAACCGGGCAGCATATGGCATCTGTTTGAGCCCTTTGATCCTCTTGGTGAGGTACTTTCGGGGTCTTTCCAGTTGCTGCAGGTGTCTGGTAAGGTACATCCCAAAAGGGATGACATGTTGTGATAGCTCTAGTTTAATAATTTTATGTCATTTAGTCCATAAGTCTTTCTGTAATTCTAGTTTTATCCATTGGTTCAACATGCACTAACTTTTTTATTATGTATTTGTAATGCTCTTTAACATATTTTGCATTAATATCAAATGATTTCATGAGCAGACAAGGTGATCCGTTGTGGCGACCCCTAACTGAAAAGGGAACTTTTCCTAAGGGAAAAGCTGAAAGAACAAGAAGATCAAATAATTTCACCAACTGATTTGTACCCTGAAATGAGGTACAAAAGCAGAAATAGTGAATTGAAGATTAAAAAAGATACTACCATCATAACTTGCTGCTAAGGCATAATTGTTGTAATTTAGTACATGACATAAAGTCCTTTATAGGATAACTGCAGACTCAGCATGCGCCATCCAGATGCCAAAACAGAGCAGGTGCACCAACTGTGATTTAACAACAAACAACAACTTTCTGAAAGCACTTGGAAAAGGCTATGCATGCTGAGTTTTAATGTGACTATATCTTACAAATTCCTGGGGAATCCTGTAGATTTCACATGCATAACTTAAAAAAAATGCAGTCAGCATTTAATGTATTACTGCAGGCCGGGGTGCTGCAAGCCATAACAGAGGATGATCTGCAAAGGAGTCACAGAAGACAGGCATCCAGGAACAGAGCCTGGCTACAGTTAAGCCAACTTTCTGAAGAGGAAATCATAGAAAGGTAGAGATTAGGTAGAGAACAGGTGCAGGATGCATGTAGGATGTATTCACCACATATGTATGCTCTTAGTATGTGGGTTAATCCAATGCTGGTAAAATCAAATGGTTGCCCAAGACTAGATATACTGACCTCTGGGATATTTCACTGGCTTCATAGGTTCATAGGTTCAAAGGTTCATACTAGGCTATCTGCCCTAGGGCATTTATAAGACTAGCCAGAGTGTGTTTGGCTTTCGCCACCCATTTTAAATTAATTTTGCTATGCCCTTTTTCGAGGTTAGTATACTGTGCCTCTGTCTAACAGTGACACAGAAGTGATACCAGGGGTAAACCTATGATCTCCCACCCACTCATCAAGATTCCTCTTGAAGAAAGTCAATGAGGGACTCTGCCTAACCTGGACTGGGATTTTATTCCAGAGTGAAGGGAGCCTCTGGGTTATGAATCTGTCCCTCCAGCATGTCCTATTTATTTCAGTGCTGAGGTTCAAGTCTCTCGAGCGCATAGCTCGATGGGATTTGGATTTTCTGAGATGCAGCATGTCCATTAATTCCGGGTTGGACATGGCTTTATACGTCAGGCACAGATCGCCTCTGAGCAGGCGGTATGCCACTGAATAGAGCTGGAGTTTCTTTAACCGGGCAGCATATGGCATCTGTTTGAGCCCTTTGATCCTCTTGGTGAGGTACTTTTGGGGTCTTTCCAGTTGCTGCAGGTGTCTGGTAAGGTACATCCCAAAAGGGGCATTGTACTCAATTATGGGCCTGATGAGGGATGAGTAAAGAGGCACGATGACCTCCCCTGATCTAGATGTGAATCCCTTCATGATTAGGTGGGCTATATAAAATGTTTTTCTGACCACTTTGGCCACATGGTTGTCAAATGAGAGATTGCTATCAACTTGGGTCCCCAGGTCCCTAATTACTTCTTCTGTACTTAATGGATTACCACCTATGTGGTAATTTGTGGGCACTTTGTTTTTGCCAAAGGGGATGACTATACACTTTTTGGCATTTAGCTTGAGGCCATGGCTCTGGCACCAGTTGTCTGTTTCTATGAGGCCCTTTTGGAGGATGCTTGTGTCGGCTGGAGAGTCAATTATGGTGCCCAGTTTGCAGTCATCTGTGAACTTGGTCAGCCACAGTCCTTCCGTGTTTGCCTGTACCTCTGAGAAATATATACCGATCAAGAGAGGTCCCAGGACTGAGCCTTGTGGGACGCCACTTGTAACTGGTTTGGAGTCTGACATGGCTCCAGCAATTCTAACCATGTGGGTTCTGTCCTTGAGCCAGTTTGCAACCCATCTAGTGACATAGGAGTTTATATTTAAGCTGGTGAGCTTATCTATAATGCCCGAGTGGGGTATTGTATCGAAGGCTTTTGCGAGGTCCAGGTAGGCTGTGTGGACCACCTTCCCCTCGTCAATGGCCTTGGTGACTGTTTCAAAGAAATCAACTAGGTTTAAGAGGCAAGATCTGCCCTTAACAAAGCCGAACTGGGTAGGATCCAGTGTCTGTAGGTCCCCAATATCTTTATTTATGAGGTCCATGATGATCCTTTCCATAGCTTTGCAGACCATGCTAGTCAGGGTTATGGGGCAATAGTTTCCAGGATCCGTTGAGACACCATCTTTGTGGAGAGGGACCACTGTTGCTGTATGCCACTCTTTGGGTACATATCCTGTAGTAAGGCTGAGATTGAACAGTAGTTTTATGTTTGGGTTTAGCTCTTCTTGGAGTTCATGTAGGACGCAGCCCGGGACACCGTCTGTTCCCATTGATGCTGTGTTTTTTGCTTTGGAGAGGGCAGCTCTTACCTGAACATCTGAGATGTCAGGGGGGCAGCACTCTGCTGGGATAGATATTCGCCCTTTTGGTTGGGAGGCGGGTGAGAAGTTTGCGCTGAACCTGTCAGCTAGGATGTTGGCAATGTCTGTGGGTTTGGTGTATTTTTTGTCATTTTAGAATAATTCTGAGCATATCTGGGAATTCCCACCCAGGTTCCTAACATAACTAAAGAAAGCCTTGTGATTATCCTTAGTGTCCTGTGCAATTTTTCTCTCGAAGCTGGCCTTAGACGATTTTATGAGTGCCCGTAGTTTTTTGCTAATACTGATTACAGATGCCTTCCCTTTTTGGGATTTTGCTCTATCATGTAGTAGCTTCCCTTTTATTGTATAGTTTGTTTATGGCTGGGGTCCACCAGACAGGACGTCTGCCTTTGGAGGATTGGGTCTTGGTTTTATTTGGGATTGCATGATCCTTGCATTCCTGAAGGTGTTCATAGAATGCATTTATAAAGGATTCTGCAGTCTGGGCCGTATTTTCCATAGGCCTGGGGGCTTTGAAGGATTCCACCTTGGCTTTGAGGAGTGTGAAATTTGCTTTAGAGAAGTTTTTCACTGTGGTTTTCTGGGCAGGGGGTGGGGTCGGGATGTGAATATCCAGTGAGATTAGTTTATGGTCTGATATTACCAGTGAGGGATACACTTCTGGTCTGGAGCATAGAGTCCCCATGTTGGTGATGATCAGGTCCAGTATGTTTTCCCCTCTTGTGGGAGTGGTAACAAGTTGTTCCATAGCAATTGAGTTTATAAATTCTAGAAACCTTTGGGCTAGGGTGTTTGAGCTAGAGTAATGCTCCCAGTCTATGTTTGGGTAGTTGAAGTCGCCCAATATAATGGTGTTTGGACAGACCTTCATATTTTCCAGTGTTCTCAGGAAGGCCGAGTGGAGTTCCTGGGTTTGGGAGGGTGGTCTGTAGCAGACTATAAACTGGAAGGCAGTTTTACCCACTGTTAGTTGCACATGGATAGTCTCTGATGCTTCGTGCTGTGCCACCAACATGGAGGTGTGGGTATCTCTGACGAATATTGATACTCTCTCTCCTTTTGTGGTTCGGTTCAAGTTTTGGGGCTGAAAAGCATGGTATGAGATATAACCTGGTAGTGCTGGGGTGCTCTCGGGAGCCTTGAACCAGGTTTCTGTCACTGCACAGATATCAATGTTATCCATTCTAAGGAGAGTTTCGAGTATGTGCATCTTGAGGTTTAGACTTCTGGCATTGAGTAGCATTACTACTTAGTTTCTTATCCCTTGTGATACCTATGGAGGTGGGTTTGTCTTTTGATCCTTGCCTAAAAAAAGGCCCTATGGGGGTAGCAAGAGCCTTTGCCAATATCCAAAAGCCCAAGGGTGACAGGTGCAAGCCGTCCCTAGTGAAGCATCGTGGCTTGTCGAGCATGTCATCCCAGGCTGACAGGCATTGGATCCCCTTTGAATGACACCAATACTTAAGCCAATTGTTGAAATTGATCATCTTGTCTTCACATTGTTGCATCATTCTTGGTGAGGGTAAGATGCTACTCAAGGTCAGGGTCATACCGGCCTAGGCTACATGCTCAGAGAGCTCCTCTATGTCTCTTTTCATGTAGTCCAGGGAGGTATGTCTCAGGTCATTCACACCAGCATGGACAATGACTGAGTCATATTTGTACTTGCCTTGGAGTGACCTGAGTGCGTGTGTTATGTGGCGGATCCTAGCGCCTGCCAGGCAGCTCACCGTGACCTTCTCCTTGTTCAGCCTAGTGAGCGGGACGTCAGTGTGCCTGCCGATAGAGTCACCTATTACAAGTGTATCAGGTGTGTTGTTTAGCCTTAAGGGCTGTGACTGTTCGGCACACTGACTTTGTGAGTTATGTGTTGCACGTGTTTTGTTTTGGGGTAGCGGTTGCTTGGATGTCTGCTTTGGAGGTCTCTGCTGCTTAGGCAGATTTTTATTTAGAGCCTCTAAGTATGTTTTTGTGTGTTTATGTGTTTGGGTTGCTGTCGTGGTAAGTCTATGTGAGACTGGAATTGTAGTGAGTGTGGTTTCCTTCTCCTCCTTAATGGTTACGCCAGTACTGAGTTGAGAGAGCTTAGCCTCCAGTTTGGCTATATGGTTGCATCTTTCACGTGTGTTGGAATTTGTTGGGAGGAGGAGAGGGTTGTCTGTGTACATGAGGCAGTTGTAACATTGCCTCAAGATTCACAGATTCACCAGCTGGACCGGAGAGGAGATTGACAACTGACCTTTGGATATGCTAGAATAGTATTGGGAATTCCTTTATAATTGAAAAAAAATTGTTGGATTGGTTTGGTTTTATTCATTATAGTACTTAATTGAAAAAAAGGGCCAATGGGGAACAAGGTACTCAAGGGGAGTTTGTGAAGGTGTAGTGCTATTAATTTTTTAGTGCTCACTTAATGAGCAGGTGCCAGGTAATGTAAATGCGATGTGTTACAGGTAACTTAAATGCAGAAATGACAAACAGTAACTTTCTTTCAAGTGAAACAAGGAAATAAGTACAGTAAGCAATGCAGATATCACTAGGGATCCACAGAAGCGCTGAAAAGCCATGTTTTAGGTGGAATTAGCGTTTCAGGGAAATAACAAGCAAACAAACAACAAGCATACAAACAAAGCTAGATTCAGCAGGCCTGGATCTAGTCTATGCTACAGCAAACAAGGTGTACCAATTTCAGTAAGAAACAGTTCAAATATGCAGGCACTATAAGCCTTTAACCAGAAATTCCCAGCTCAGAAGGGCAGAGTCCAGCTGCTCCTCCCACAAGAGTGCAGACCACGAACCTTCTTAATGTAAAATAACTGGCCTGAAGCCCAAGTGTTTAAACCAGAACTAATACACTTTTAGAATAACAGACACTGAGCCCTCAATCAGCAGTTCTCAACTTAGAAGGATGTAAGCTACTTGTCCTGCCACCACAGTGCAGGCCACAAACCTTCCTAATGTAAAACAACTGGTCTGAAGCCCAAGTGCTTAATCCAAAAAACCTAGAATGATAGCTACACTTTAATCAAGTTACTACCAAGCAGTAATAAATACAATTGAATACTTTAAAGAATGCCTGGATTAGTGCTCAAGTTATTCAAACAAAGCTAGATTCAGCAGGCCTGGCATATGGGAGATGTGCAGGAGTGTACCAGACAGCTGCCAGTCACATTTTTGTACATTCCTGGCAGCAATGTGTACCAAGGTGATATGAATATATCCACTTCCCAACAACAGCCATGGAGTGCTGAAATGTGCCATAACCAAATTTCACCATGTTCTCAGTGCAACAGACTGCACCCACATTCAAATCAAAACCCATCTGCTCCTTATACTAAATGGTCCAACAATATAAAGTGGTGGCCATTGCTCAACTGTCAGGTGGCATGTTCTGTAGATGGCTTCATTACTAATACCTCAGATGGGATCCTACTAGGTAAGTACATGACCACTGCTATATGGTAAGCAATAGACAGACATTGTAACAGGAAGCAAGATGATAAAACGTTTCTTCTCATTCCTCTAAAAAGGAGACTGTAGCCATCCACTGGAGCCTTGGATAATGACACCATGTATCAACCCCTGCTGAGGATGCATACAACAGAGGACACACCATGATAATAACGCCATTGAGTGTGTGTTTGTCATGCTGAAAGCAATATTCAGATGTCTGGACACATTGAGGAGTGCACTACAATACACACCAGAAAAAGCATCACAGATGGTCACTATGTATGTAACATACCTCACACCATAACATCAACACATAGTGGCCTGCCAGTCACAGGTGTGCGTGACCTACTCCTAGAACCCAGGATGTCTAACTTCAAGCTTTCAGAGCTGTCACAGGATGATCAGGAGGACACAATTGTGAGAAGAAACAGGTTTGCATTTTGGAAGATGTGGCCATATTTCCTAGCTCAGGCAACATGGCAGCATCTGACTCAGACCTTTGACTCATGGCAAGCCATATGTAGAAATGTGCAGATAATAAACAGTGATGTTCATGTGTTGCCCCACAACAGAACACAGAGCATGATTAATAGAAAGACACTATTAGTTGTTCACAGTGAACATCATACACAACAGAAACATATGATATACCTGTAAGAACATACACACAACACTCAGCAAGGAACATCTGGATGTAAACAGAGGAAACATCACCATATAAGGTCTCTCTGCAATATACATCACCAAAGTGTATCACACAGGCATATGTGTGGCACTCATGAGGTATGCTCACGTGAAGGTGTGGTAATACAGGTATGATATCATCGTACAGATAACTTGCATGGGAAGGTAACAGTAGCATAGTCAGTTCTACTTCACGTTGTCATAAGCTGACAATATCGAGTCTGATATTGTCGGCATGACAATATCAAAAGTGAAGAACATTGTGCGAGTAAACGGAGATCTCCATAAGGGGAGATTTCCATTTACCTCAATGTAGTGTGGTCTCGGAGTTGGTATATTTAAGTAGGGGGGGTGCAGGGGGCTTGTCCCCCTTTCCACGCCATTTAGTTTTTTTGTTTTAATTTGTTTTGTTTTTTTTTATGTTATTCGATGGTTTACTTAATCATTCAATAAAGTTCGACCTTTATTGATTTGAGTAAGTAAACCTTAGATAAAGTGATATAGACGTGCATAGTGAGTACCACAAAAAGTCTAGGCCCATGCAGTTTATGGGAATGTATCAGCACAAGCATAAATAAAAATCAGGAGCTACTAGTATTGTGGGACACACTGTGGATAGGAGAAGTAGTGCAATGTGCCTGTCTGGATGTGACTGCTAGGAACACAGCTGAGTGAGTAGCAGTATATCTAAATGCACATTGCAGCACAGACATTGATGTCTGAAGACTATGTGTGGGTATAATGAGGGGGGTTTGCCTCGCTCCACTGGAGGTATAATCTGGTTAGGTCAGTTAGAGTATGTAACCCCCAGTTCATGTTATGGCACTTCTTTAGTATTGCCATAAAAAGACTTTCAACACTGTATGCAACAGATACCACACTGTCATGCTGGGCAGCCAATATTGCCATGACATCTCTATCGCTGCACTTCTGACCTGCATGTAACACCTGCAGCTGGTGTGCGACATGATCCGTGGCACAGGCAAGTGTGTGCAAGTCAGAGCCATGATGTCGCTGTGAACATTCTTTTGCCTGTAATAGTAGGTGGGCACCCTCTGACATGACTACATGCACATCAGCTACACTCACATGTTTAGTCCAATGGACAGCAGCAATCAGTTGTGGATAAGCTTTAACATCATTACCAGAATCTACATGGAACAGTGCGTCAAGATCATCATCAAGTCTACCATCTAATGTCTCCATTTCATAATCCTCTCTATCAGAGGCTACACCATGAACCATAGTTCTGCTGTCTTCCAGGATGGACAGTGAACCCAATCCAGTTGCCTATGTGCCATTGGCTGGACTATCAGAGTTAGGTACATCATATTCCATCTCAAGATCAATGGATGGGCTACTGGAAGAGGCATTTAGTGGATATGCTGCAAAAAGACAGATAGCACATGTTATATTCATTCACAGAAGTAAAATGATGCAGCATAGTACAGATACTCAAATAATTGTATAACACTGCTAATTATTATCTGGACTTACCAGGTTGGCATGTAGTTCAAAGACCCTGTATAGCAGAGATAATACCATGTTAGGTACAAATCAATCATATATGACAGATAATGTTATTATAAGCAGTAAAACCTACTTGACATTTCCTCATCTGACTCAGCTGCTGGTACTGAGGGTTGAAATGACACTGTCATGTACAAAATACACGTGGACCACTCAGTAGTAAGCACATACCAGGCATCATTTAGCATTAAACCTGAGTTATAACTCACAGCAAATAAGATATGATCATACCAGATGGGTAATGGTGATATTCTGATTGCAGGTGTCCTGTACAAATGAACAAGACCCCATTAGTCATGAAGAGCACATATACATAATTATCAATAGTGAACAGTACTAAACATATAGCCAGCCTTACCAGGTACTTCCTCCATAGTTGGGGACCTTATCATCTGACATAAAGCAGATCCTGTAGTATAAAATGTGAGTATAAACCAAAGTAATAACAACAGGTAGAGGCAGACAACAAGTATGAATCACATGAATCTGTGTAGGGAAGAAGCCAACATTACTATCATAGATCACAGGTGTGCCAAACAGTACTGCAAAACAGCAGCAGTGTGAATAACCTTATCAGGTCTGTTTTTTTCATAGGTGTGTACTAGGCTAATGTCCCTGGAGCCTTTACAAGCCTAGCCCATAGGATTACCCTGGCATAGTACCACCTGACCTTAGTTCCCAGTGCCTCTGTCAAGTAGAGCTACTGGAGTGATGCCCGGGGTGAATTTTCTATTTCCCATCCACTCATCAAGATTGCTCTTGAAGAGGGCCAGTGTAGCAGATGCTTCCTGGCCCATGTCTTGCAATTATATATCTGTAGGTTAAAATGGCACACAAACAAGAACATGTCAGGATATTCCACAGTCATAACAGGAGACAGAGCCATACAGCAACTATGGCTCACACTAACAGGATATGAAAACACTTCTGTAACATGTGTTGATGATGTTTATTTAGATGCTGATGGGCCTATACAAATGAAAAACACAACATCACATATGTTGCTGACAATGCTGTATATGTACTGAGTTGATAAGATAATATGGTGTAGCACTTCAATTGTGCATCTACATTAGGTGTGCTGCCATGTCTGTGGCATAGTTCTGTTGCTGTAACACAAATATAACAATACATTAAGAATTCTGTACTGATGTCATTTAGTGAGAATTGGTTTATGCTGCACTGCTCTTGAACATCAGCCATAACTGTATGTCCTGGAACACCTTCCTTCCTTCCTTACCTAGGTATCTGATGGTCTTGGCAGATGGCATAATGGGAGGCCAGAAACATTGTTATCTCATTCTGTGGAGTAAGTGGAGGCACACCTCAAGTGGCATTCCTTACCCTCTCATAGCAGGGTCTCTGGGCTGCACAGAGGATCATGATGGAGTAATGTTGTTGGCATACGTCCCTAGATCTAATGAGACCACCTATGGCATTTATCATGTGTGTCAGATCTGTCCACATTTGATTCTTCCACACAGTATTGCCTGTCCATCCATGCTGGTGCAGAGACTATTATAATCTAATTTCTTCTATGTGAGAAATTATCTACTATTGTGATTTGACACGTGAAAGACAGGGTGATAGCCACATCTTAGATTTCCTACAGGAACTTTCATATTTACATGACCATGTTAAAGCATATGTCAAATAAATTTTTGAATCAGTTATAAACCAACGACACCGAAAGAAAGGCACAGATGTCCAAAATTAGCAGCAGGAACAATGATAGTATACTTCCACTTAACGCAAGTTTTTATTGTATAAAATAGACTTACAGCGTTTTCGCTACTGTAAACCTCAGTAGCTTCATCAGAGTATTACACAGTATGGCGCCAAAATTCAAAATTTAAATACAAATGAAGTGATGTCACACACAAGAACGTCACTTCCGTCATAACTCAGATAGTGAAAATAATTAAAACATTTTAAGAATAAAAATTAAGAATATAAATTAAAAATTTTTAAATTAGAGTTTTGATACTTATCAGCAATAAGTTAATAATAGTTCCAGTAGCGTTATTTTTAGAAACTAGAGAACTTGAATGGCAGATAAAATTGGAGGCCTTCCATTACCCTGGTCTAAATGAAAATTGTAACATCTCGTGCTTCCTGAAGCTTAAAAGCTATTTGAGATGATTTGGCCTCTCTTGACCAGATTTATTCATTTTCTTATAATTTATCTATCATACATATTATATACATTATCATCATACTTATTATATCTTTATACTAGTTTAATATGCTAATGTTTGAATAACTTAACTTTTGTAACTATTACATAAATATATGTCATCTGCATTGGTGGACTTTTCACACATTTTTTAGAAATATAGCAATGTAACATCTCTTACACTTTTGTAAAATTGTTTCATTGATTGTACATGCAACCTGATTTCTTGTTGGTCTGGGACTAATAGCTCAACTTCTAGTTGGCTAAAACAACAACTTTTAATGAAAACAAAGTGGTTTTGAGCAACTTTTGCTTACTTGAAGTTCAGTTCAGCTTTCATTATTAACTTATTGCTGGTAAGTATCAAAAATCTAATTTAAAAATTTTTTATTTAAATTCTTAATTTTTATTCTTAAAATGTTTTAATTATTTTCACTATCTGAGTTATGACGGAAGTGACGTTCTTGTGTGTGACATCACTTCGTTTGTATTTAAATTTTGAATTTTGGCGCCATACTGTGTGTTACTCTGATGAAGCTACTGAGGTTTACAGCAGCGAAAACGCTGTAAGTCTATTTTATACAATAAAAACTTGCATTAAGTGGAAGTATACTATCATTGTTCCTGCTGCTAGTTTTGGACATATGTCAAATAAATGGCTTGTCTCTCATTTTGATTAATAGCTATGCAAAACATGTCATGTATACCACTGTTGTGTACAGGTAATTGACTGAACATTAAAAACATGTATTTAGAGCTAATCAATATGTCCTAACATCATTAGCATACATGTGCACAGATATCAATGCATTCAGCAAGTATGTGCAGGTCATAAAACACATGCCAATGGATATTATGATAAGTAAGGGCCAAACAAATAACAATTTGCCATACCTTCAGTAGTATAATAATGGTGTTGCCACAGTTATATGCAAATTAGAACACAACCAAAAGTTCTGCTCAATAATGGAAGATGCATCTCAGATATTATCACAGTTGGTGACAGACAACACCACAAGTGTGAACATTATGAAAGGGTGCACAACAAAACTACTAACATTTTTACAGAAACAGGGCAGTAAAACATTTTTTAAATGTCCTGTTATGCAGACTACAGATCACAAGAAATAATGTAGAGTGCAAGACATCCTAATATTGTTTTTATTCCATTGACTATAATCACAACTAATTCTGTATGATTCACCATCAGAGAATATCCAAAAATCAGTCACTTAACATACAATTTGTGGACAATATTGTAAGTTGACATTCCCTGCAAACATACCTCATATATTGCAGGTTATTTAGTATTAACTACGGATATGATGGTAAACGTTGTTTCCATCTATATCTGTGCTCCATTCCTGGGCACAAGTGTGCAGACATCTCATATTGCTACCATGATTTACTGTTATATGTCATGATGTGCACACACATATCATGTCATATGTGGCATTATGTTGCTGCTGTAGTATGACACACATTGCCAAATGCCACATGCATTACCATTATTATTTACATAATCATCACATCCTGTCATTAGTACATATGTTGCAGTATATGCGAAGGGGTGCTAATTCTTCAATTTGTATGTGTCCGTGTACTCCTATGCATGTAGTGCAGCATAGTATTGTTATGCTCAATAAACTCTAGCCTTGTATGTGGTTAACATACATGTCTATGTGTATGCCATTGTAGTACATATGCACTGATTTAACTGGATGTTCATGTGTATGCCCTTGTAATATGCAACTTGTTAACTGCAAATATTAAATTTTGTTGTGCTATGCTCGTATATAAAGGACCGTCCTTTGATCAGTCCTGCACATGTATGGTGATATTTATATCAATAACAGTTATTGTGCCACCTGTTGTATTATGTTTGCAAGACAGGATATATGCATATGTGATATTTAAAACTACTTTTGTTGTGCATCCATGTGACTTGTTGTTTAGTTGTTGCACATTACTGTGTTGTTAGTGTCATTTGTACACAGACATATTTACAGCCATCCCCAATGCAATATACATATGTGTTTGATGAGGGCTATTTGCGTTAATGTACTTTGCAAGTACTTGCAGTCCATCTTATGTTGTGGGCACATATACATGCACTTGCAGTACCTTAGCTATGTTTGCCCTGCATTATTCTGAGCCAACTTTCTCTTTTTGGAATTTCCTCACTGATGTGCGTGTACATTGCTTATCTCCCTTCTCTCTTATACCTTTACTCTATGTCTTTTGCATACACATGGCATATGTTATGTGTATATTTACCTTTCTGAAATGTATCATCATTGTAATGTATGTGTGCCAGTACAATATGACCTTATGATCTTATGTCACCTTGATGGGTATCACACACATATATACATGGTGTTGACAATTGAGAAGACTTCATCAGTATTTCTGCTGTAATTTTGTATTGTATGTTACCCAGATATCTCTGTCCTTCCTGCCCATTCTCAAGTTTACATTCCTTAGATTTCATTAATCCTATATGTATCACCATTAACATAATTTCCCTTGTCATTGGTGTGAGCATGTGTGATGATAGGTCCTGTTTTGCTCTTGATCAAAGTTGTATTGAACATTTTTTTCCAGGAAGCAACGAAATAAAAATGTATGAACCAATAATGACAAAACTGCCCATTTCAGAACATCTCAACCATAAAAGGCCACTCAAATGTCTGTCATTACAATCAACCAATATCAGTCACTATGCACAGTTTTTGCAGAAGTAAATGGCAACTGCATAATTCCACATTAAAGACATCTGTAACTAATGAAGAGGTTTCTACTAGCAAACAACTTTATATTTCAGTGTTTCATCTACAAATTTAGTGCCTGCTGCCCTCAAAGAATAAATTGCCTATGTTACATTTGAAAAAAGTTGGTAAGCTGCTAATATTGCAATAGGGAATGGATGGCAAACCAATAACAAGTTCATAATTGCAAGGCATCTCATTCAAAGGATGACACACTCAGGACTGCAGCACCACTCCCCCCTTAAAGTACAACAGAGTATCAGCAATCCATCTACATGTTGTGGGGTAGAATCCACAGCCTCCTTTATAAAAAGCAAACATGCTACCTGTTGTGCTATCAACAATGCTTTTAAATTGCCTTCCACAAACAGTGATGATCATTTGCTAAACAAAACAGTTGCACATTAAAAACAGACATTGCAGGAGGAGCAATAAACTTCTCTTCCCTTGAAGCTCATAATTCCTTGAAATTGCACTAAAGATCACAATATTTGAAAATGCACTGAAGCTCATAATTCCTTGAAAGTGTACCAAAACTCACAATTGCTTGAAAATGCACAAATTCTGACTCCATTCTCCTATAACTAAAGTACAGAATTTGAGCCTGGTTAAATTATTTAACCTGTAATCCAAAACTATGGCATTTTACACACATACACACACACACACACACACACACATACACACACACACACATACACACACACACACACACACACACACACACACACACACACACACGCACACACCACACTGTCATGTTTAAATTCTATGTACACACAACAGCACCTTACTGATTGCACTTCCAGAAAGAGAAAGCAGGCAGCAGGTGCATGCATCAATGCAAGCAACAGTAGATGCATGCAGATGCATGATGAGATATAAATGTTGCATACAGAGGACAATTTATACCCTTAAAGAAGACATGTATTTTTTTTTTTTAATTTTAAATTAAAAAGTAAATGTTATGGTTGCCTCCCCTGGTCAGCGGGCCCTAGGAAACTGTCTAGACCATCTAGTGTTGGATCCAGCTCTGACTGGTGGTATATGTATGGAGTTGTGCATAACTTCTGGGAATTGTGGAAGCATAAGTATTTCCTTTTTACAGCAGGTACAGAGATAAAAAAAATATCCATTAAGTAAAATAATTGTTGGATTCTGTTTTATTAACCATTTGAATTTCTGCAATAAAGGGGCAAGCTCATAGTAATGGAAGTGATATGCTATCAAAAAACAATAATTTGGTTGACAGGGCAGCTAAGCAAGTGGCTGGTTTAGGTATTGTTCAAACTTCCATTATGTTAATACATTAATCAAAATATAATATTGTGTTTCATTTTCATGCAGCAATTACTCTTTTGGATCAAGCATCAAAGATGAAAATAGGTGGTGGATCAAATCAGGATACTCTAAAACTTCCGATTTCATCTGGTGACTGATGGAAGAATGGTGGCACCTCAACCTATTGCATTGACTGGTAAAATCATATCCTTTACCTAATAATACTGGTAAAAATTATTTATCAGATTTGTTAAATCGTGTTTTGCTTATTCAGCTTTCTCATTCACTGATTCAGCATTATGTTAACAAATCTGTTATTTGTATATTAAACAATGTGTCATCTAGTGTTAAAACTGAATATTTTGCTCTACTGTCCCTTTTAGGACTCTTTGTAAATTTACAAGTTGATTCCATTCAGTTAAAGCAATGTCAGAATTATGAGACCATACTAATGTTAACGTGTCTGTTTTCAGGTAGGGTAAAAGTTGCAGCCTGGGAATGGGTATTTTTCAAAGCTTTCCAGCAAAAATCTTCCCTCAGTCCCAGGTGGAAGGGTCCTTAATTCATTCTTATTATTACTCAAACTGCTGTTTAGTGTGTTGGTCTGCCCACTTGGATGTATACTTCTCACTGCAACAAATACTGCCTTGTATCCGGAAAGATGAAAAGTGATGATGCCACACAGAGTTGTGATAACACTGCTGCTGGTACTGGCCCCTCCTCCTACCAAGATGAAGGAGAATCTGTTCTTTCAAACACTTCATCAGTATTTTATTGGAGGCATTGCCAAGCTTACAGTTCCAGCTTTACAGTTAAAATTTGAAAAGAGATTACTGGGAGAAAATCTGCCCTGGCATAATGTTTCCAATTTTTCAAAGGGAGTGTACTTTTAATTGGCAGTGTCATTTTTGGATAACATCTGCTATGCCAAAAGTGGGCCAGTTTGCAAAGGATAAGGCAGGTGCATTGTGACTCAAGATGACAGCCTGTAGATGAGCTTCACTTAAAATTAAGTAATTGAGAATATGATGTAGAGATGCTGATTATTATTATAACTACAGAGATTGTGCCTAACCCATAAAGTAGCCCAGGAGTTGGTATATTAGTTACACTTCTCAAGCCATTTAGCAGTTTTGGACTCCACCAACTAGTCAGTTGTGGAATAAAGATTAAATACATGTATAAACTTTCTTTTTCTCTCACCATGGTATTTATCAAATTGCATCTCAGCTAAATGTGTTATCACATGTATTGAATTAACTCACTATTAAAACTTGACAGAAAATTTGTATGACCAATACAGAATTAACTGATAGGAGGACTATGATGTTGTAAAATAGTTTAGCTTTAGATTTCTTACTTCCTTCTCAAGGTTAGCTAAGGTCCCTTATGTGAAAATACTGCTATTCATACATAACTGATTTTCATGATGAACAAGAAAAAGTTGAGTATATGGAACAGTATGCCAAAAATAACAAGAACTGAAACGTAATGGACATTATTTGGTTGGAAACAAAGGAATAAGTATTATTAAAGAATAATTGTCATAATAATTGTAATTTGCCTTACAGCATTAGTGTTTTCTCTGATGAAGAACAAAACAGGAGCTATCCACCTCTGCCCCATCATCCATATGTGGAACACTGTGGAGGTGGTATCATTTTAACTCATTACAGCCTAGTGGTGTCTCCATGTATTTCTGCTCTTACTTCCTGCTGACACCTATAGGTGTCAAGTATTGCTCATTCATATTTGCATTAATAATTCTAAAATCATCCTACATACAAGATATTGAAAGACTACATTTAAAGCTTACATAAAGGGCAAGGCAACTCCTCTGACATTTGACCTCAGTCTACTGGTGCTTAAGAGATATTAATTGTTGTTCATATACTTTTTATTTATATTGACATCATTTTCATATTTTCTAAACATCTCAACAGCCAGATAAGACTGTCATAGCTGCTTAGCCTCATAAGAAAGCTTAAAGATGGATGAACAAAATGGTGCTGACAGTATGTGTATAGCTTGAATGCTTACTGAGATATTTTAAATTATTTACAAAATATTATACAATTAATATTTACGGTGTTTATTGTGACTTTTTAATCCATTTATGATGTAGCATCAAATGAATTCTACCATTGTAAACATTTGTTTGTGCTGAACAGTTTGCAATTTACATTTATTTTGTTACCCCTATAGCTGTAGAGATATGGACATTTGTTTGAAATGTGAAGTCAAAAAATTCAGAATGCAGTCACTAGGAGTTAAGTGTACAAAATTCCAGAGCTGCACCCTGCTGAATGAGGCCAAGAACTCCTCCATCTCTTTGAGGGGTAGTTCAATGCATGGTCCACCACCTATTGCCCTCCATTCCTGAGTCTCAGATTCTGCTCTGTGGGTGGCAGCACAAAATCATATCCTTTTCTCAGAGGCAGACCATATCTCAAATATGATCCTGACCACCCACAGCATTAATATTGTTGACAAGTTCATGACAGTCGCAGTCATGGAAAGGCTGGATGGTGGATCTGACAGTCACAGTCATGGAAAGGCTGGATGGTGGATCTGACAGTCACAGTCATGGAAAGGCTGGATGGTGGATCTGACAGTCACAGTCATGGAAAGGCTGGATGGTGGATCTGACAGTCACAGTCATGGAAAGGCTGGATGGTGGATCTGACAGTCACAGTCATGGAAAGGCTGGATGGTGGATCTGACAGTCACAGTCATGGAAAGGCTGGATGGTGGATCTGACAGTCACAGTCATGGAAAGGCTGGATGGTGGATCTGACAGTCACAGTCATGGAAAGGCTGGATGGTGGATCTGACAGTCACAGTCATGGAAAGGCTGGATGGTGGATCTGACAGTCACAGTCATGGAAAGGCTGGATGGTGGATCTGACAGTCACAGTCATGGAAAGGCTGGATGGTGGATCTGACAGTCACAGTCATGGAAAGGCTGGATGGTGGATCTGACAGTCACAGTCATGGAAAGGCTGGATGGTGGATCTGACAGTCACAGTCATGGAAAGGCTGGATGGTGGATCTGACAGTCACAGTCATGGAAAGGCTGGATGGTGGATCTGACAGTCACAGTCATGGAAAGGCTGGATGGTGGATCTGACTGCAAAGACCCATCTACCATGGAGACAAAGTGTCTCTAGTACCTCCTCATTTTCACCAACTGCAATCATATGCTTCCCCGTGTACATGGTTTTCTAAGACAGTTTCTTAGACACAGCTCTTTTTTTATGGATAATAGAGGAATGAACAGCTGTGGTTTGAAATGAGTCTTAGAAACCCTAGCACTAATACTATAGTAGTAGACCATCTGGTATTAGTTAGGTTTGACACTTACATGCATAAATCCACAACACGTTTTACCTGAACGTCAGGCATTATTGTATCTTGATCACAATCCCCCACCCTCTTGACCACAGTCCCCCACCCTACAAAAAGCAATCATATGGTTGCAAGTTAACAATAATGGAACTTAACAAGAATATGAGCATTAACAATATAAATGATATAAACACAGGTTGTGGCTAATCACATATATGTAAAGTACACAACAGCATAATGGTGTGAAGCACAGTTATGTTTCTGTAATCTATTATAATAACCCTGTTTACTTGCAGTGCACCCTTTATGAGAGTTTGGGCAATACGTGTAGAAGCACTGACGAGCTGACATCATTTCTAGGCCTTACATGAAAGAGCACACACAAAGCTACCCTTCATCAAGGTAGGTATGAAAAGTACCACTTACCTTGGGGAAGCAGATACCTTCTTTAGCAAACAACTATTGAGATAATGGATATGATTCAAGCACTACTGATGTTTTCTTCCATAGCATTATCAGAATATGTGCTTTTCATTACACTTATGTTGCTGAAATTCTTCCCTCTGGCTGTGATGATTATGACAGTTAGGGCTCATATCATTATTGTTCTGCACTGCTCATAGGTCCATAGGCTCGTTCATAGGTAGGTACTAGGCTATTGGCCCTAGGGCCTATATATGCCTAGCCAAAAGGTACCTTGGTTTTAGCCACCCAAGAAAATTATTTTCCTGTGCCACTATTGAGCTGAGTCACAAAGGTAATCCCCAGGGAGAATGTCCTATCTCCAATCCAGTCATCAAGATTTTTCTTGAAGAGTGCTAATGAGGAGCTTTGTTTGATATAGATAGGTAATTTGTTCCAGAGTATGGGGAGTCTCTGGGACAGAAATCTTTCCCTCCAGCATGTTCTATTTATTGTGGTGACAAGGTTTAGGTCCCTAGAGCATGTAGCTCAGAGAGATTGGGATTTCTTTAAGTGGAGCATGTCCAACAGCTCTGGGTTTGACATAGCTTTGTATGTTAGGCAGAGATCGCCTCTGAGTAGATGATATGTGACAAAGTAAAGCTGGAGTTTTTTGAGACGGTCTGCATAGGGCATCTGTCTGAGCCCGGTAATTCTCTTTGTGAGGTATTTCTGTGGCCTTTCCAGTTGTTGTAGATGTCTTGTGAGGTATATACCAAAAGAGGCATTGTATTCTATAATGGATCTAATGAGTGATGAATAGAGGGGAACAATGACCTCTTTTCTTCCTGGATGAGAAACCTTTTGTGATGAGGTGTACCACATAGAAGGATTTCCTGACTACTGTGGCGATGTGATTATCAAAGTAGAGACTACTGTCCACCTGTGTCCCAAGGTCTCTTATCACACTTTTGGCATTAAGTAGACTACCGCCTATGTGGTACTTCATGGGTACAGAGTTTTTACCAAAAGGGATGACAATGCACTTTTTGGCATTGAGCTTGAGGCCATGGCTTTGACACAAGACATCTGTCTCAGTGAGGCCCTTTTGTAGGATGTCCACATCGTTAGGAGTTTTGATTATGGCTCCTAGTTTGCAGTCATCTGCGAACTCTGTTAGACCATCTGTGTTAGCCTGTACTTCAGAGAAGTAGATACCAAACAGGAGAGGATCCAGGACTGAACACTGTTGTACTCCACTTGTCACTGGTCTGAAGCTGGATTTGGAGTCTGCTACTTTCACAGTGTAGGTTCTGTCAGTGAACCAGATAGCAACCCATCTTGTGACATAGGGATTTATACCTAGTTTAGTGAGTTTATCTATAATTCCAGAGTTGGGGATGGTGTCAGCCGCCTTGGCAAGATCTAGATAGGCTATGTGAACCACCTTACCCTCATCTACGGCTTTGGTGACCACTTCAAAGAAGTCTATCAGGTTTAGGAGACAAGTTCTGCCTTTTACAAACCTGAAATTGGTGGGATCCAGAGTTTGGAGATTACCAGTGTCATTGTTTATACGTTCGATGATAATACGTTGCATAGCCTTGCAGACCAGGCTTGTCAGACTAATGGGGCGGTAGTTCCCAGGGTCAGTGGTGGCTCCCCCTTTGGGGAGTGGGATAACTGTTGCTGTGCGCCATTCAGTGGGCACAAAGCCTGCAGTGAGGCTATTATTGAACATGGTACTTAGGTGGGGTTCCAGTTTATTCTGCAGTTCATGTGGAATTCAGCCTGGGATGTTGTCAGGTCCCATGGATGCTGTGTTCTTGGCTTTTGAGAGTGTGTTTCTTACCTGTGCTGCTGTGATTACAAGAACTTTGCATTCTTCCTGTATAGAGATGGGCCCTTTAGGGGATGAGAGGGGGTAAAGTTAACACTGAACCTATCTGCCAGGATGTTGGCAATATCAGTTGGTTCTGTATATTTAGTGCCATTGTGCTGTAACTCAGAGCAGATCTGAGTATTGCCATTGAGATTCTTGACATAGCTATAGAATGCTTTGTGGTTGTCTTTAGAATCAGTGGTGATTTTGTTTTCATAACTAGCTTTGGAGGATTTTATGAGGGATCTCAGCTTCTTACTCAGACTGCCCAGGGAGATCCTCCAATCATGGGATTTTATTCTTTTTTGCAACAGTTTCTTCTGTTGTAGAGTTTGTTCATGACAGGAGACCACCAGATTGGCTTCCTTTTTTTGGAGGATAGCATCTTGGTTCTGTTAGGGATTGCATGATCCATGCACTTATGTAAGTGCTTATAAAGTGCATTTGTGTAGGATTCAGCAGTCGTACCTCTATTTTCCATCAGCATGGGTGTCATGAAGTTTGCCACTTCTGTCTTAAGAAGCGTGAAGTTGGCTTTGAAGAAAGTTTTTACAGTGGTTTCCCTAATGGGGGGTGGGGGCGGGATGTGGATGTCTAGGGTGATTAGCTTGTGGTCGGATCTAACCAACGAGGAACTGACCTCTGTTGTAGAACACCGGTTGCCCATGTTGCTAATGACCAAGTCTAGGATATTGCTGCCCCTGGTGGGGATGTGGATATGTTGATCCAAGGCGTTGGAATTTATGAATTTCAGAAAATGTTGAGCACAAGAGTTGGTACATGAGTTGTTTTCCCAGTTAATGGTGGGGTAGTTGAAATCGACCATTATTAGGGTGTTAGGTTGTACCCTAACATTTTCCAGTGTATCAAGAACTGAGGAGTGGGTTTCCTGGGTCATGGTGGGGGATCTGTAGCAAGCTACAATTTGGACTACTGTCTTGCCCAGAGTTAGTTGCACTGGAATAATCTCGGATGCATTATGCAAAGCAACTAGCCTGGAGGTGTGGATATCCTTAATGAATATGGACACACCTCTGCCTTTAGAGTTTTGGTCCAGGTTAGGTGGCCGAAAGGTGTGGTATGAATTATAGCCTGGTAATGTAGAGATGCTCTCTGGTGCCTTGAACCAGGTCTTTGTCACTGCACAGATGTCGATGTTCTCCATTTTAAGGAGTGCCTCGAGTGAGTGCATTTTGAGGTTTAGACTTCTAGCATTGAGTAGCATTACCCTTAGATTTTGCTTGCTTGTACCTGTTATGGTGGTGAATTTGTCATTTGAACCTTGCCTAAAAAAGGCACTATAGGGGTGGAAAGAGCCTTAGCCAGTATCCGGAATCCCAAGGGCGACAGGTGCAAGCCATCTCTGGCAAAGCATCAGGGTTTGTCGATCATGTCATCCCAGGCAGACAGATACTGGATCCCCTTAGAATGACACAAGAAGCTTAGCCAATTGTTGAAGTCAATCATTTTTGTCCTTGTACTGTGGTTTCATTCTGGGTGATGGCAGGATGCTACTCAGGGCTAGGGCCATACCTGCCTGGGCTACAAGATCGGACAGCTCCTCCATGTACATTGTTATGCCTTATGGGCTCAAGTTACACAATGAGCAAATTTGATAAACATCATGAAAATTACTCCACACACCCAAGGTGAGCATAACTGATTCATACATAGAGACCTGCCATACTATAATTACCAAGTAGAAGACTTGAAGTAGAAGAGTCACTGCTGAGCAGATAATCTCACACTGCTATGTTTCATACCTTAAGTGCCATTGGAAAAACAAGAATGCAATGCTTATATTTTAGCACTTCATTATTCATTGTGCAAATGTGTTGCCATTGGTGACTCTTGTTACACAGAGCCTAAGACACACAAAAACTTTTTGGGTGCCAATTTCCTGTCATTTTCCAGAGATCTTTGAAGGAGAGACAATTACAGCTGGAGAAGATGAGGCTGATTCCTGGAATTGTTTTGCAAAGCTATCAATTATTGCAGTTGTGTGACCAAAGCTACCAATTCCTGGAATTGTTTGGCCGAAGCTATCACCCATCTTGCTGGCATCACATGCACACAAGGGAAGAGAGCTATCACCACTACAGTGACAGGGGACAACACAAACCTGGCCACCTTCACCTATGAGAAGATAAAGTAAAGGCACTGCAAGTATAGAATCTTTTATGAAACCATATAACCTAACAATGCATGCCACCATTCAATTTTCCCATACACACTTTTTACAACTCCAGCCCCTGCATGTACTGAAAGGAATAGGAAAGTGCACAGGAGCAGACTAGACTGCCTAAGAGAGCACTGGGGTAAGTATACCTGCTGCATGAAAGATGCCTCTGTTTGCATAGTGACAGTGATAGGTATTAAGGATAAGTGTGTATAAGTTTAATACAGCAGTACAACATCCATCAGTGCTTTAATACCTTATGGGAATTAGTATGACTGTGCAATGTTTTAAGTGTGCTTCTGCATGCCACTCCCTGTATAGGTGGATAATTAGCATATCATGTTGGGTCTGAGTGTATGGAGATTGTTGGGATGGTTGTGGGTTCAATCCCCTCACCCACAAATAAAAGGTCTGTTGTCATAGCACAGTATATTTGTCATCCCACTAATGTCAATGCATTTTTACAAGGTCCATGTATGTAATATCCATATTTAGTACTTGTATAACCATTTTACAAAATACAGTAGACGTATATGTCTCTTGTTTATCACCTGTGCTGGATGTATTTATCATGTGACTGTAGTGCTTATTTTGTGTATGTGCAGTTGTATTATTGTAAAACTCAAAATAGTTTCACTGGTCACAAGCACAGTTCTGTTGCTTTGATAAATAGCTCATACAGTCAGAATTTACTTATGTCAGACTGCATGTGAGGAAGGCTTTTGGAATAGCTCCTTCCTCATATGTTATAATCAGATGAACAGGTTGATAACATACCTGTATAAGCCCTACTAGTAAAGGGTTGTTATGCTTTCCTATCTCAGTATTAATATATCTTAGAATACAATTTGATTTTTTTATATTTCTCTTCATCCACCCTTTTTGTTGTCATCATTTCTCTTTCATACGTTTTTTAAAATAAAATTTATCTCCATTTATGTTACTATTGTATGCAGTAGTGTAACAATCTGCACCTAACTCAGTGGCATGACCCACCCCCACCCCACAGATGTGGCAGCAATAACTCCACCACCACCAAAAGCACCCATCACATCTGGGTCTCAGCCTGACATAGTAACCTCCACAACTCCTGCCCTGTCTACAACATTTGTGTCAAGTAGACCTGGACTGCAGGGAGGTACAGTGTTCCCCACCAGTAGCAGTACCAGTGGAGGTGTCATTTTTGTCATCCATTAGGTGCTGGCAGAGCTTGTGGTAGGGAGACAGGAAGTTGGATGCCTGCATCTGCTGTATGGAGACCACAGTCTTGTATCTCTTTGAGTTGTCTCCCTGCCCAGGCCTGTCTGCAGCATCTGAGGCAGTACCCAGTGAGGACAGTTCCAAGGGTGATGAGTAATCTCCCACTGAGCCTAAGTGAGCAGAAACTGCATTTTCAAACACCCAATCCTATCCCCAAACTCAGCGTTGCTCTCTCTTTTGTGTCTGTGCCCACCACTGTATGTTATACTGTCTTCTCCTCACCATTGACTTCCCTTTGTCTGATGTATCCTTCACCTCTGTGCTCACTCCTTTACTGTATTACACCACACCATGTCAGACATGCCTGTCTTTCCCTTTGACCTAACCTACATCTCTTAAACACCTTTTACTCCCCTGACTTTCTTCATTAACTTTCCCTTCTCAACAACAAAAATAAATAAATAAATACATACATAAATAAATAAATAAACAAATAAATAAACAAATAAAAGGTCGTTTACCTCACAAAAATACTCCCATTCATACCTTTCAACTTCCTAGATATTTGACTACTTTGCCCATTACTGGCTCCAGCTGTACATCCTAAATGTGTAATTGTCTGACAAATCATTGAAGATTTTAGTTAGTGAACAATTATAAATATTACTGAAGTCACCAGGATTGCCAAACTAAGAAGTTAAGAGATATGCTCCAATCCCAGCCCTATCCTGCTCATTTCTTATTTGCTCACCTTGTGCAGTACCATCTGTTTGCTTCCATTTTGCATTATGTTCTATTATCCCATTCCCAGCATATAATCTGCTCAAAAAATAGATAAACACAACACTAGCATGCCCACAAAGAGCATTTAAAAATTATCTTTTTGTGATCATACATTGCAAGACAGTTGGCAGAGAGCATCTTTGAAGGCCATGTACAATCACAGAAAACTGACACTTTTCATCCTATAGCAAAAGTAAAGAAAACTCAAGAAAAATTCATGTCATGTGCTAACAATAATGCCACCAATCATGCAAATGAGCCAAGGATCAACGTATGTTACCAAACAATGTCTGCCTTACTCTGCAGCCTAACCTCCCTTATTATACACCTGTGCATCACCAAGCAGTTATGAAATGCAGTGAAGTTAATCGTTTCCCTTGTAACAGCTCCATGGCTCAATGTATTTATGATGTCCAGTGTCCATTTTCATTGTACTGGTTGCAGGGTTCTAATTTCTTCAAGGTGGTATGTTATTACAATATTCTGTTTTCAGTCTGCAGGTTCATACCACTGCCCTGCAATGTGTTTCTTCTGACACCATTCACAGGAGTGCTTCTTTAGCACATACAGCTAATGTTCTGGTTCAGGTAATATCAGTGACAAAGGCATTGGTTCAAATCTACTCAGTATATTTCTCTTTTCTAACTATGGTGTGATGACCCTGGAATATGTAATACTGACACCTTGCCTATAAAAGATTTTGTTGTGTGGTTAGATAATGTCCCTGTTAAGAGAACATGAGCGACTAAGATATTGGAAGAGAATGAGTGGCTAACGTATTAGGTGAAGTTTGTTTCACATTTCTTACTATCATGTTCAATTATTCTGACACAACACAGTGTTATCATCAATTTTTAAATTCTGTCAGGGATTTTGGCATTTCCCAACCAAATGTATTTATAGATTCATGTAGCATTGTTGAGCTATGAAGATGAGAGACGTGCTCCCATCCTGCCTTTATCCTATTTATTCCTTATTTGTTCATCATGTGTTTTACACTCTGCTGGCTTCCCCTTTTCAGCCATGTCCTATACTGCATTTTCCATCCACTAACCTTTTCAAAATTAGATACGCACATCATACCACACACACACACATACACACACACACACACACACACACACACACACACACACACACACACACACACACACACACACACACACATTGCCACAAAGGACTTATAAAAAATCTTTTTGTGGTCATATATTGCAAGACAGTTGGCAGACAGCAATGTTGATGGCCATGTAGAACCACAGAGGAATCTTACTTCTTGTCCTCTGGCCAAAATGAAGAAAAATCCTTGATGGCCGCTAACAATAGCGCCATCTCTCACTCAAAATAAGTGAGTGATTATGAGCATCAAAAAGCAATTATGATAAATGATAAAGTTAATAGCTTCCCTACAATAGCTCAGTGTATTTATGATGTGATGTATCCATTGTCAGAGTACTTTGTGTAGGGCTATAATACTGAAGATGGTATGTTGTTTTACAACAATCTGCATTCAGTCTGCAAATGTACTCTTCTCCTCTGCAGTTTTGTTTTCTAATGCCTCTCCTATGAGTGCTCTTTGTGATGTATTACACTAATGATCTGGTTCTGGGAATATGTGATATGTCATGGGATCAAATCTTTAAAGGTGTATATCTTTTTTTCCTGCTGTCACGTGGCCCATTATTCCTAAATGTGTCATACTGACTCTCTATCTCTGGATAATTGTATGCACTGGCTGGCTAATCCACTGATTCATTCAGGTATATTTCTCTTTTCTTTCCATATACTGAAACATTTTCTCTGACTTATTGTGCTGCATTGCCAGCTAATGTTCTATCTCAAAGACCATGACTGACAATGGAATGAATTCAGATCAATTTCTCTTTTCTTGCTCTCACATACTCCATTGTCTGGACATGCCACATTCTTGTCCACATTCTTGTCATCATTTTGTGAAGTATGCTGATGATTTTGGCAATTTCTTATCAAATGTAGTCATGGATTTCTATAGCAATACTGAATTAAAAAGTTGAGAGACATACAGGTATCTCACATCCATTCTGGTCCTTCCTCATTTGCTCCACTTGCTTCTCCTTTTTCAGTTCTCTTTTATGCTCCCATTTCCAACCATTAAACTGGTCAAAAAATCACATTGATTGTATGTTATTTTACAATGTTCAGTTTGCAGTCTGTACACATATTACATTTCCCTGAAGGTATGTTTTATGACTCCTATTACCTTAACTCCTTCAGTGTCTCCCCGTGCTAATTGGGTGACTGTCAGCTAGAAAGTCATGGGTTTAGATCCCTTTAGGCATGACTCTCCTTTCTTGCTCTCAGGCTGCACATGATACATTTCCCTAATATTTGTGTTTTATGACCCCATTTAGTCTGTTTCAGTGGCTTCCCTTGTTCATGCACTGGCCTTGAGAATATCATTAGGAAAATAATGTGCTCACTTCTCTCGACGCCTGTTTTGCTTTTCTTGCTATCAGGCTGCATGTTTCCGATATGTACATCGTATTGCTCCTATTAGTCTTACTGTTTCAGTGACTCTTCCCTGATGATAAGGAACTAATGGGATACTGCTATGTGGACTGATGTTTGGCTTGGATCCTCTGGGAATATTGTAGCTTCCACTTTTAATGACATTAAAACTTCCCATTGTTCACTCTCTGATACTGTCAGGACCGGTAGGTCAGTATATTACATTACTTTACTGTATCCCACCTCTTCTGTCTAAGGTTCCTATTAGCATAAATTCAAATATTGTCATACCACCTTCTCCATTTTCTTTACTACACAGCTTCAGTGGGTAACTCCCTTTGCACTCTTCTGTCCATCTCTGTGTTTTTTGTTGCTGTAGTGAAATTTCTTCTCCTTCATTAGATATCCATGATATTTTCTGTTTCATTGAACATTTTCTGCATACAAACACACACACACACACATATATATGTCTATATATATATATATATATATATATATATATATATATATATATATATTTGTATATGTGTATGGATACAAATCTGATCACCAACATTTCAAAACTCCAGCATCCCACACACCCCCTGCTACTTAAACATACCATCTCCAAGATCGTACTACAGTGAGGAAACCTCCAAATCCCAGGTTCCGTGCTATATGGTGACCCAATACTAAGTGTTCGGAGTTTCAAAACTTCTGAGATATGGTCTCAGACATATGGTCTTCAGAGTTTTGAAACTTCGGTGATCTGGTAGGGAAATATATATATATATATATATATATATATATATATATATATATATATATAGATAGATAGATATACTATATGTATATCTGTATAGCAAATCTGCACTTCCAGCATATCCTAAAAAAGAAAAACTTCTAAACTACAAATGCAGTGAATATAGAAAATGTATTCCACTCAAATCAGGAACCACGTTCCACGTTTTAGGTAAAACCGACTGGTTTTGCCCCATGGCATCATCAGTGTAAACCTGGAAATTGCTACAGCAATATATTTAAACTCTACATTTAAAGAACCAAACTGAACCAACATATATTTAAACTCTACATTTAAAGAACCAAACTGAACCAACATACAGAATTAAATAACATCCCCCTAGAGAAGGAAAAATCGAAATAAATAAATATATCACCACATCATTCAAATAGTTTTCCACCAATTTTAAACTATTAAATATGACAAAATTGTTACATCTGTCAATATACTAGATGGGACATATACAGAAAATCACCAAACACATATATCAAAGATAGTCATTAATCCCAGGCTTATATAGTGCACCCAAATTAATAATCAACATTCTTTCCTTTTGTGACAATAATTTATGTTTGGAAATATTAGCCAGGCTGTCACCCATTACCATATCAATACCTACAAAAATAAAATGGGCTGTAGAGTGTTCTTGCTAATGTTTAAAAAGGGCACTCCTGGGATGTCTACAGTTAATATCAATTAAATGGACTGCAGTTCTCTTTTTAAAGGGTCTTGATGTCTGACCAATATAGAATGTATATATGTATATGTGTGTATATATATATATATATATATATATATATGTGTGTGTGCGTGTGTGTGTGTGTGTGTGTGTGTGTGTGTGTGTGTGTGTGTGTGTGTAAATATATGTTGCAGCAACATTGTCAAAGTCATGAAGTCATTTTCTTTTTCTGTGCACACAAACTTGCAATGATTACTAGAGGTGCTTTGAGGTGGTCAAACACAACATTGCCACAGTCTGTGTTGTGGCAGCAATGAGGAGATGTTTGTCATGCACAATGGCCTAGTTACATGTATAAATAATAAGCACTAAGGATTGTGGCAAGTGCACTGTTAGCATTTAAATCTGTCAGGCAGCTAGCCAAATAGTAGCTGTTTTGAAAGAAACTCTCAGCAGTTTGAAAAACATGTTTGTTTCCTTCTCAAATGCTATCATTTACCTCTGTAGCTAAAATAACTTCTATTTATTTTACATATAAAGAAAAGGGTTTCTTGTCTAGAACCAACTGATAACAGACTTATAGCTTTCTGGTACTCAGTGATACAGCTTTGTAAATATGGCCAAACTATATGCAAATAATGCATTCCATATTGAAATACAAGAGCTTTAAAAGGCAACAAAACAGGAAATGTTGCATTTGTTAGAAGTGATTCTGACACTTTTAAACAGCAAAGGAAATTGTGCATTCTGGATTTATATTTCTCACAGTAAGAGTACAAGAAACTCTGCATTCAACACCTTTATTAAACAAGACATTAAAAAGTGACACAGGTATATTTACAGTAATAGAAAACAAGCCATACTAACAGTTATTGTCCTGACCCCCTTTAAGAATGAACACGGACACCAACAAACATTTGATGACCTGTATTAGATTCAAGCAAAAAACAATAACTTTATTCAAAACTGCAACAGAGTAACTTAAACATGACATTCTTCTTAGCATCCATTAGGGCAGTGTACCCACTCACTCTGTCCAAATAATCAGGGTCCATACTCCTTTATCTTATTATTATCAAGCTGCGTCCAGCAACTCACTTGATCCAAAAACCTCAGTAATATCAACACCATCACCAACAGGGGGAAAGAAGAGGACAGCCCTGTCCCTCTTCTCTGCCAATCAGCCTGACCCCAGGGTATTCTCCTCTTCTACGAAAAATCGTTCACCATATCCTCTAAAAAGAGTTACAGCAATGTACATTAAATAAATCAAGGTCACTGTCACTCAAATGCACACCATCAGCTTTAAACCAAACCAAATCCCTGTCTCAAAATCCCGATGTTCTATCATGTACATGCCCAGAGCTCCCAACTGTAAAGACAGCCTATGATTAACTAACCTCCAAGTACGCAACAAAGCATGAACACTAACAGCATCCCTCCAACTCAAGTGTGACACTGTCTATGACCATACTATGCATATGCCTGGGTATAGTGCTTGCAACATACACAAATCCTCCTTGATGTTATCCAACAACTGCTTCTTAGGAATTATTCTTAATTCATTCTAACCTAGGTGTATCACAAATATTCTAGGAAAACCTACCCGCAACTTCAACATTTCAACTTCATGCATAAGTTGAGCTCACCTAAGTCCTCTAATCCCATGCCAAATAACTGACCACCGCAATCGAGACAACCCCAGATTCTTTCCAACCATCCTACCTGCTGCTCTTTTCTCCGCCCAGTGGATATAGAAATGTCCCATGACAGCAGTCTGATTTCCAGAAAGACAAAAAAAAAAGAAAATATTAATACCATCAAATCCATTATCTAACATAAGATAAAAAGGCATTGGAAGACCACCTCCCCACTCTTCTAATAACATCAATAGATCTTCCTTGCCTTGCTAAATCTGAAGCCCTACCAATACAAAAAGAATGTGCTGCAGACCTCTCATTTGGAAAACCCATGCAATGTAAAGCCCTCTTCATTAGCTGAATGAACCAGATACTTGTTACTATCCTCCCATCTCTCAATCTGAAAACTAAATCATGAGGATCCCCCACCTGAGACTGTGTGCGTGCTGCAACCCAACCTACAGGACAAAGCTACACATTCCTATCTTTTTTCAAGACTACCGATGCAGCTTTCCCCAACTGATCCATTTTAGGCCTTCACAACCCACTGAGGACTGCCTTTGAACACAGCAAAATAATGACCCAACAACTCTGACACACAAATTGCACTGCAATGCATCCACACACTTAAAGTAACCCACATCACATAATCATTTGAATCCCTCTCCACTAGAGCCAAACCCTTCAAAAAAACTTTAAAAATCTGTCTCATCAATGGCCAACACATATCCCTATTCCCTGCATTTGCTCTTCCCAATCCTGTCAATATATGGCCCTCCATCCAAGACTTTGTAAAGTCATCCAACCCAGCCACCTGCATAAATATACTAATTGCCACCAAATCCACCTTAACTGTTTGCATGGCCTTAACTTGTGTCCACACTCGAGCCAAGTAGTGAAGCAACAGCTCCTCTGACCAAACCCTTGCTTCATTAGGTAACTGCAAAAAACATTTATTAAAATCATAAAGGGCCCTACTATATGCCTTCCTGGTAGACCCCGCCCACAACTGCTGCACCAACCTCCTGGTTATGTCAAGGCAAGATGCCACACCTCATCTGGCAAAACCACTGGCACCTCCTCTGCCCCTGGAGGCAGCCATTGAAATCTGAAAAACTGAAACTGAGACAGGCTGTCAGCAAATTACATTCCACACCCCAGCCACATGCATCCCTGTGAATGAAAAATGAATTATTGAGCTCTGGAAAACTAACTTACATATGACTAACAACAGCATGTCAGATCTAGCGGTCTTTGTCTGCAGCACATGCACCACTGCCATGTTATCTGAATGTAAAATGACCCTCTTTCCCCCTCAACGTCTCCTTCCAGACCACTAACGCTACCCACATTGGCATTAACTCCAGCAATACAACATCCCTTTTCCACTCCTCCTTCCAATCCAAAGGCCATTGAGCCATAAACCATTCACTTCCAAAAAAATGCCCCCATTCCAATACCCCTCCAATGCATCCGTGAACAATTGCAATTCCTTCTGACCAACCCAATCTGTCTGCCAAAAAGAAACTCCATTAATCTGCTCCAAAAAGGATAGTCAAAGAGCCAAATCAGTCCATACCAACTTGCTAAACATAACCCAATGATGTTAACTCTTCCTTCTTCAATAAAAAGGCCACTGACCTACAAAAAGTATGCCCTGGATGAACAGCCCAAAATGCAAAGTTTAGCAACCCTAATAGTTCCATGACCATCCTCATGTATACTTTACCCTTGCACACTACCACTCCGATCTTCTCCTTCAGTCTGTCTGACTTATCCGTAGACAAGCAAAATAGCCCTTGTCCTGTATCCATTAACAATCCCAAAATATACAAAGCTTTAGCTGGGCCTTCCAACTTATGCCATGCCAATGGAACCCCTAACTCATCACACATCCCAAGGAATTCTTGTAAACCTTCATACAGTCCCTCAAATCCCTCGCCCATTAACAAAAAATCATCTAAATAATCCACAGCCCTCTGTGTGCTTACCCTCTGCTGCTACACCCAATAAAGAACCATACTGAATTTCTCAAAAGTAGTGCATAGACTTGTCAAAATAAAATTTGCCTCCTACTACCAGGCCCAGTAATGGCCACTCCTCCTCACCCACTGGCAAAAGGCAAAAAGCAGATTTAATATCCACTCTCATTAACTACGAATCCTTAAACCTACAGATAACCTTCACAGCATCATCCAACGATGCATAGCTGACTTTAGCATCATCAACTGAAATGAAATCATTCACTGAACTCCTTATTGGGTATGGCAAGCAGTGAATCAGTGTAAATTTACCATCCAGTTTCTTTAGGACAAAACCCAATGGAGAAACTTTAAAACTCTGAATGGAATGGCAATCAAAGGGCCCCAACAACCTCCCCATCTGTTGCTATTTCTCTGCCAAATGCAGCTGAATATCCTCCTTACCCCTTACTAATCACAGTTTCTTACAAATACCCCCATCCCCTGCCACCCTTGATTTAATAGAAAACCCCTTAGAAAACCTGTCAATTATTTCTTATTTAAGAGAAGCTTCAGGAAATCACTGGTGCATCGTCTATAATACCTTCACCTTTATGGGAGAATGTCACACCAAACCTTCCCCTGCCTACCCTGAAGTACACCCCACCCCATAACACTTAAAAACTGCCTCTACTTCTCATGTTCTGAAACCCTTGGGAAGGGGAGAAGCCCCCTCAACTGGAAATGAGCTCAAAGTCATCTGATTGCCCTCTAACCACCCACACTGATCCACTGGATGAGTCCTCCCACACTTCGAACAAGCATGCAAAAACATATACCTTATTTACGAACAATTCCCTGCATTAAAAGCCCAACAAACTCCTACACTTTCTCCCCTTACCTTTCCCCCTCTAGCATTCCCAGCAAAACTATCCATCATATTAGCCAGACAGATGTCTGCATGACAAATCTCCCAGTGAAGAGAATGATCCACTGCTTTCCGCTTCTGAAACCTCTAGTCATACTGTAACCAGGCATTCCCAGGCATCAAACATTGAGCCTCTTGTACTGTAAGAAAGTAACTCAATAGAGGCAATGCCAAAGACTTATCCTTCTTTTACAAAACTGCTATATAATGAATGAAACCTACAATCTCGTTATCCCATGTCCTAGGTAACAGTCTACCTACCCTCCTCCTCCCCAATGCTGTTAAGGCGGCCAACAGATCTTTGTTGTTTGCTGACTCTGATTCCACTAACCGCTGGACTCCTTCTGAATCTATCAGTTCAAAAACATTGGCATTCTCCCCTTCGCAAATCTTCTCTTTAACTATAAATTGAATGTGAAGAGTCAGAAAAAAAACATCCATGATCCTTACCCCAACATTTGCATCGCTAACCAATCAACTGGCCATATGCCAAAATCAGAACCCACTTTTGAAACTGAACCAAAGCTGTCAATCGAGCCCATGGTGCCAAACCTAACCACTTCATTGCCACTTATCTCCTGCCTCCCCTATGCATCCTCCACAGTCCTCCCCATATACCCCAAACCATAAAGCAGGCCACCCTTCGATGTCTCCCCATTATCTCCAACACAACCCAAACCTACCCTCCCTAACTGAACACTCAGTGCCAGATCATTACCTGTTGCTTTGTTCGGATTTGCTTCAGCCATTGACGAATCAGTTGTGACTGCCTGTCTCACTAGTCATTGTCCCTTCCCATGACGTCCCTTCCAATGATCAATGAAAAAAAAATGTGCACCTCTTATGATACTCACCCAATCAGCATGCCAGACTGAAAATACCATGCCAGCCTAATGAAGTGCCACATGTTCCAAAATCCGTGCTATCCAATCTGATCCCCCTCCCCCAACCCGCCTGGCACCAGACATGCGCACAGGCATACAACCCCTGATTAAAAAGCACATGAGCAGGCCTCCCAATGGTTTAAATTCACAAAAGAAACCCTGTAACCCCTCCATGTGGTATCCAAGTGACTTCACCTGCACCTACTTTTCCCCGCTCAGCCTATCCCTTCCCTATATATATATATATATATATATATATATATATATATATATATATATATATATATATATATATATATATATATATATATATATATATATATATATATATATATATATATATATATATATATATATATATTTTCTATTGCTTTTAACATCCCGAGACAAACCCTGATCAAAGCTTTCCATAAAGTAGTTTGACCTCACATGGCCTGGTGTTCCTCAGGTATCCTTAAGCCCATATCAATTATTTTCAAAAGGTAGTATGACCTCCACATGGCCCAGTGTTCTCCAGGCATCTTTAGACCAGGATCAATGATTTTCATAATGAAGTTTGACTTTTTTACACAATGTCAACAATTTTAATTAGCGCTCGCTTAGCATGACAGCAAGGTCTTTCCAAAGTCCCCCCCCCCCCCGGCACCCACAATAATCGCTTAAGTTAGAGGCTACTCTGTAAAAAATGTAGTCCCCATGACACAGTCCTTTCAACCCCCCCCCCCAAAAAAAAATAGTAGGAAACCATTTCAAACAATGACCATATTACAGGACAAAATAATAACTTCACACACAAATCCATCAAAGCACAGACTGTTGAGAGTATTCTGAAATACAATTAAAAAAGTTTTATAAACACACTGACTTCTTTGATGTTTAATGCTGCCAGCTCAAGTTTCCTGAAATTTATGAAGCATACAGATGATCCAGACATCATTACTGCAAGAGATCAATAATTTTTATCAGGTAGTTTGCCCCACATGTGACCTAGTGGTCATTCCATGCTTCCCAGAATTGCCTTTTAATGAGAGAGCAGATATAATCTCCCAAAATTAAGTCCAACCTCAAAAAAAAAAAAAAACAACAAAAAAGCCTTACACATGCATGCTTCCCAACCATTATTTCCATGGCAATACTAAAACACTGCTGGTTCCCAGGCCACAGCAGCACAGATCCTCTCCAGATACCAGCCTCTAGCCACCAACAAACCAAAAGACAAAAGCCTGCCCTGCTCCTTCTAATTCCTTCCTTTAACCCCTGCAGAAAATGCAAAATGGCCACACTCCACCAACAGTCAAACAGGTAATCATTTGCTCCCCTACCAGCCAATGAACCAACCAGAGTACATCATAACAAAGCTTAGACCATCAGAAAACCTGAACCTAAGTAACCTACCAAAATGGGGGTGGGGGGTGGGGCACGACATCACCACCTCTGAGGGGAACAAACAGAATACTAGGAAACTACTACCCACCAGAAGCATACCAACAAGAACGGAGCTTGCAGACCCATACACCATTAACTGCTGGCCAACATGCATACCCTTCCACAAACACACAAAACCCAAGCGGCCCCACTGCACTACAATACCTTAAGAAAAACAAACAAAAAAAAAAAAACGTTCGACTAACCTCAAGACATCCACCTCAACCCTGGAACAACAACCAAAAGCCCCCACTGACTAACTATTAAAACACCCACACAAAACCATAAATCCATATAAAAGTAGTCCAAAGCCTACCTGCCACCTCTGCACCTACAGGTCATCACGAACATGTTTTTTGATGTTACAAATTTACGGCAAATGTGACACTGTTTCCTTCATTACACTAATTCTAAACCCCTCCCCAAATATACCTCACTTCTGCAAACTGTACACTGAATTCACACATTACCACCCACAGCCCAACTAACTTATCCCTATCAGTATACTTAAACCTTTCTATCCAGCCATATACCCCACAATTACCCTTATGTTATCCCCCTTCCCCCCAAGATGGTCCTGGACGAATTAGTTTGTCCAAAATCTCATTTTTGCTACTTTCATGCTTTATACATTTTTAACAATTTTCTTTCACTCCAAAATTACATAAACTATTCAACTCCTATCTTACATTAATTTTCACTCCTCCTCTTCTTGAGTATTATTCTGAATGTATTATTCATTAAAACTCCATTTGTTTCTTTGAAATTAACTCCTTCCTATTTCTAAAGCTCCCTCTACCATTTTTATCTCCTTTACAGTATCCAGTGCTTTATTTACAACTGGTTAAGATTTTGATTTCCTTTTTCTAATAATTGCTTTTTTGCAGCTAATAGCATTAAACTTGGTAAGGCTTTACTATCTCTGGGCAATGTTTATCAGCATTTCTGACAGTAAACAAGCACAACTGATGCATTGCTGACCTGCCTTTTATAAAGGACTGTCACACGTGAATGGTTTCAGGTTATATTCAATATATTACTTTTTTGCTCATCTCTGTGCTGTCCTTTATAAAATAACACCTGATGTTAATGATGTATGCATATGTAACAAAACGAATAGGCTGTGATGTTGGTTGCATCATAATATTGATCATATGAAGTAACATACATAACTGTATGAGTAAAAACTGGCCACGTTATGTAGCTTCATGTGAAACAGCAGTATGTATAAAATAAAATTGTGCCACTAACTAGTAAAACTCTGGTGATATAAAACTGCATAACGCAATTTGACTTTT
>NC_056728.1:1994923907-1994996407 GCF_019279795.1 Protopterus annectens | reverse complement strand
ACAGAACATGTAATTCATGCATGACTAGATCATCTTTAATTATAAGTTTTAAAAGCCTGATCACTGGGTGCTATACTATAGACCTACCTTAGTATACAGAAAGATTATCACTGCCAGTGATAATTAGCAACCCAGCTAACCGAATTAACACAATAATGAAAACTTTAAATTCAGCAATGCAGAAAAGCTATATTAAGAAATACTTTATTACTAGCTAATTAACATGTCAATGAATCTAACACTGCACTGTCAGGTATGACCTCACTAGTGTATCTATACTACCACATGATTGCACAGACATCTCCCAACACAGACACACACAGACAGAAACACATACACTCGCATGTGTGTGTGTTTGTGCCTGTATGTGTCAGTGCATGTGTGCACACAAATTGTCCTTCACTTAGCAATTACCTACACTGTATGAAACTTTAATTCAACCGTACGTGATTCACACAAATGAACATTTAGTCATTTGTGGATTCTGTCATTTTTACAACCATAAAAACATTTCAATCAAATGAGTATTATACCTTTTGAGTTACAACCATATATTCATAAATGTAGAATAAATAAAAAAAATGAAATACATATATATATATATATATATATATATATATATATATATATATATATATATATATATATATATATTTATAGAGAGAGAGAGAGAAAACTCTGATAGAACAGGAAAATAAAGATGGTACCTGGCTGACTTTAGTTAGATTTAGATTTGTGGAAATGGGTATCTAATAGGTGACAGAACTTTCATTGCCATTCTAAAACATCAAAGACATTGAAACTAGATATAGGCAAGGACCCAAACCAGCCATAAGAAATAGCTGTGTCCTGAGTTTTCTAAGATTAATAAAATTATGGTGTCTATTATTCTGCTACCTAAGACAGTCTATCCTACAAAGCCTGCACCTAACAGCTGTTTTAATGTCCACAAGAACTATGAAGCTGACACAGCTGAAATGAACTCAATCTGCAAGTTATCATACTGACAGTTCTATTGTGAGCATTAGTATGACTTTTAATTAAATTAGACACACAGCAAGGTGAGAAGTGTATTTTTACCAAGATTTAATGACCAGAGTTTAACAAAATCTGCTTAGAAATGTTCATAATCAGAGCAGTCAAAGCTGCAAATATCCTGCCATGCTAACATAAGCATAATGTCTAACTATACATGAAGTGAAATATACCCCCAGATTCTGCAAGCCCTGCACGGCGTGCAGGACTAGTGTAGGAGCTCCAGCAGGCAATATGTCTGACGTGGGAACCAGGAATAACCTGTAAGTGTGCGCACGAGCACCCCTGCACTAGTCCTGCAATGACTCAGCCCATGAATGCAAATGACCCCATTTGCAAGAGAAATCCATGCAAATGAGGGGAATTTGTGATCCAGGAAGCTGGAAACGAGTCGTGCAGGACTGGTGTAATCTGCAGAAATGTACTCTACCAGTAATGGAGTACATTTCTGCAAATTACAAAACAGAGCCATGACAGCTCCAAATAAAGGGTGGATATCATGAAGAAAGCATGCCAATGGCCAGCTATAAGGCCACTGGCATGGAAAACACTTGCAAAAAAAAAAAAATCAACTTTTATTTTTTTTTTGGCCGATCTCAGCTGTTTAAGTATAGGGCAGCAGCATGCAAATTGGATCGGGAGGAGAAAAAAAATAAGCATCCTAACCAAAATTGCTATTTTGCCATTATACGCAATGGCAGGCAGAAGGCAACATGGTCATTGAACAGTGGTTGCTAAGGGGGGAGACTCAGTGTGTGACATGTAACTATGCATTAGCAGCCAATGCTATGCAAATGAGTTGAATGATACTGAATCCCAGATTTCCCCTACATACTAGTCAGCACCCAACAGTGTAAGAGCAGGAATAGCTTGGTGCAAGCCTAGGAGTTAGGTGACATTATGGGGGGGGGTGTCAGGCATATTGTAAGTGGATTTCAGCCCTGTGGTTTGGGCTTGCTCCTAGCTTAGCAGAGCTAAGCAAGGGGGTATATCTGAGGCTGCCTAGCACTGCCTAGCACTCTTTACATTGCCTAAGTAGGTGTGTGTGCCGTGCACCGGGTTTTAAAAGTAAAAAAAAGTAAAGCAGGAAATAGCAGCTCTGTGCACATTTCATCACTCTGTTTGTGCGGCGCATCCCCAGGCTCAAACAAGAAGGCAATGGGAAGGGAAAACAGCAGTAGGAAGGTAATCTAGGAGAACTAGCATAGCTGGCAGGTGAAATGTATCAGAATCAGCCAATTACACAGGCAGCGTACCAGCCAAGCCCAGAACACTATACTATAAACTATGCAAACACCTTTCCCTCTGGTTTTTCCCATACTCTACACCACTGGTGTATACAAGTGGGGAACTTTTGACAAACATAACAACAAAATGATAGGGGCTGCAGCAGCTATCATACAACATGTGGAAGAGGCTGAGGGTGGTGAGGATGAGAATGCTGTTGACTAACCCACAGTGAGGAGACGGAGAAGAGTGTACAGACCCAGGGTAACCTACCAGGGGCTACATAAGCTGGAGATGGTGGAGCACTATAGGGTGGACAGGGACCTCCTACAGCAAATTGTTGAGCTGTGCCAGCCACAGCTGACACACAGAACTAACAGAAGGGAACCCATCCCAGTGGATACCAAGGTATGTGTAGGCCTAGAAACACTAGCCAGAGGTACCTACCAAAGCTCAACTGGGGGTATCATGGGGATCTCACAGGCAACAGCATCTAGAATATTCCATCAGTTCCTGGATTCCATGTCAGCACATGCCAATGAGCACGTATATTTCCTCAACACCCGTGAGGTGTTGGCCAGCAATATGCATTTGTTCCACCAGATAGCAGAATACCCTGAGATGATGGGTGCTATAGACTGCACGCACATACACATCAAAGCACTATCTGGAGAGTGGGGTAGGGTCTACATCAACTGCAAGGGATTCCCCTCCATCAACTGCCAGGTCATGTGCGATGCCCAGGGTATTATAATGAATGTCTGTGCTGGCTGCCCTGGAAGCTATCATGACGCAGATGTACCAGAGATTTGCCAGTGGGGACATCCCTTATGGTCACCAGAAATGCACACACACCCAAAAAAGAATGCCATAATGAGGCACACACACACACACAGATCAGATTCATGATAGAGCGTGTTTTTGGGATGCTCAAGTCATGGTTCCAGTGCCTGGACACATATGGTGGAGCCTTGCAGTACTCACCACCTACATGTACCTAAACTGTCATTGTATGTGCCATGCTACACAATATGATCCTGCGGAAACAGCTGCAGCAGGAACAGCATGGACCAGGGCCACACAGCTCCCCACAAAGCCAAGGCCTGCAAAGGCATAGAGTGACTCAGAGGAGGAACAATCTGAGCCTCCACCAGTAGGCAGATGGAGGTATGCACATTATGCCATGGCCATAGCAAAGAGGCAATGCATAGCACATACACTGACACAGTAGGGACCCAGGGAATTACATCTCTCTCTGACTCGCACATACAGTAAAAGGGATGCCAAACATGACACTATCAGTGCGCAACAATGTATAGGGAGTGTACTATGCGCATCCACATAGGCAGCTCTCAGCACCATCCTCAATACTGGCACACCCAGCAGATAGTAGACACCTATAGTGGCACCATGAGATCTGTAACAAATATGGGTGTCACCATAGTAGCCAGGACTACACAGGGTGGCAAAACCCACTGCAGGAAATGTGCTGGGCCACATGTGTGTCCATATGACTCACACATGCCAGTCAGGGAGGTTCACATACCCAACAACAGTCTCAGCCAGCAGGACAGGTGTAGACACAACCAAAGGTTGTGCTATGGCCTCTGAATGATGCCAATGGGTAACCCCCCCCAGGCCTTCACAGACAGACTACATCAGGTCAGGCAGTGGGAAGTTAGTTCTGAAGAACAGGAAGTCAGAAACTAATATGTAGGTCAAGCAAACCTAAGACCTGCAGTACACTGATATGCCTCTAGTCAGCATGATAGATTAGAATACAGAATGAAATGGAATACCCGACATGCCAGTACAGTCATAGCAAATGTGTAGAAGTGTCAGGTGTGCCCCCCCATCATATGTAGAAATGTAGAAACAGTCAGGTGTGCCCACCCCAGTCCTGTGTAGAAATGTGGAAACAGTCAGGTGTGCCCACCCAATCCTGTGTAGAAATGTAGAAATAGTCAGGTGTGCCCCCCCCCCCATTTCTGTGTAGAAGTGTAGAAACAGTCAGGTGTGCCTCCCCATTCTATGTAGAAATGTAGCAACAGGTGTGCCTCTCCAATCCTGTGTAGAAATGTAGAAACAGTCATATGTGCCTCCCCCCAATCCTGTGTAGAGATGGAGAAATAGACAGGTGTGCCTCCCCAATTATGTGTAGAAATGTAGAAGCAGTCAGGTGTGCCCCCCAAAACCCTATGTAGACATGTAGTAATATGTATGTGCAGGTATAATACCAGTGGAGCACAGATGCCCAGAGGTGACCAAGGTAGCAGGATAGATTGTAGCATTTGTACAGTATGCAGGTATATGTGTGTGTTAGGTTGGTGTGTGTTTCATATTGTGTGAGAGTTGTCAGTATGTATGCATGTTGAGTATGACCTGATGACCATTGCTCACTGCTGCTGATGACAGGGCTAAGTCCTCACAACTGCAGTGCCAAAGACAATTCCAAGGAGTGTAACACATACTAGCAGTAAGCCATTGTAAATGTATGGTGGTAATATGTGTCACCATCTGAAAGATTGACAGGGCATGGCTGTCAGGCTAGACATACAAGCTGTACACAGGGGAAAGTACCCCAGACATACAGTATATATTGTGTAACTGTGAAATGAACATACTCTTGGAATTGTACAAACAGGCATGCATTACGTTATCTGGTCCTGTAGTAGGAGATACCAGTGTTGTCTGCCCGAACACTTGCAGATCACAAAAGAGGTAGGACTTATATATTGGGAAACAGCTGATGTACCTGCACATGCCAGCATAACTGGAATGCCACATGCATATCTGTGTGTTAGATGCAAGTAGTGTTCATAGCAGACATGCACCCAGCTCACCCAAGCACCACCTACAGGTACCTCTCTGGTCATTTCCCTATTGTGGGGAATGGGTACATGGCAATAGCGATAGAAAGCAGCATGCAGTGCAGGTGTTCCATGCAGGTGTGTCCCTAATTGTAGGTAGCACCCTGCCAGCATCCACACCACCTGATCAAGACTGATAGAAGGTATTGGCATGAACACCTAGCACACCTACCCTGTCACCCCAGTGGAATATGCTGTATGGCAGTCTGAGACTGTAGGACTGACGGAATGTAACAGCCTGCCACATCTGGCACACATCAACACCAAATGACCCACAGGCCTCTGCCAAAGGCCTGTGTCCCACACATAATGCTAATGCATGTTATGTCATGGGCACCCAAATAACAACATAACACACTCCTCGTAAGCCATATGCAAGGCCATGTGGACAAACCACAGTAACATGTCCACCATGTCCCACGGCATGAACTGTGGACCAACACCAAAACACAGCTGTGATGGGGTGATAACCTTAGGGAAAGTATCAGAGAATGTATACATAATGTATGGAAGAGGATAGAATAACAAAGGGGGGTGTGGGAGCATGGGCAGTATGGAATGTGCAAGGTCCGACACAAAGCTGTGTGCACACAGTATCCCTGGCTGCAAACACATAAATTGGTGGCTACATACCTGGCTATACACCACAATAGGGTTAATGTCCTGATGCATGGCCCCTGCCTCTGGGTAACCTGTATGAAAATGTACAGCTGTGAAGTATTGCCACAGCAAGATAAGGCCATACTGTCATGTAGATGGATGCATAAGTATGGGATCCTCTGCCAGCACTGAACGAAGGTGCTGAACTGGATACACAGACCCAACAGCAAGTGTCTGCAGCTCTCCCTCCAGAATGGCATAACTTACCATGAATATGTAGGTGTCTGCCCACAATATAGGACACAGCTGCAGTCATCTTTGTCCCCCAAGACATCACTGTGAGAAAGAATGTCCATCTGACAGTACATGAGGACAGAAAACATCACAGTGTATAACAGTACACATGTCTGAATATCTCTAACAGCAGTACCATGTAGCTGAAGCATCACAGACACAATCACCTACAGTACACACTATCCCCTGCACAGTCTGTCCCCATATTGCCAAATGATTGATGGATACCCTGCAGAAACAGTTTGCTACCTGTAGGTGGGTGTACAACACAAAGGTCTGCACTGGAGTAAAACTACCTGAAATCAATCCACACATTCAATGCAAAAGGGCATACTGGGCATGCTCACACACTTAAACAAATAAAGCCCATTTCTGCAAACAACAATTTACCATACTTATCATATCTGGCAGTTGTAGATATTAGTGTATACACTCCTCAGTGTGCACCAGTTATGCTTTGCACATACAGTAGATAGGAATACAGACATATATACAGGGACAACACACTATAATAAGCCAAAAAAAGATGCACATAGATGTGTGGAAGAGAGTGACTGTGACAAGGAGCCATTCATTATGAGGCTTGTCCCTCCCAGAACACAGCCAAATGTCTACAACCACATGAGGTGTAAATGTCACTCACTGTAGACATTAGCCACCAGTATCCATCAGCATTACAGACTATGTGGTGCAAGTGCTAGCTGTGCAACATGACTGTACAAGGAAGTAATCATCTAGCAGCTGTATACACATACCTGCAGAATATAACCCTGCAAGTGCCCGCATGTGGTGTGTCAACCTCTAGATGAATGGGTTATGGCCCATGCACGCACACTGCCCTCCCCATAGCCTTACTATGACAAGCCAGCTGAGATCATCCACTTTGAAATACACCTTTGGGAAAGATGTAGCCCAGTAATCTCAGTGGCGTGTCCTATAACTGTGTACTGCTGTAGTGTGATAAACTAGTTAGGTAGGAGCTCTAATCCCAGACATTGCAACTGTGCGTGTGTCTCTGTCTGTGTAGATAGCAATAATTTTTTTAGGCTAGTCACACTCACTACAAATCAAATTTGGCAAGGCTGCTGATGGCATTCACTGTGAAATACACCTTTGTTAAAGGTGTAGCCCAATAATATATGTTGCACATCCTTTAACTGCATACTGCTGTAGTGTGATGAACTAGATAGGCAGGAGTTCTAATCCCAAACATGGCAATTTTGTGTGTGTGTGTGTGTATGTGTGTGTGTGTGTGTGTGTGTGTGTGTGTGTGTGTGTGTGTGTGTGTGTGTGTGTGTGTGTCTGTGTATGGAGCACTGCTTTTTAGGCTATTCACACTCAATACAAATAAAATGTCCTACTTTGGCAAGCCTGCTGATGTCATTCACTGTGAAATACACCTTTGGAGAAGGTGTAGCCCAGTAATCTCCGTGGCGTGTCCTATAACTGCCTACTGCTGTAGTGAGATAAACTAATTAGGTAGGAGTTCTAATGCCAGACATGGCAGATGTGTGTCTGTGTTTGTCATTCGTATCCTGTGAGGAGGAGGCTGTGTGTGTGTGTGTGTGTGTAACAACTGGACTCATTGAGGAGTGGGTTTTGCAAATTTCTTATATGGTGGCCCTAGTATATGTCACAATGTCCACCTTACAGGGATAACAGATGTGAAATAGCCGAGAGGCTGGGGTGCAAATCCATACCCCTACATGTGACATCAAGGCCTGGAGAACAAAGTTAGTAACCAGTATTACCCAGAGAACACTCTTAACCCATGTCTCATAAACACACACACACACACACACACACACACACACACACACACACACACACACACACACACACACACACACACACACACACAAACACTTGCCTAGGCAACAACCGCTATGTTGGTAGTACTCTGCATATTGCCCATTGATAGAAACCATGGTGTGATTGCAATGGGCTACAGAGGGCATGGCACCCTGTCCATCAGTCCAATGGGCATATACATGCAGACAGTGCACCTTCCCTATGTTCCCCACTGGACACCTGCAACACCTGTGGTGCCATCAAATGTGACCCACAAAGGATATACCATGCCATAAACACATGCCCTGTATGGACAGATGCCACTGACACCAGAGAATACCTGCATCATGCTATCAATGAAGGTGCAGGGTCAACCTGCTGCGATTAACAGCTCCTGCCACATGAGGCCAGGCCTGGCACATTTGATGATAACAATCTGTGTACACAACATGGGCCAGACAACCCAGGTACAGTTACACATGTCACTGTACATGCATGTGGGATATGTGCACATCCCATACACTGTCTATGCCATTGACTAAGCACATACATGGCAAGCAATGTACAGCAATGGCCACACACATTAGTTACCCAGGTGACTGGATGGTGAATACAATACACACCTGTGTTGGCCAATCCAGACACTACACCCCTGAGCCACATTGCAGCCCATTGTCATGTGACCTGATGCCAAGGTATACCCATCATCTAGCCTTGTATAGCCATCTGGCACAGTCGACCACTACACACCTATGAAGCAATGCACCCATGCATGTCAGTACTGGCACCCTGTGTCTGTGTGTGTGTGTGTGTGGTGTATGATGCCTATAGCCACATTAACACTCACTACAACCCTCATTGGCATACTGAAGCATGCTGTCTGATGTCAGACACCTCTACATACCCTTTGCCCATATAACTTCGGGATAACTCCTGTGGTGCATGTGATACCTGCACAGTACTATATTGTGGCAATCTAACTAGTGATGAGTTGTATTCCTGACCCTGACAAGTGTGTCAATGTGTGCAGGTCCCTGAGAGAGTGTCTCTGGGTTGACACTGACAAGTGTTCATGCGGACAGGCACGTGTGCTACACCTACTGTATAGCTACCATATCACTGTTGCAGATGTCACTTACCATTACATATATATATTTGGAGGGCTTCTTAACATGTAACCTATGTGGTGCATCCAATAAATGCATAGACATGTGATAGCAATGCATAATCAGTTAGGGACTTGATATCCTTTACTGGTAGATGTGTGACACAAACATGCTTGAGTTTTACTCTCCCACCCCTCCCTGACTTATCTTTGCCTCTGTCTGCCTCTCTCACTCTCTCTCTGGTGGATGTGGAGACTTACACCTGCTTTGCAAAGGCAGCAGCATGTGTATTGTAAGTGATGCTCATGATCAGCTGATGGCCTCTGCATGAATTGCAGCCCTCCTCTAGTTGATTGCATGTGGAACAGCTATGGTAACATTCCCATAGCTAATCGCATGGAAACGCACTTCAATATCTAGAAACATCATGTTGGGCCTTTTCATTCAATGTGAGCAGGACCTAGATCTGTTGTTTGGCATACAGCATCACAGATGGAGTAAGGATTTACCTCTAACAACATGCACTGTGGAAACAGGCCAAAACACAGGAGAGGGATGTGCCTGACTTGACTACATACTGTAAGTGCTGCTATACTGCATTTGGAGTAATGTTGGTTTAACAGGGTGTGTGTGGATATGGCTGTCCTACATGTTCTAAAACCTGTCATGTCAGTGCTAGGTTTATGAGGAAACCCCCATCTGTAGGGTCATCTGCAGACTGGGCAGTGTGTGGTGCCTTATGTTTCTTGTGTTACCCACAGAGCACCTATCTGTGAACTGCAGAAACATATTGTGAGAACTGCAGTCAGTACATGGTGACAGCCATGAGAGTTACTAACTTCATATCCCTCATAGGACATATGTTGCAACATACCCTGTTACAACAGTAAATGTATGAGGTTATCACAGCAACATGTCAATATTGGCCCTGTGTTTGTGCCTCCAGCCACATTTCTGTCAACCTTTGTACATATGTCATGCAGTAAGAGATGCATATGTTCTGTACACTATATTTATTGACATCATATCACATAACAAGCCAGTGGGATATCAGACTGCTACACATGTTATGTATACTAGGGGTTACGTTTGAGGACATAACCTGGGCATTCTGTGGTTGTGTGTACAGTACTCAGGTCTATGTACTTATGGTGATTGTCAACAGTGTGTGTATTGTGAATTTGTACCTTCGCCTGTGTACAGACTCTGGTATATGTCATTGTTCTTGGTCCTGTTCTATCTGATTTTACATGCTGCTCCACTGTATGTTACTATATTGGCGTACATGTTTGTAGGGCCAAACACACACATGTCCCATACCACAGACAAGCATTGGACCACACTGTGTAGCGGCTCATTATATGTAGGGTTAGTGTGTGAGTGGCACATATGAGGATGGTGTTGATCAGATAGTCCAGATGTACACATGGCCATATATATGTTGCGCTATACAGATGTGTATACAGAATATGTATGAGTATACATGTGTATGTACATGAAGACATATATCAACCTATTATATGTATATATCCATATTCCTGTCATGTGTAAACCTCACGGTTGTGTATACCCTTCCAGATGTACCTCACTGTATGTATTTACTATGTGTGCATTTTGATAAAACAACATATGTGATGCAACAGTCATATTAATAACAAGTACTACACAATTGTGGAAGTAAAGGCAATTGTTCAATACTACTCAATATGTGTATTGACAGATATATTAGTAAAACACCAGCTGTCTTTGCAGTGGTCATGGCGTAGTGGTTAAGTACTGTGACAATAGTGTACATGGTCCTGGATTTATGGCACTGTATTATTGAGTCTAGGGGGGGGTATGCACCATAACTAACCTTGGCTGTTACAACATGTGGGGGTAACAGGGGGAAAGCTGCCTTAAGGTATCTGGATGTACATAGCCATACTGTTCACCTTGGGTAAATGCAGGCCTACTGCCTCCTGCCATACAGACTGTTATGTTTGGCAGTGTGATTGAGATGGTGTAAGTTATGCCTTGTTATGCAACAGATACATCCCATTGTGTCAGATGAGGTCTTTACCTTCTAGAGATTGTGTACAGAGTGTAGTTAGAGACTGCTGGACTATACATCTGCATTACTTACTGTTGAATGTTTGGTATCCTGTGGCCCAGTCTGTCTTTACTATTGTACTACTTGAAGGCCTCGGCCTGGACAGTAACATATGCAAACCTTTCCAGATTACTGTATTAGTATAACTGCTCCACAGTTGCATTACTCTGTTTATATGGATGTCGGTGTCTAAACAGCTATATGACATGGCATATACAATTGTAATAGTACACAAATAAAGCTTTCCCATGTATGCAAACCTGTGTGTGGTTTTACATCCTTTGACCTCTTTGTGGGTATATGTGGTAGGCAACGATTATCATTTGTAAGGGTGGCTCATACAGTGTCCAGTTGGTAAGGTGGTTACTGTAAGCATAGTGGCTGTTCCGTACTGAGTGCAACTTGTACATATGTATCTTCCTATACATATCTCTGTATGTGTGTATGTGTACTTACATAGATATATATATATATATATATATATATATATATATATATATATATATATATATATATATCTGTATCTGCATATATGTGTCTGTGTATATGTATCCTAGAGATGTTGGTTGCCTCTACATTCTACATTCCCTATGGTAGCCAGACTGTACTGCATGATATGTTACTGATACCGGCCTGACATCATACAGGTGGGATGAAGTACTGTTAACATCTTGTGCCCATGTTGTGTCAGTTCCTGGTTATGGGATCTGCAACAATTGGTAGTGTATTGCAGGGCAGATGTGTTTGGCTGTGGGGGGGGATACCTATTCGTACAGGATGTATGTTGTTTGGGCCCCCTCAACCCCATTAACAGTGCATGTGGAGATAGATGTTTTTGTTATGTTCCCATTTTTATCTACAGATGTATGTCTGTATATATATATACCTATACATATATATATATATATATATATATATATATATATATATATATATATATATATATATATATATACATATATATAGATGTAGACATATATGTCTATAGATATATGCATATGTATGCATGTATGTTTATATATATATATATATATATATATATATATATATATATATATATATATATATTTATATATATATATATATATATATATATATGTGTGTGTATATATTTATATATATATATATATATATATATATATATATATATACACACACACACATATACATATATCGATGGATCTACGACTATTGAACAAAAGTTCAATAGTCCAAACCCACAATCACCGAACACACTTTAACGAAAGTGCCTTCACCAAAAACGCGCTTTCGTTAAAGTGTGTTTAAAAAAAAAATAAAACATTACTTTTTCGCTTTTGCAAGGAGGGCAAGCCCCCCTGCACCCCCCACATGGAGACTGTGTCCTCCACACCCCCATACTTTAATATTCTCACTCTGAGGTCACACTACAGTGGGGAAAAGGGAATGTTCCCTTATCCCCACTGTAGTGCGATCTCCGCAGCTGGCATACTTATGCGAAAGTTCCTTTCAGTGCAAAGCACTTTCGCACAAGTATGCCCGGCTGAATCTGTTTTGGTTATGTTGCCATTCGGTGATCCGTATGGATCCCATATAGATATGTATATATCTATTTAGATATTTATATATGTACACACACACATACATCTACATGTTTAAATAAATTTCCTGTACTGTTGAATGAGTGGGCTGGATGATATGTTTGTGAAAACATCAGGGTTATGTTTATCTGACATGGCTTAGTGGTCAATGACTTTGGCTATGGTGTATAGGATCCTGGGTTTGAGCCTTGCAGAGTTTGTTTATTGTGTTGCTGGGCAGAACAAGGGCCATTGGATACAGAGTGATTAAGGCACGTTTAAGCAGTTGTAAGTGGGTTTGCATGGAGGTAAGCACTGCTACCTTCTGGTTACAGTTTCTTATACTGATTTAGCTTCTCAATTGTTTAACCCATGTAGGCATTGCTTACCCCTGTGCAAACAAGCTTAGACCCACTTACTGCTGCTTAAAAGTACTTACTCCTGCTTATCCCCACACTAATTTCATTAAAAGAAAAGAAAAAATTGTTGATAGGAAAGTGATGAAAAAGGGGCACAAAGAGGGAAAGACAGTAGGAAAATAGCTAGGGATTTGCAGGAAGGGTATAGAGAAGGTCCATAGCTGCCCATTTTGCACAGTGTTTGTATCCGATGTACTTTTAGGAGTAATGTTTGTTAGCACTACCTGAATGTTGCCACACAAAGTATCAGATTACACATTAGTATTATGCACTTACATCTCACTCTGTTACTGTACACACTCTTGTCACAGCTTGACAACATGGGGGTGTAGATAGGACATACTTGGCTTATTACTCTCATAACTGTTTCAGGAGTTGCTAGAGTGACAGGTTTGTTCTCATAGATGTGTGACAATCAGTTGTATTCCCTGTTTTCTGCCTAAACATCTGGGATCATCCCAATGAATTCCCATGGGGACAGGGGGATAGGCAGCAGATATAGGCCCATGTACTGGACATTCCTGTCTTATCTGTACAGTTGTGGGGTATGATTCTGTATGCAGCCTACTTCCACTTTCAGGATTCAGACCATGGCTTTGTCTGCTAAAACTAAAACACTGTCCATCACAGTTGTGTGTGCTACATAGATATTGCTGTATATTTCCTATCTGCTTTCTGTCTTATAATTCTCCTGTGGTTTTACATTCTGACCTTGTATTATTACATTCTTATACAGGATTTCCCAGACAGTTATATTTTGTGGGACAGTGTGGGTGACAGTGATGAGTAATACCTTATTATTCAGAGCAACTGCATCAGTTACCATGCCATACAATACCAAAATAAGCAGTACCAGTACAGGGTATCATTCTTTCAGTTCTGGGCACAGTGTTCGTATCTGACAGACCTGTGGGAGCAATGTTTGTTAGCACTACCTGAATGTTGCCACACACAGTACCAGATTCCACATTACTATTATGCACATACATCTCTCTCTGTTACTGTGCACACTGTGGTCAAAGCTTGACAACATGGGGTGTAAATGGGACATATGTGGCTTATTACTCTCATAAAATTTTGAGGAGTTGCTAGTGTGCCAGCTCTGTTCTCATAGATGTGTGTCAATCAGTTGTATTTCCTGTTTGCTGCCTATATGTCTGGGATGATCCCACTGATTTCCCAGGGGGACAGGGTGACAGGCAGTAGATGTGGGCCACTTTACTGGACATTCTGGACATATGTATACAGTTGTGGGGTATGATTTTGTATGTAGACTACTATCACTGCCAGGATTCGAACCATGGCTGTGTGTGCTAAAAATACAACAGTTCACATCTCAGTTGCATATGCTATTTGGATTTTAAAGTCAGCCATTTCACTGTATATGTGTCTCTCAGTTGTAAATGACCTCTGGGGATTATACCAGTTATATACAGACATTCCTGCACATTTTATTTATGTTGCACAGTGTGGATAACAGTGCTTAATACAACAGTACTATTAAATGATACCAGAGTATACACATGCAGTCCAGCAGTTGGACCTTTACTGTCAGGCTGTTATGCTTTTATTTACATACAAACTATATGAGAGGCTTCATGCCATATCCCCCATGTGTATGCTGTACTTGCCTTAAACAATACAGGTTTTATACTGGCAATTACCTTACTAATGCTTTTAGATTTATTTCTTATGACAGTATATTCAAGCATATTACTGACCTGCCTCATGTCACAACCTCTCCAAGTGACAGCCATGGGCTTCCTGGTTCGTGGCCTACTCACTTGCCACTGTGAAGGACATAAGAGGAATATTTAGCCATACCTATCTATAATATACATGAGTTGGCAATTATTACACATGTAGTGAAGTAATGCTTACACACAGCTGGGACAGTCCCTGCCATCCTAGCCTCTTGGCTCCACTGCTCCAAGTGGTCCCCCTTACGCCGCTTCAGGTCGGCATAGTAATGCCTGACCTGGTCACCAGTTCAGGGTATACCAGTGGCACTGGTGAGGTAAAAGGCGAGATGGTCCCAGGTTTCCCCCTGATATTGTGAACCCTGGTACTGTCCCTGCAGTAGTCTCTGCTCATGGTCTTTGACAACGAGTCCTGCCATGACTCTGGACTCCTGGATGCCCCAGCGCTGCACCTGGAAGTGCACTCCCTCTCCCCTTTCTGCCATGGTGCCAGCAAGGGGAAGCTACAACCAGTTATGAGATGTATTCCCACCTGTTGGTTTTAAGTAGGGTCGAATTCCCGCACTCTGCTGTGATTGGCCGGTTTTGAAAAAGGCTAAGTTATGGGCAAACCTGCTTACCTAAGGTTGGCATTGTTTGAAGGGGTATACCACTGGTTACATTGATTTTGCTGGCCTAAACATTGCTTTCACCTCCTAAGCTGGCCTGTGCAATGGATAGCGTTGCTTAAATTTGACTTTGCATTATATTTGCTTTTTGGCATTGATTTATTATTCATTACATCTTATATATATATGTCTGGTATACATGATTCATGTGTACATCCACTGTATGGGGTCCTTGTGTTTAGGAGGGGGCTTCAAGACTCTATTACATTTACACCTCACATCTGGGCATACTTCAGTACTTCAGTTCACATATTTCTGTTATGTAGTGGGTTATAAAGCATTTGACTGCATACTGATTCCTTTCACATGTTCAGTTTGATTTTACTAGATTGAGGATTTGCTTGGTGATACCTCATTCTTATGTACTGCTGTGATGGCTTGGTGGTTAACTACTGTGACTATAGTGTATAGGGTCCTGGGTTCAAGATCTGCAAGGCTGTTTATTTTGTTGCTGGGCAGAACAATGGCCATTGGATACAGAGTGATTAAGGCACTTTTAAGCAGTTATAAGTGAGTTTGCATTGGTTTGCATGAGAGTAAGCAATGCTAAACTCTGGTTAAATATGCTTACAGAGAGTTAGCTTCAATATTGCTTAACCTGTGTGTGCATTGCTTACCCCCATGCAAACGTACTTAAACCCATTTACTAGTGTTTACTACTGTTTAATAGTGCTTACACTTGCTTACTAGCGCATACTCCTGCTTACAACTGCACAGATTTAGACAGTAATGTCTAATTGTTCTTGGGAAGGTGGGTGATTTGGAAGCTGTATGTAGTTATCATTCACTACACATTTTACCTTCCATTTGTATCCATGATTCCTGTGTACATATACTGTATGGGGCACATGTGATTATCTGTGGACTTTGCAACATTATGACACTGACACCTCACATCTGCATTTAATGCAATACCCCTGTTTACAAATATATGTTATTTAGTAGGTTATGCAACTAAAATATTGGTCATAACGTGATTTAACATGGAAAATGGAATGTGCTGCAGTGGGACTCGTACTGGGAATGCCTGCTCGTAAGGTGAATGCTCTGCCCACTACACTATTGCTATACTGCTTCATTTGCACATATCTTCCTTGTTATCCTCTTCAGCCATTTAAGCTACATTAACCATAGCTAAGCGATGGGCAAACCCATGCACCTATGGTTAGATTTAATCGGATTCATAAAAAAAAAAAAAAATGGTATGTTTATTTTCTTTGTATTTACTATTGCTATTGTACACTTGGGGGGATGTTGCTGGGAGTATGTGGGCACCTGTGAGCGATCTCACTCTTTCTTTTGGCCTTTCTGTTTTTCTGCATTGTGGTGGCATGTATATTCTGAAAGCTCTGCTCTCAGACACGCCCCCTGCACTCTTACACACTCCGTGTAGTATTTGGAGTTCAAGCAGTGCACCTTCATTAATATGCATGGCACACTGCCATTCTGCTCCTAAACAGCCACTTCCATGCAGGACTAAGCTAGTCCTGCATGGAAGATTAGTAAAACCAGGGGATAGTATTAGTTTAGAAAATGTAATTAGAAATGTTCATAATCATAGCAGATTAAAACTGCAAAAATCCTGCCACACTAACACAGGCATAATGTCTGACTATGCAAGAAGTGAGCCGTAATATTATGCTTTTGGCATGTAGCTAGCAGGATCAACTAATATGTTAGTAAAAAGAAGAGTAATTATAATTGAAATTCTTAACTTTTTGCCCAGACATATATTGGAAAACAATTTACTAAGGAGAAAGAAGAGGAAGAACCAGTGGCAAAGGAACATGGGGAATTCATTTGGAACTCAAGGATTTCTATAGTGTAACACCAACAATATCATGTTAGACATAATGACCTCAACTGAGTATATATTGCTCAGACACAAAACAAAACTGGCTTCAATAGTGGATTATCACTAATAAGCCTGAGTATGTTGTTGACTCTTGTAATTATACAGCAGTGGTTTTAAAATGTGAAATACTGATGCACACACCAAGACACATTTTCTTATAACACTAATTAGATGCATGATTTATAGTGACAAAGGAAATAAGTCTGCAGGGTAAGAAACATATTCAGATAGATGACAGAGAAATAAACAAGCATGATGTACATCTGACCCTATGTGCTGGAAATGATTAATGTTTGCTAATTGATTTTACTTACCCAAGTGTTGGACTGTCACTGACTTTCACCCATGGCATGCCTCAGCTCTATCTGTAATATTCAAAAGGGGTACTGGCATATTCCTGATTTCAAAAACTTCTTGCAACAACATTTGGCTTGAACTAAGGCATATACTGACTGTTTAGAACTTGCTAAATTGCCACAAAAACATACACTCTGGATTCAATAAAATCCATGCAGGCTATGTGTAGAGCCTACACGAAATGTACCTGTGTATGGCTATGGTTCCTCCCCACCAGTGAGCCATACATATTAATTATGGTGCGCTGCTGAGGGAGATCAGAGTAACACCAATATTGTATCCATGCAACCAGCAGTGTAGAGGCTGTCCCGTATTTGTGGACTGTCCAGAAAATCTCTGGGCAGGTGTTAAGCACAGAACAGTAATATTTTATTTTTTTAATTTTATCTGCTGTTTGCACAGTGCAGCTCGATGCTTAGTAATGCATCTGACATCTGCTATATACCTAAAAATAGAATCCAGATGTAATTAATTGAATATTTTTTTCCTGTCTATCCCTGTTTATGTGGAGCAGTGTGGTGCTTAACAACACCATCCGATATCTGAAAATAGAAACCAGCTGTCTTTAATTATTGTAGTTCTGCAGTGCTTAGCAATGCACAAACTCATGCAGCTTCACCGCACATGCTAACAGGTATCTTAGTAGCATATGTGAAGATATACTGTTTCTCTGATCTATCCAAGTGGTTAGGTAGGTTGAGTCATTACCTACAGTGTATTAAGTCCTGGGTTCAAGTCCTGAGCAGTCATATGTTTTGCATTTATTGCTATGAAGATGAGTGAGATGACTGAAACATCAGTTTAATTTAAAATTAAAAAAAATTATTACATTTAGAAAAGCTGCACAGTCCTAAGCTGTGCTTAACATGGCCAATCGTCTACTTCATTGGAGCATTGCTAAGCTACGCTTAAATATGGCTTGTGCAAGTTTGCACAATGTTCAGCTTCGCGTAAATGGTTTGTGTTAGTCTGAGCAATGCTAAGCGACATGCCACATTTGTAAAAGTTGCATTATGATGTGTAAGGGCAGGAATTCACCCTATATAATGGCCAATAGGTGGGAATCTGACACCATTCTTTGGAGTTCTCACATGGCTGTTGAAATGCCTGGTGGAGTTGGTGAGGGAGTGAGCTTTCAGGCACATACCTGGGGTGTGCAGGAGGCCAAAATGTTTGTTGGACTCCTGGTCAAAAAACATGAACCCGCACTGCTGCAGGGAGATTACCAGGGCTCAGAGTGTAAGTCTGAGGCCTGGCATTATTTGATTAGCAAGCTTACCAGTGCTGCTGTTATCCCCCACATTGCTGAGCAGTGTCATCATCACTATGATGATCTGAAGCATAGAAAGAGGGGAACCTTGCCACTTAGATCCAAGAAGCTCGGGCTGGGCGCATGCCACATATATGTAAGCATGTGTCCCAGTGATTTATAAATATACAAACTGAATGTGTGCAAAATTGGTATGCATAATGCTTTGCTTCTCTTACAATAGCTGCAGAAGAAAGCACTCACAATGTCCAGTCTCATACAGGGTGTCTGGCCAGGATGAGGCATGAGTGTGGTAAGTAGGGAAAAATCAAAACAATACCCTAATGCATAATGTACTGTCAAAATAAAAAAAAAAAAAGAAAAAAGTATTTACAGTTTGCGGTCCTAACAGTCAGTTATAACATACTCAGGAAATGTAATATTTTTAGTAATATGGCAGTGCCTACCTGAAATGGTAAACCAAGTTAAGTCAAGTAACCATGCATTATTGTTTAGTATAGTATACAAACATCAGTTGAGGTTGGGGTCTACCCAAATTAACAGTAATTGTTCTGCTGTGATCATTGTGTGAAATATGCTGCAGATTGCACTCAGGTAATGGCAAGGGTAAATGGGTTATTACTTAGAGGTCTGACACAGCTATCCATGCTGTATATTAGAGACTTGAAGCAACAGTAATAGATTTTAAAGGACGTTAATACTGTGATATTTACTATTTCAAAGAAGTGCTCACTATTTTTGTAGTCACTACATGTGTGTTCTAATCTAACACCAGTCAGCTGTACAAAAGAAATGAATAAAGACTGCTGAAAAGACTGTCTGATAAATGCGGATTGTGCAGTGAGAAGTAATCTGTTCAAATAACTGTCCAGCATGGCTGTAGTCACTGCATGTGTGTTCTAATCTGACACCAGTCAATGGTAAAACAGTAAATGAATAAAGACAGCAGAAAAAAAGTCTGATAAATGTAGTGCAATACTCACAGTCAGGTTCAAGCCCATGTAATGGCCATTTGTAGCCAAATAATGCTGTATATTACTCCCATTCCAGGAATGAGGTATATGGTTAGGGTAGCACACATTCTGGGCAGATATCCATGTGTATAAGTGCCAGATTTACAGGAGCAATATCAATGAAGTGTAAAGCAGGATTCTGCCTTGATAAATAATCTTTTCCAATAAGTGTAAAGTATTCCTGTATGCACCGCCATGTCTTTTCTAATCTGACATCAGTCAACTGTTAAATTTAGTGCTCATGTTCCCTGGAGTCACTGCCTGTGGGTTCTAATCCCATGACAGCCAAATAAGACATTACCGGCTGTTTAGTCTAATTAGTGTACATGGACATACCTCTCAACTGCCATGATTTTTCAGAATGTAATGACTAATGCCTCATATATCTGGTCCACGATTAGCAGATAAATGACATGACTTGGAATGCAATTTATTTGCAAATCCATTTACAAAACACCTTGGTAATAATGTATGAGCACACTATGTAAAACAGTTCCCTGTAGTCGTGTACCTGCATTTGTTACTGCTTGGCCCATACTGTCTCATGCTAACAGGTTGAAAGATATGTATATGTAACATCATCTATTCAAGAATTGTACACACACGTGACACTGCACACCTGTAGAAGTATTTATTATTAGTCTGTGTAGTAATATCACCTGTTGTTGCGTCTTTCGGCTTTTCCCAGATACGGGTCGCCACAGCGGAACTCCGGTCCGCTGATTGGCAGTAGATTTTTACGTGCCGAGTTGCTGGCCCTGATGCACAACCTTCAACGAAGGTACGCCCATTCACGCATGTCACCACACAGAAGACGCTCTAGCTGAGAATCAAACAGGACAATGTCTTACTGTGAGGCGACAACATTACCGTAGCACCACCACTGCAGTTAGGTAGTAATATCACCTGTAAGGTCACTAATGGTATGTTTCTCTCTCTCTCCCCACCACTTATCTTCTCTAATTTATTATCATGAAATTTATTAATCTACTACTGTTTATTATTATGGTTTGATATTAATATATTATTTTAAACTAACTGTTATGTTGGTCTTATGGGTTATGTCATACTGGTTTGCTGTTACATACTTACTGTTATGTTATTTATTGCTGTGTTCCTCAAAGTGTACCTTAATATGTATTTGGATTAATCAATATTATGCTCCATTATGCTAATACTAACATTGGTTTAGTTATTACTAATCTTACATTGTGTTCATATTTAATTTACTGCAGAGTGACAAGGTAGGCTGGTTCCAGGTGATCCACCAATCTGGCTTCCATCAGCCATGGCACTGGGGCCCAGCATATCGGGGCCGCAGCCAAGTGGTGCACCCTCTGCTGCCCCTACACTACCTACAGCATCTGGTACTTCTTCCCAACAGGCTGAGCTGGGCTCCTGTCTGGAAGCAGAGGTGGAGAGGTGATTTTGTCAACCAAGAACTGCCAGCTATAGTGTACAGGGTGGTTCAGTGACCTATCGGTGCAGGCCTGCACTGGATGGGGCTCATGCTCACCATCCTGGTGGGGAAGCCTCACCCTGGACACCAGCCTCCACCACTTCTACACGGGAGCAGTGAAGGAGCAATGCTGACATTCCCATGGATGAGGACTTGAGTTGCACTGCTACGGTGTGGATGTTCATGGGACAGGGATTCCACATTACCTTTCCCATCCAAGTTGTACATCCCCCTCTTGTGTCACACATCAACCCTGTCTGCTGTCTTGTTTGTCTTGTCTGTCTGCAAAAGCTTCCTTACCTTCCAATCTTACCTCCCCCACATGTACCTATGTTCTGTCCCCAACATTCTACTCTCACCTTAAAAAAAGGCACCTGTCTCAAAAAAAAAAAAAATATATATATATATATATATATATATATATATATATTGTCTCATGCATAGCTCTCCATTTCACACACATGCCCACTGGATGCACTTAATTTGGTTCAATTGGCTTGATAAAGCAGTTAGGTTGTCATTACCCTTCTCTGTGGGTGACAGTCCAAATTCAGCTAAAAAATGTGTCACAGTGTAAATTTGTTGGTGATGAAGAAATGGATAGCTTAGGTTCTTTCCTACACCTGTCCTGCACATCCCTACCTGCCTTTTGCTGTGTTTTTCCCCCTGCTTGCACCCCTTTTTACCACTGTCTTATCTCCCCATTTTTCTTTTCTTTAAAGATTTTTTGCGCTACTCGGCAATGCGCACGGCATCTCATAGCTATGCTAACTAGTGCTATACTGATATATGCTTCTGGGACAATATTAATCACATTCAAAATGTGCACCTGCACCCTATTTGAGGCCCATAACCATCACACTTGCAGAACAGTGGACACTACTGCCAAGCCACACAACTGCTAATAAAAACAGGTGATTTAAGCAAAACATACTGTACTAATGATGCAGTTCCCCTCATTAAGCATGTTTAAATGGTACTGTACATCTCAACACACCACATAAATCACCTAAGAGAATTATCCAAAAATACTACTGTAATTCTTACTGTACTGCAGAAATACATCGTTATAAAGACACACACATAAGCTTAGATGTAAGTGAGGTATCTGATTGCAGGTAACCTTGAAATGATGTCTGCAATATGTAAGAACACACTTGATAAAACATTAATGGAAAAGAGGATTTTAACTGGGACTCTGGTATACAACTTCAGCACTCTGTAGCCATACATCTAATAATAGATGTGTGTGTGTTATTTAACAGCAGGTAACTGTAGAATGATAACTACAACATGAAAAAATTCACCTGCTATAGCAGTGATTCTATAGTTCAGTCTGTAAAATGCATTGACAACATAACTTTTTGGTACACAATGTCCTGGGTTCAAGTACAGCTGCATCTACCAATGAAAATACATATATGTGGCCATCAGTATTATAAAGTGTGACATGTATAGGTTCATAGGTTCATAGGTTCATACTAGGCTATCTGCCCAAGGGCATTTATAAGCCTAGCCAGAGTTTTGTGGCTTTCGCCACCCCTTTAGTTTGGAGGATACTATGCCCATTATTTTGCTGTGCCTCTGTCAAGCAGTGACACTGAGATAATCCCTGGGGTATAGCTGCGATCTCCCATCCATTGGTCAAGATTTCTCTTGAACAAAGCCAGCGAGGTACTCTGCCTCACATGTACCGGGATTTTGTTCCACAGCATAGGGAGTCTCTGGGTGATGAATCTGTCCCTCCAGCATGTCCTATTAATAACCGTGTCAAGGTTTAAGTCTCCTGCCCTTGTAGTTCTGAGGGATCTAGATTTTTTGAGGTGAAGCATGTTCATCAATTCTGGGTTGGACATGGCCTTGTATGTCAGGCACAGGTCACCTCTGAGCAGACGGTAAGCTACTGAGTTGAGCTGAAGTTCCTTCAGTCGGGCAGCATAGGACATATCCTTTTGGTGAGGAACTTTTGGGGCCTTTCCAGTTGGTGCAGGTGTCGTGTCAGATACATTCCGAATGGGGCATTGTACTCAATCATTGGCCTGATGAGTGATGAGTACAGGGGGATGATGACTTCCCTTGATCTAGATGTGAATCCCTTCATGATTAGGTGGGCAATGTAGAAGGTCTTCCTAACTACTTTGGCAACGTGAGTATCAAATGAAAGGTTACTGTCAACCTGGGTACCCAGATCCCTGATAACCTCTTCTGTGCTTAGTGGGTTGCCGCCTATATGGTAGCTAGGGGTAACCTTGTTTTTCCCGAAGGGTATGACTATGCAGCGTTTAACTTTAGGCCATGGTTCTGGCACCAGTTTCCTGTTTCTATAAGACCCTTCTGAAGGATATCTGTGTCAGATGTGTTCTCAACTATGGCGCCCAGTTTGCAGTCATCTGCAAATTTTGTCAGCCATAATCCTCCTGTGTTTGCTTGTACTTCTGAAAAGTAGATGCCAAACAGGAGAGGGCCCAGGACTGAGCCCTGTGGGACACCACTTGTGACAGGCTTTGAGTCTGACATGGCGCCAGCAACTCTGACCCTGTGAGTTCTGTCACTTAGCCAATTTGCAACCCATCTTGTGACGTATGGGTTTACATTTAAGCTGATGAGTTTTTCAATGATACCTGAGTGGGGTATTGTGTCGAAAGCCTTTGCCAGGTTGAGGTAGGCTGTGTGGACTGCCTTTCCCTCATCAATGGCCTTGGTGACTGTTTCAAAAAAGTCCACCAGGTTTAAAAGGCATGATCTGCCCTTGACAAAGCCAAACTGGGTCGGATCCAAAGTCTGCAAGTCTCCTATGTCTTTATTTATGAGTTCCATTATGATCCTCTCCATAGCTTTGCAGATCAAGCTTGTCAAGCTGATGGGACGGTAATTTCCCGGGTCGGTGGATTCACCTCCTTTGTGAAGTGGGACCACAGTTGCCGTAAGCCACTCCTTAGGCACGTATCCTGAGGTGAGGCTAAGATTAAACAGCTGCCCTAACTGCGGGTTTAATTCCTCATTGAGTTCGTGGAGCACACATCTGGGGACACCATCTGGTCCCATGGATGCTGTGTTTTTTGCCTTGGAGAGAGCAGTTCTCACCTGAGCGTTAGAGATGTTTGGGGGGCTATAATTCTCTGGTATAGATATCTCACCTTTTGGGGGGGGGGGAGTTTGCACTGAACCTGTCAGCCAGTATGTTGGCAATGTCTGTAGGTTCAGTAATTTTTACATCATTTTGGACTAATTCTGAGCATATCTGGGAGTTTCCTCCCAGGTTTCTAACATAGCTAAAGAAGGCCTTATGATTGTCCTTTGAGTCCTTAGTGACTTTTCTCTCAAAATTTGCCTTGGATGATTTTATGAGAGATCTTAGTTTTTTACTTATAATGATCAAGGGTGTTTTCCCTTTTAAGGATTTTGCTCTATCTTGTAGTAGCTTCCTCCTTTTGTTCTAGAGCTTGTTTATGGCTGGGGTCCACCAAACTGGACGCTTGCCTTTGGTACAAAGAGTCTTTGTTTTGTTTGGGATTGCCTGATCCATGCAGTCCTGTAGGTGCTGGTAGAAGGCATTTGTAAGTGATTCAGTGGCTTGAGTAATGGTTTACGCAGTCTCGGGGGCCTTAAAAGAGACCACACTAGCCTTTAGAAGTGTGAAGTCGGCTTTTGAGAAGCTCTTCACTGTGGTCTTTTTTATCTCAGGTGGGGGCGGGATGTGGACTTCCAGCGAGATTAGTTTATGGTCTGATCTCACCAGTGAAGGGTATACTTCCGGTGTTAAACATTGTGACCCCATGTTCGTGATGATGAGATCTAGTATGCTATCTCCTCTTGTGGGGATAGTGACTAGTTGTTCCATGGCATTTGAGTTTATGAACTCTAGGAACCTTTGGGCTAGAGTGTTGAGGCTTGAGTAGTGATCCCAGTCTATATTCGGGTAGTTGAAATCACCTAGTATGATGGTGTTTGGAGATACATTTATCCCCTCCAGTGTTTTCAGGAAAGCTATGTGAGGTTCCTGAGATTGAGAGGGTGGCCTGTAACATGCTACAAATTGCAGAGCAGTCTTGCCTATGGTTAATTGCATCTGGATGGTCTCCGATGCATCGTGCATTGCCACCAACCTTGAGGTGTGGGTGTTCTTGATGAATATAGACACCCCCTCCTTTCCTTGTGTTGTCCAGATTTTGGGGCCAGAACGCATGATATGAGGTAAAGCCTGATAGTGTCGGGATGCTCTCGGGAGCCTTGAACCAGGTCTCATCACTTATTTACCCACCCAAAGCAGTACAGTTGGAATTTTTGCATCGATATATTACAGGGCAAAAGCCTACAGATAGAACCACTCTCACCCACTCCTAGTACAACACTATAAAGTGCACAGAATATCAGGTAACGCAATAGCCTGAATTCCCAGAGGATGTTGAAGTGTGTACTGAAATTGTGGCCCAGTAATATCACACTGCAGCCCACAATGTTTTGTTGGTGATATCACAGACAAACACAGCTGCACAAATAACTTATATATATGGAGGTTGAGCTAGACGCAAGGGTTGCCAGCACACACTGAAAAGGGGACTAGCAGAACATAGCACATGACTTGGCAGTTGTCCAACTGCATGACATCATGGTTAATATGCACCTACCTATTTTTAGGACACACCAAGCATTTTGCCTTGCATTATTTTACGTTACTGATACTGTCAGCTGACAGACTTACCTGACACACATACCTTACTTCCCAGTGAGAGGGGTACTCTCAATCTGGTCCTGGCTAGACAACAATACTACCACAGGTCCTACACTTACTCTTAAAGCTTGTTGTCCTGCAAAGTGTTCACCCTTTCTGCCTATGCCTATTGTTTGCAGCATCACCTTCAGCTTCAGCCTGTAGCACACATATTTGCATGAAATAGTAGCTACTACAGACATTCTCTGTGCCATGATGTAGTATCTGCCCCCCACTATTTACAACCCAAAATATGAGAAGGGGGGTTCAATCTACATTGAAGCCTTATATCTTGTTTAGTGGTTGCATGGGGGTGGCTGATTATACTGCAAATCAGGTGTGTTGGCTGCATTTAGCATTTCAGAAGCACAGACTGGTTCACAGACAATCCCTTGCTAATAGAGAACCATGTTAAAAAGGCAAACAGCTTACTAGGGGAAAGATTGTACATGAGTTAACTCATTGGCACAACATTTATATATTTTTGTACCATTCAACAGAGAAGTATTGTACTCCATCAGGTATATAACCATTTTTTCCAACATGATGCATATTTGTCCATTTACTTAGGTGGAACGGGGATCACAGCGTTAAGCCTAGATTGAAACTGCACTGATGACATGTCATTGATCTGCAGATGTGTTATACCTACAGAGAAACTAGAATGCAGTACTGTTAGAATGATTTGTGTTAATTAGATACACCACTGTCCTGGAAATTCCCTGATGACTGTGGTGGTAATATTATACTGCTATTTGTGTAGCACTGCTGGTTTTAAATATTATAAGGGGGGTTTACACATATGGAGCCACAACTTAGTGGACTGATGTGTTTGGTGTGTGATCATATAACAGCAGGAATAGATGACTATTGCTACTATCCTACTCACATCGACAACCTTACAATGTTCGCATGGTGCTGAATATGAGATTTGTAACCAAGCAGTGCCTACTAGTGGCCATCTGTTATTGCTGTATCTCTACATACTATACTGCCACATATGTGAAACTGATATATGTGCCCATTTTGTTGTCTTTCAGGTAATATGTATCCCTAATGCCGGGGCCCTTTTACAAAGGCGGAAAATGATACTATCCTGGAAGCCCTGCATCAACGCTACCAACTCCTTCTCTCCAGTGGAAGGACAAACAGGGAAGAATGGGCAGCACTGTAGGCCGATCTGGTTCACAATATAAATGCAATTGGTCACAGTTGCAGGACATATGAGCAGGTGTGCAAGCAACATGATAAATGCCACCCACAGGAGAGTAGCAGATGTGGCCAGGGATAGTGTCATTACTTGTGGAGGGCCTGCAAGGGAACAACCACTGCCAGACACTGAGAAATTCCTAGTGAACCTAGGAACAAAGGGCAGTTCCCAGGCATCCATCACATGGTATGTCGTGGATGTGGGTGCCACCATTTCCACACAAGAGTTGCATCCAGGTATGCTTACTTGGATCAGCATTGCAATACTGTAAGGATGTCAGGTGTACATAGTTTTACATGGCTGGCAGGTATTTTTATGTTGGGGGGAGGTTAGTTGCAGTTTGAATCTCATGCTCAGATTGTGACCAACAGACCAATTAACATAGCATGTACTGTAAATGTGAGTTATTTGAACATAGTAGCCCATCATAGTGCAACATGGTTTGCTGTTTGCATTACTTCTCCCTCAAATTGTCACAGGACCATCAGGAATCAGATGTGGTTATGCTCCTGGTAAGCATAGCACTGTTGTGTTACACCTGTAGATTTAGTGCATAGTATGCACTACAGCGTCATCCTAGTCCTGCTGGCTGGATTGATGTACTGTCTGCATGATTTCCAAACTCACAAGTTTGCACCAATGGAACATGGTTTACAGTCATACCTATGCCTTGTAGTTGTGACCACACTGATATATTTGCAGCATTTGCAGGACAGTACAGATTGCCTTATGTGTCAGCTATGCAGAGTTTTGACAAATGTCAACAGTGTACATCACTGTTGCTCATGAGAAGGAGCTTACAAGTAACTGCAGATGTTTATTAGAAAATAATGTCCTCAGGCCCTGGTATATCAGGTTGTGGTTAAACTAGTCTGTAATACTGACATCATTATATACAGCTTAACATATATTGCAATATAGTACTGTACAGCATAGTAGTGTATGTATTAATATAATGCTTTTCCCTTTTTATCACAGGTGACCAGGGAGTTGGTCTGTGTCCCCTTCAAAACCTGATGTCAATGTCCCTTCAGACTCTGATGATGATGGTGACCAAAGTGAGGGACAGGTGGGGGTTGCAGGGGCTGAATTTTTTACAGAGTTTGACATGCCTTTTCTGCCCTGATTATCACCAAACACAGTCAGTATGCCTATGTATACCCAGTCCTCTGAGGCCACAGATACTGAACAGTCAGAGGGTGGGGACATTGAACAGGAAAGTATGGCTACTATGGCTGCAGTGAGTGTTGATACTGGCCATAGCCAAAGACATGGCAAGGTTCCACAAAGGCAGATTGATAAAGGTGCTCATAGGAGGCCTGCTGTCCTTCCACCACCTGTTGCAAGTGTGTCAGCATGTCACTCGGTGTATGTTTAGGGCCATCATGGAGGGACAGGCGTGTCCCAAAAGGACATCCAGATGAATTCTCAAGATTATGGATGCAGCACAGTCTGACATCTGAGACTGTCTCCACTGCATTGCTGATACCCTGGATCGGTTGACTGATGCCATGGAAAGACAATGGTCTAAGTGAGATCATAGAACATCTCTCTCTGAATGGTCATTGTCTGTGATGGAACATCTGCTTCAAATTGAGTGTCCACTAGTGGATGTATGTCAGCAGCTACATCTGCTGATAGTCCATGTGGCCATGCTCAATCACTCTCCCATAGTGGTAGTACATCCAGCACCTCAGTGATTAGCGTGCTGTCCATACCAAGATGTGGCAGGCCATGGGCTCATGCTCCTAGGTGTCCCATGGGGGTCACAGTCCCAACAGACAGCAGTCACCCTCATGTAGTAGTGATGCTTCTGACTTTGGGCATGGAGGTGCCAGTGCAACTCCTGGTAAAGGCAGTTCCTGTGTTTGGGGGGTGGAGATGTTGAAATGTCACCTCTGCCATGCACGGTTCAGAGCTGTCCAACATACAGTCAAATAGGGATAGCACTGAGCTTGACTGTGTTTATGCAGACAAACCCATACTACTATCACAATCAGGTCACCTGCAGACAGACGCACACACACACAGACACACACACACACACACACACACACACACACACACACACACACACACACACACACACACACACACACACACACACACACACACACACAGCAAATAACATGGACCATCTTGACTGCTTCCCTTCCTGACTCACACACTTTTGCCAACCAGTTGGGTCAGCCTAGATCTTCTGCACCATGACATAACACCCTGTGCAAGTGATGATACCTGTGCCACATCCCTGTTATCCTTGTGTTCAATGCAGGGACTTGAGGGTATGTGCCTGATGCACTATTGCGACCATGCCTAATCATGGGAGTATGGCTGATGCAAGGCTCACATTCCTGTAAAAGCATTGTACCCACCTAACCATGTCATGTCACAACTGTCAAGTGCTGCATTACCTTAGGTGAATTACATAAAGCTGATATCATGTTACATTGCAGCATCAGTCAGGCTACTGCCTAACGAAGGCCTGCTTTGATGTACAAACAAGCAAGAATCTATTGCTAATGGCAGTATCAGTGACCACAGTGGAGATGTGGACAGTGTCCCAGATCTTATACTGCTATGCCACACAAACAAAGCATGTGACAGATGTGATTATATAACAAACCTTGATTCCATGCCGCCCCACACACCGGTAGTTACATATGGCAATGACCACTTTCACAATGTGCACACCTCACCACTTACTCCACCCACACCCACATTACACACAACTGCATGTGTGGAGCCCCTTATCAGACAGATACACAATGAACTGACACTTTAGAAACCCACTTGTATGCTCAGTACACATACACATACCTCTACATAACACAGTACACATAATACCACATGCACCACTGTCTCACCGGTCAAACACCTGAGGTAAAAATCAAACTCAACCTATTATTCATAGGTGAATACATCATGCAACACATTCATGTCCCTTTCACCAGGCTATGCATGGGAAAGCTCACAGTTAGCTGCCTGTGAGGTGTCAGGATATGCCATAACACACACGCATGCAGATTTGTCAACATCAGGTGGTGTTATGATGATGTCATAGTTCCTGTTGATGTGTACAACATGAGACATACCGCAATGGGCTGTATGCAGACACATGACTGAGCTTACAGACTCTCTTTCCAGTGGGTATGCTCCTATCCTTCAGCTGCATTACACCTTCATCTAGGATGATGACTCAATACACACAGAAAATGACTGATGTCAATAATTGGCTTATCATGTGGTGTCATTTTAAAGGGACCCAGTAATTGTCTGCCTGTGATAACTTCCTCAACAGACCTCAATGCTTTGCCACAGATGGTGTTCATCTGTCACGCCTGGCAGTTTGTGTGATGGATAAGGCTGCTGACATCTCCATAGTGCATCTTATAGGTGGTGTCTCATGGGGAAATGTTCCATACAGGAAACGCCATCCTCAAACAACATCACGGTTATGCTGTTACACACTAGGAATGCTACCACTAAACTCCACTCACTGGATGGTGTCCCCACCTTGAAAGATGCAGCCTTTTGTGCAGTCACACATACCTGGTTCATGGCTGTGGACATCACCACGGCCATTCCAGTTTAAACGTCCTTACACATGTTGAGAACCCACAATGAAAGTGCGCTAGTTAATGCAGGTGGTATATCTGTAGTCATTACAGATAGATACACATCCAGATTGGCTAGGTTGTGATCCCTTGGAGAAAATGCAGATACAATTCAGTGTTGGTAGGCCACCTAATAAAGCCATTGCCAGCTATGGGACAACTCCATGACTCACAACACCTGCTGTGCATATTTGAATCTACCTGTGTCCATCAAGCTACATCACAACACCATGGTCTGGGATGACTTTCATTTAACATCAACTCTGTTGGTTACTCATGCTCAAATTCCCTTGGCAAAGGTTTTTCCACGTCCTTAAATACAGTTCCCTGATCCAGTGGAGTGACATCTTCACAAACGGAGCCAACATACTGTATCAGGTGCATACTAATATGGGTGACCACTGTAGCACCTGCACACTGAGGTCCTCCATAGTGAAGCCTGACTAGAACTAAATTTTTTTATGTGTAAGACTCACATCTGAACCCTCCTTCACCAAACAGAGGTGTAAACTTCAACAAAGCAAAGGATAACCTCCTATGGAATGGTTTAACTGGTGTGACTGCACCACCAACCTCAGATGGGACAGGCAAGTATGGCAGCCTCTACAACAATACATTATGCAACTGCATAGACTCAACTGTAGCTGACTGGAGAACAAGAAGCATCTCATGGCACAGCAAACTGGGACCAGTCATACAATACTCCAGTTATGTCACTATCCTACAAGAGGGTCTTCATGAGCATATGTTTGTTCACATACTCATGGCCATAAGGTCCTGCAAATGTGTATATAGTATCATTTCCATTGCTAATAGCAATGTTCCTGTTAAGTAGCATAAAATTAGCAACACCTGATGTACAGACACAGGGGTGATAAACCTAGGAACACAGCCCTGGCCACACAGGTTTACACCTACTTTAACATAGATCACCATGTCTCCACAAGGGGGTAAGAAGGGTAGTATATCATGTTCATGTTTTTAGTGAGGGCACTGTCACCCAAAAATTATGTAGTAATAACTTCCATGTAGTCTTCCCTCACCACGGCATTAGTTCACTGCATTGGACATTTTCTCATGTACCTTTGCAAGCTCCAGTGGCAATTGCACATAACACAAAGTTTCCTCACATGGGAACTTCAAGTCCCCAGTATCTCTCCTATGGAGATTGTGTGCAATAACTGTCATTGTAGCTTGTGTCATACAGACCACTCAAAAGTGACCTCTGCCTTGCATACAAAGCAATGTCTGATCCTGTTATGTTGCAAATGATGCATATCTGTAAGTGGAATGTTACAGATATTACCCACTGTAAGGACATTACCTGGCAAGTGATGTTAATAATACATGCTGGTGGGGGTGATCTGCATACCACACCTTCAAAAACTGTTGAAGCACACCCCCATCTAATGGTAAACAGTGCACATCATTGGTGCTCCTCCGATGCCACCTATATGATTGCTTGGATGACTGTCATGTCCCCACAGGGCTTCTGTGTGTGGCCCTTGTGGACAGGGGCAATATATGCTGATCTTGTAAATAAGATTAAGAATGTGAATAATATTTTATGGGACCTAGGTCCATTAGGCTACTAATGTCCAATGATCCTATGATCCCATACCCTGATGTAAAATGTTCTAACATCCATATGCACATACCTGGCTACAGTGAGAATAGTACCAATATCAATTCATATGTACAGAACGCACATACACAGTGCAATTTGGCTGCAATTAGATTAGAACAACTACCTATTTAATGGCACACACTAGAGATCACAGATAACACACATGCAAAACCCAAGTGTACTATTAACATCTCTTTAGGTAATTTTATGGTAGATGACATCAGCAGGCCTTTTTCTGGTTAGGACTTTGGGGGCACACGTCACCTGCGACCGCCAAAATACTGCAAAACTCCACCTCTTTTTAAGTCAATGTGATGATCATATTTATTTTGCAGGGAGATGCACACACACACACACACACACACACACACACACACACACACACACACACACACACACGCACACATTTATATGAATCTGTCTGTCAGTATCACACTATCTCTCTCTCTCTCTATATGTATACATACACACATATATATATATATATTTATAAATCTATATACATATATATATATATATATATATATATATATATATATATACTTATGGAGACATACATTTCTGTCTCTCCCCATACATCTACTTAGCATATGCACATATATGATACACACACACACACACACACACACACACACACACACACACACACACACACACACACACACACACGCACACACAGTGGGCTGGAATGATATTAGAATCCCTTCCAATCCAGTCTTACTCTCTACAGATCACAGTCTTTACAGTATGCACCACGGTTTAAGTCTATTTTATATGTGACTGCAGGCAAATACTAGTGGAGTACATAAACTAGGCTTGCATTGAACAGTATGCGTGGGCTGCAGAGGGACACTCCTTCTCAGTTGTTCTCTGCATCTAGTAACCTTGCAGCCAGAAAACTGTTTGTTATCCTAGCTACGTGTCTACAGTAGCCATTTTGGCCATATGTGGCTGTTTGCATTTGGATGGGCAAGCCTGTGGGCAAAAAACAATGTGCCCTGTCAATGTGTGCATACACAACATGATACATAACACCATCCAATCACCTTTTGGTTTATGTGTTGTGACTTTGAGCAGGCACAGGGGGCTGTAGGACAATGCATTTTCTAACACTGAGCCCTTACATTTGATCCTTTGAGCAACATTATATATGTGTCACACTGAAGCTTTAATCACCAGTAACAGGGTATGTAGGACAATACAGACATACTCAGACATATAAACATATATCTGTAGATAACAAGGACGTACATATACATGGAGGTGTGTGTATGCGTGTGTGTGTGTGTGTGTGTGTGTGTGTGTGTGTGTGTGTGTGTATATCATATATGTGCATATGCTAAGTAGATGTATGGGGAGAGACAGAAATGTATGTCTCCATAAATATATATATATATATATATATATATATATATATATATATATTTATATATATATATATGTGTGTGTGTGTGTATTTATATTTATATATATATATATATATATATATATATATATATATATATATATATATATATATATAAAGAGAGACAGAGAGATAGTGTGATACTGACAGACAGATTCATATACATATATGTATGTAGATGTAGACATATCTATGTATGACAAGTCATTTTGAGTGGGGAGGAGCAGAATTGCGCTCTGCTTAACAAAGTATATAAGCAAGCCTAATGGCACTTTTGCTAGTTATAAACTGACTCCAGCTCACATCTATCTATACACCAGTCCAGGATTTGTGTGTCACACAAAATGACATCTGTCCCTGTTTCTGCACTGCTGCACATCACTTAATTTGCCTAAAACTTTCTTCATTTGTGTGATGTACTTAATATGTCACAAATGTTAATATTCCACCACACACATGCTGACAGTCTGTAGCACAAACAGTAATAATGCCTGACATCAAAAATAAATGGTTACATCTAGATTAGAACCATGAATGTCACAACAGAAGCTAATCACCCTAGTTCTTTCAGCCACACAACCTGTTTAACTAACAGGAATCATTTATCACACAATGAACAACATAAATGTGTATTTATTTATTTATTTATTTATTTAATTTCTTTACAGTTTGTTTGCTAAGATAGTCCATTGGGCCAAAACAGCCCATTTTCAATGGAGGCCCAGAGAGAAAAGCTCCTTATACAGTTATACAATTGAGAATTAACATATGCACAAGTTGTAACAGTTTAAAAATAACAGCATGCAATGAAAGTAAAACACAAATCATGGTATAACATGCCTAACAGAGCCTTCAAAGGCAGTATCCACAATACAAGTAGATTATGCATGGTATAAAACAGTAGAGGCCTGTGTTTCACAAGACATAGTTAAGAATTTTAGAGAAATGAGGCATACAGGGGATACAAGTCTTATGAGTATGTAAGAGATAGTAGGGAGTGAATAACATATGAAAGAGAAAAGGTAGATAAGAAGTGGAGATCAGTATTAGAACTGAGTTACGAGAATGAATGATAGGGAAATAGGGGTGAAGTAGTTACTTATATTGTTATTCCTGCACTAAGTAAGATATGGACTGTATGATCAATTTCTATGTTACTGTCCTGAGACTGCCTGTCATGCTGATATACCTTTGATGAGTTTGTGTTACAGCAGTTACAAGGGAACACTGCTGTGTTGAGGGTGGTGGAACACCACTACATGTTCTTTTGGGATACACAGTAGTCTGACTATCATGTCACCCCACTGTCTAACATCTCCCTTGACAGATGTACCAGTAATCTGATACAGTAGGACAGCATAAGTATTCCATGTATGAAGCCCAGTGGATACTCATGGAAACAAGGTAGTGGAATGAATATCTGTAGTCCCCTATGGATGTAATTTCTGTCCAAGTAGCCCACTATATTTACTTGTATGATGTACCAGATCCATACATACAATGCCATATCATAATAATCCTTATGAGTACTGTGACAATTATGGACTTACCTTGCAAATGCAGCAGCTGACACAACCATAGTTTGGGGCTGACTTTGTTTGATGCAAGCAGTACACAGCCAATACATGAGTAGGTACAGAAGGTGTGGGTTACCTTCCATCATTTTTAATGTTTGTATGTGAGTAGGAGTAAGGTGTCTGTCTGTAGGTCCATAAGTTGTCAGTAAATGTGATATGCATTGCCTGTTAGCCAATGCCAGTGCATACTGAGCATGCCTAAATCTGCCTACAGGGACATGAGCAGGGGGATCCTCCTCCGAGTCCTCCTGTGACTTTGGTTGTGGTGACCTAGGAAATGGTGGGGGGATGTGTATACTGTCCCTTTCCTGATCCTGCTGCAGCTGTTTCTGCAAGATCATATCATGTAGCATAGCAAATACTGCGAATATATGTGCACATGTGGCTGGAGATTACTGCAGGACTCAACCAGATATATTGAGGCACCGGAACCGTGACTTCAACAACCCAAACACATGCTTTATGATGTTCCTAGTTTGTGTATGTGCCTTATTATGGCATTCATCTATCGGCATGTGTGCATTTCTGATGGGTGTCATCATCCACAGTTCCATTGCATAGCCAGCATCCCCCAGTAAATGGCCATGTGGGATCTCCCCCATAGTAAATGTCAGGTACAGCTGTGATGTGTGCCAGATATGACAGTTGTGATAACTGCCAGGGCTGCCAGCATACACATTCAGGAAATCCACTGGGCATTGCACATGACATGGCAGGTGATGGAGTGGTACCCCTTGAGGTTAACATAGATTCTACCCTGCTCACCAGGTGGAGCCTTGATATGTACATGGGTGCAGTCTATGGCACCCATTACCTCAGGATAGTGTGCTACATGGTACACCTGTTACATATTGCTGGCCCTCACCTCAGGGGAAAGGGGAAAATGTATGTGCTCACTGGCATGTGGTAGCATAGCATCCAGGAACTGGTGGAGTATCCTGGATGGAGATGCCTGTGACACCCCAACATGTCCCCAGTTGGTCTTTGAAAAGTACCTGTAGTATGTATCTTAAGGACTACACATACCTTTTTTCTTCTGTGATAGATCCCCCTCTGTTGCATCTGGCTTTGAGTTAAGGGTGAAAGAGCTCAGTGAGTTCTTGTAATATGTCCCTGTCCACCCTGTAGCACTCTACAATCTCCAGCTAATGTAGCTCCTGTAAGGTTACCATGGACCTGACAGTCTTCTGCTTCTCAGCCTAGGCCTGTTGTCAGCAGCACCAACAGCAGTGATGTCAGCATCTAGTACATACAGATATAGCAGAACTACATCAGCCCCTAGCATTATTTCAGTTAAAATTCCCAAGTGTGAAGACCAATGGTCCAGATTACTGGTGAAAAATAGAATTTAGGGTGTATGCATTCTTTATAGAGGTCTGCTGTAGGTGCAGCATGTGTGATTGGCTAATTATTATGAATTCCATCTGCCTAGAATGTGATTAACATGATTTAATGTCCCTAATTTAGTGCACAACGCCATAGCTTATACACATTAATAAATATTCATTGGAAATATCTGCTTTCCATTTATTGGTGCCTTCGTCATCACTGTCATGTGGGTGGTGTGCCATGTGAACACATTCAGCTATGCGCCATATCATGCTGCATGAGTTACACAAAAGTCAAAACCAATAATTGAATACATCCTGTTTTAATTGCTTGTTGCCTACATCCTCATTGTGACCTGGGTGGTCTTTCTGCATGAACATGCTCAGCTATGCGGCATGCAGCACAAACATGCACAGCAGGAATTAATCCTAAAAGTGACTGGACACACACCCCTGACATTCACATCCACTGGGAATATCACTATGGTGTGCGAGCCTACATGAAGTGGCTATGCGAACACGATTACTCCATTTTGGTATTCAAGACATCCAACTCATTTGCATACTTATCCATGCTGACAGCCTGAAAACTACAAGGTTCAGAGCAGTATGACCTGGGCAATAGCATCAATACACCATTGTACAGCACAGACGCAGGGAGCTATAGTACATTTCTGACATATATTGTAAAATGCGCATTTTTTTATTTTAATTTATTTATTTATTGGTATTAAACATGTTTGTGCACTGCGGCACACAGCACAAACAAAGCAAGATTCTTAAAGAAAATAAAACATTATTTAAACCTACCTACTTCCTCTTTCTGACATTCACAACATTATTTTTACAGATATCTGTATGTGATCATACAGTTTCAGGGGACGCATGTCCACATTTCTTCTGTTTTACATCCCCTTTTCTCTGTGTAGACCCCTGTACTCAGAAAAAGTCCATGTACATTATGGACACTAACACGGGGTCTACATGGATGCCTTTCAACTTGTTGTATTGCTCAACCTGCCTGATTTGTATAAGATTCACCTGCTTACCAGGTGATTTGCATTTCTCAATATTTTCCCTGTTTGCTCGTGCATGCTCACCACTAAGCAGCGCTTACTGAATCTAAAATTGTGCATGCTCATGTGCATATCATGCTGTGATGCGTACACAGAAAAAAATTGTGCATGTTTTATTGAATTCCCCTGAAGGTCTTTTCAGCACTGCAGACTCTCCCCCGGATTCAGCAAGCCCTGGCCGGTGTGCAGGAACAGTGCAGGAGGCAATATGGCCACCGTGCGATCCAAGAATAAGCTGCAGAGACGTGCACGAGCTCTCCTGCACAGACACAGCTTCTGTATACAAATTACCCCATTTGCAGGTGAAAAACATGCAAATGAGGTGAATTTGCAATCCAGGAAGCTGTCAGCTGGCTGTGCAGGACTAGTCTAATGTGTAGAAATGTATTTGGTTAGTAACCGAGTACATTTCTGCAAACTACAAAACGGAGTCATGACAACTCCAAATTAAGTGTGTATATTATGTGGAAACCATGCCAATGGCCAAATATATGGACATTGGCATGGAAAACAGTTGCAAAAATAAAAAAAATAACTTTTATTTATTTAGTTATTTATTTTGCTGTTTCCGACTGTTAAGCATAGGGCAGCGGTGTGCAAACGGGATTGGGCCGAAAATATAAAAAATAACCTGAAATAAGCATTCTAATGAAAATCACTATTTTGCCATTATACTCAATGGCAGGCAGGTATAAGACAACATGGCCAGTGAATAGTGGTTGCTAAGGGGGAAGGCTCAGAGTGGGATCTGCAACTATGCATTAGCAGATAATCCTATGCAAATGAGGGGAATAATACTGAATCCCAGATTTCCCCTCAATGCTAGCCAGCACCCAACAGTATAAGTGCAGGAATAGCATGGTTCAAGCCTAAGAGTTAGCTGACATCATAGGGGGAGGTGTCAGGCATACTGTAAGCCTATTGGAGCCCTGTGGCTCGGGTTTGCCCTTAGCTTAGCAGAGCTAAGCAAAGGAGTGGGTCTGAGGCTGCCTAGCACTCTTTACATTGCCTAAGCAGGTGTGCGCACCGTGCACCATGTTTTAAAGGAAAAATAAAAGGTAAACCAGGAAATAGCAGCTCTGTGCATATTTGAGCACTGTGTTTGCATGGTGCGCCCCTGAGCTTAAACAGGAAGGCAATGGGAAGGGAAAACAGAAGTAGGAAAGTAATAAAAGAGAACTAGCATAGCTGGCAGGTGAAATGTATCAGAATCAGCCAATTACACAGGCAGCAGCCCAGTCCAGAACACTACTATAAACTATGCAAACACATTTCCCTCAGTTTTTTCCCACATACTCTACACCACCAGTGTATACAAGCGGGGAAATTTTTAACAAAAACAACAAAATGATAGGGGCTGCAGCAGCAATCAAACATCAACCTGTGGAAGAGGTTGAGGGTGGTGAGGATGAGAATGCTGTCGACCAACCCACAGTGAGGAGACAGAGAAGAGTGTACAGACCCAGGGTAACCTACCAGGGGCAACATGATCTGCAGATAGTGAAGTGCTATAGGGTGGACAGGGACCGTCTCCACAAATTGTTGAGCTGTGTCGGCCACACCTGACACACAGAACTAACAAAGGGCAACCCATCCCAGTGGATACCAAGGTATGTGTAGGCCTGAGAATACTAGCCACAGGTACCTTCCAAAAGCCAACTGGGTATATCATTGAGATCTCACAGGCATCAACATCCAGGGTACTCCACCAGTTCCTGGATGCCATGTCAGCACATGCCAGTGAGCACGTATATTTTCCCAATGCCCGTGAGGTGTTGGCCAACAATATGCGTCTCTTCCACCAAATAGCAGAACACCCTGAGGTAGTGGGTGCAATAGACTGCATGCACATATGCATCAAAGCACCACCTGGTGAGCAGGGTAGGGTCTACATCAACCGCACAGGCTTCCCCTCCATCAACTGCCAGGTTGTGTGCGATGCCCAGGGCATTATAATGAATGTGTGTGCTCGGTGCCCTGGAAGCTGTCACGACTCCCACATCTGGCATCTGATGTAGCTGTACCAGAGATTTGCCAATGGGGACATCCCTTATGGTCACCTAGTGGGGGATGCTGGTTACACACTGGAGCCTTGGCTGATGACACCCATCAGAAATGCACACAAACCCGAACAAGAACTCCATAATGAGGCACACGCACAGGCCAGAATTATAATAGAGCATGTGTTTGGGATGCTCAAGTCATGATTCCAGATCCTGAACACATCCGGTGGTGCCTTGCAGTACTCACCAGTTACATGTACCCAAATTGTAATCATATGTGCCATGCTACACAATATGATCCTGTGGAAACAGCTACAGCAGGATCAGCATGGGGCAGGGCCATACAGTCCCCCACCATTGCCAAGGCCTGCACAGGCACAGAGTGACTCAGAGGAGCAACTACCTGAGCCTGCCCTAGTAGGCAGAAGGAGGTGTGCCCAAGTATACCCTGGCCTTGACAAAGAGGCAATGCATAGCACATACATTGACATAGTATGACTCAGGGAATGACACCTCTCTCTGACTCACAAATACAGTAAAAGGGATGCCAAACATGACACTACCTGTGCTCAACCATGTATAGGGAGTGTACTATGTGCATCCAACATAGGCAGTCCTCCAGCACCATCCTCAAAACTGGCACAGCCACAATGTAAGTCACTTTTCCTACCAATTGCCGAATGGAGTAGTATGTGTTGTTACTTGTACCTATGGTATGAATGTGAGCATGCAATGGCATCGTGTGGCTGAATTGGATGCCAGCAGTTAGTAGACACCTATAGTGGCAGCATGAGATGTGTAACAAAACTGGTGTCACCATAATAGCCAGAACTACACACGGTGACAAGACCCACTGCAGGAAATGTGCTGGGCCACATGTGTGTCCATATGATACACACATGCCAGTCAGGGAGGCTCACATACCCAACAACAGTCTCAGCCAGCAGGACAGGTGTAGTCAGACACAAACAAAGGCTGTGCTACAGCCTCTGATTGATGGCTATGGGTACTTCCCCCCAGGCCTACACAGACAGACTACAACAATTCAAACAGTGGGATGTTAGTTTTGAAGGGTAAGAAGTCAGAAACTGAAATGTAGGTCAATCAAACCTAAGACCTGAACTACACTGATATGCCTCCAGTCAGCATGATAGGTTAGAATACAGACTGAAATGGAGTACCTGACATACTGGTACAGTCATAGCAAATGTGTACAAGCGTCAGGTGCCCCCCCCCAGTCCTATGTAGAAATGTATTAACAGTCAGGTGTGCCTCCCAATCCTATGTTGAAATGTAGTAACAGTAAGGTGTGCCCCCCCATTCATATGTAGACATGTAGTAACACACAGGTGTGCCCCCCAATCCTATGTAGAAGTGTAGTACAGTCAGGTGTGCCCTCCCAATCCAATGTAGAAATGTAGTAACAGTCAGCTGTGTCCCCCCAATCCTATGTAGAAATGTAGTAACAGTGAGGTGTGCCCCCCATTCCTAGGTAGACACATAGTAACACACAGGTGTGCCCCCCAATCCTATGTAGAAATGTACTAACATGTATGTGTAGGTATAATAACAGTGGAGCACAGATTACCTGAGCTGGCCAAGGTAGCAGGATAGATTGTAGCATGTGTACAATATGCAGGTGTGCATGTGTTTGGTTGGTGTGTGATGTATATTGTGTGAGAGTGATCAGTATGTATGCATGGTGAGGTTTGTCCTGGTGGCCATTGCCCAGTACTGCCTATGACAGGGCCATGTTCTCACAACGGCAGTACCAAACACAATGCTTCCCAGTATAACACATTCCAGCAGTAAGCCATTGTAAAGGTTTGGAAGTAATATGTGTCACCATCTGAAAGATGGACATGGCATGACTGTTGGGCTAGGTATACAAGCAGTACACAGGGGGACGTCCCCCAGACAGACAGTTTATAATATGCAACTGTCAAATGGACACACCCTTGGAATTGTACATACAGGTTTGCAGCACATTATCTGGGCTTGTAGTAGGGAATACCGATGTCAACTGGCCAAACACTGGCAGACCACAAAGGTCATAGGAATGATGTATTGAGAAAAGTACAGTTGTGTACACTCACCATAAATGTAGATGTTAGAGTGTATCCACTGTTGCAGTCATTACATTTGGGTTATCTGCTTGCAGGTAGCCCTCAGTTGGTCTGATTAACAAAGTCTTGGGTCCTGCATCATTTGCTGTCTCTTCTTCCATGACGTCAAGTCATCAGGGGTATAAAACATTCAGCCGACGTCATTACATCAGTTTTTCTTGCCCCGGATGTCAGGTGCCCCCCTAATGGGAAGCAATTAAATCTATAAATATACAAGGTTATACCTCAAACAAAAATGCAAATACACCAAAAAGCTTTTAAGCATTGAAAAATAGAGAAGAGGTATAGCCAAATGAAGTCAGGAGGCTGGAGGGAGGGTAATAAGGATTGCAACAGTGAATGCACTCGAACATCTACATTTATGGTAAGTGTACACAACTGTACTATGTTCTTCATGTTTCACTGTTGCAGTCATTACATTTGGGTAGATTCCCAAAGCTAAGGATGGAACGATGAATTTAGATAGCATTAGGATCAGCTATAAGGCCTTGAAAAACTGTAGTGGCAAAGCCAGCTCTGGATTTAGAGAAAATTGGCAAATGGTAATGCTTGGTGAGAGTATGTACAGAACTCCAGGTAGCAGCTTCTAGGATGTCCCTGGTAGGTACGCCTCAGAAGAAGGCTATAGAGGTAGATGCAGCCCTGGTTGAGTTCGCTTTGAAATAGCCTTCCCCTCTGTCCCTGCAGCAAATGCCACCAGCAGTTGTTCAGATTTCCTTTGAGATTTAGACCTGTCCAAGTAGAAGCTAAGTTGTCTGTGCACATCTAAGGGAGTGTAGTATCCATTCCCCTTTGTTCTGTGGATTAGTAAAGAAGCTAGGCAAATGACTGGACTGATTAAAGTCCACACTGGATACCACCTTTGGCATGAAAGAGGGATTGGTCCTGAGGGACACCCTGTCCGCATGAAAGAAGATGAAAGGCTCCACTGCCATAAGGGCCTGTAATTCAGATACCCTTCTTGCTGAAGTGATGGCTAAAAGGGAAGCTGTTTTCCAAGAAAGGAATTTTAAATCTGTAGTAGCAGCTGGCTTGAAAGGAGGAAGAGTGAGTTTCTCCAATACAAAGTTAAGGTCCCAGGCTGGAGTTGGAGTTCTCCTGGGTGATCTTAAATTTTTGGCCCCTCTGAGGAACTGCTTGGGCAGTGGAAGAGAGAAGAGGGGAGGTTCTGTGTTATAATGAGCTGAAATGGCTTTGGCATGAATTTTTATTGAGGAAAAAGACAGGCCCTTGTGAAGCATCTCAGTTAAGTATTGTAAAATCTGAGGTAAATTGGGCACTGCTGTGCTCATCCCTTGAGATTGGCTCCAGGAACAGAATCTTTTTCAGCATAAGATTTTCAAGTACTAGACCTCCTTGCCTCTAAAATGACATCCATCACTGGTTTACTGAGGGATGGTAAAGGAGAGCTTAGGTAATTAGCCAGGCTGCTAGGTTCTGTGTTTGAAGCTGAGGGTGCAGAATCTGGTTCTCCTGCTGAGACAGCAGTGTAGGAGTCTGAGGCAGGTGCCATTGGGCCAACAGTGACACACTGCGCAGGAGGGGGTACAAGTGTTGGCGTGGCCAGGCTGGTGCAATCAAAGACATCCTTGATTTGTCTTGTTTGATCTTTTGTAGTACTTTGGAGAGCAAATGCAGAGGAGGAAAGGCATAAACTGATAGGTTTTTCCAGCTGAGGGACAAAGCATCCACCTGTGGGGAGTCCTTGCACAAAATTTCTGCAATTGTTCATTCTGGTGGGAGGCAAACAGGTCTATTTCTGGGCTCCCCCATTTGCTTGTCAACATGTTGAAAATCCTTGGTTCCAGTTTCCACTCGTATGGGTCCATGAGGGCTCTACTTAGTCCATCTACCAGTGTATTTGTTTTCCTGGCAGGAATTGAGCTTGTAGATGTACTTGGTAGTTCAAGGCTGTGTTCCACAATGCCATGGCTAGTCTGCAGAGGGGGTAAGAATGTGTTCCCCCCTGCTTGTTTATGTAGTACATAACAGTGGTGTTGTCCATCTTTACCATTAATTGTCCTGGAAGAATGTGGTCCTTGAAGGCTGTCAGAGCATTCTGTACAGCAAACATTTCTTTATGATTGATGTGAAGGTGCATTTGAATTGGGTTCCATTTGCCCTGAATGCACTTCCCTGCCAGGTGTGCCCCCCCCCCATGCATAGTCTGATGCATCTGTTGTTAGGTTTTGGGTGGCAGGGGGTAGTGTGCATGGTAGTCCCTTGTTTTGGTGGCAGGCGTCTGCCAACCAAAGGAACTCTAGGTGTAGACAAGGAATGATAGGAATCATTGCTTCTAGATTCTGAGAATGTTGACACCATAGGCTTTTTAGATACCATTGTAGTTTCCTCATATACAGTCTTGCATATGGAATTAGAAGAATGCAGGAGGCCATGAACCCCAAGGCTTATAATATTTGCCTTGCAGATAGCAGGATTTTTGTGACCACTTGTTTGAAGTAGGTTGTCAAGTGAATTTATTTCTCTGGCATGAGGAAAGCCATCTGGGAAGTTGTATTCAAGCTTTCTCCCAGGAATATAATTTTCTGACAGGGTATCAGGTGCAATTTCTTTTCGTATACGGTGTACTCCAGACAAGTTAGCACCCTCTGTACAAAAGCCAGATGATTCAAAAGTATATCCTGGTTTTCTGCCTGAATTAGACAATAGTCCAAGTATTGGTATATTTGAATATTTCTTTGCCTGCAAAATGCAATGACTGGAGCTAGGCACTTGGAGAATACCCTGGGTGCAGTAGATAAGCCAAAGGGCAGTGCAAAAAACTGATAGTGTGTGTAGCCTGCTTTGAAGAGCAAATATTTTCTGCAATGCTCCCTGACTGAGATGTGCAGGTATGCTTCCTTTAAATTTAGTGTTGCCATCCAAGCATCTTTGCTTAGCATAGGAAGCAACTGGTGAAGAGTCAGCATCTTGAATTTTGGAATCAACAAAAGGGTGTTTAGAGTAGGCAGGTCCAGTATAGGATGCCATGAATTGTCTTTTCTGGGTACCAGGAAAAATATTGAGTAGAAACCTTATCCCTTTTTCTCTTCTGGTACCAATTGAATAGCCCCTATGCTTAAGAGAGAGAGTACTTGCTTTTGGGCCTCTGCCCACAGTTTTGGAGGTAGATCCAGCCAACCGCTTTTTAGTTGGTGATGTGTAGAAGTGAAATCTGTACCCTTGGGACACTATATTTAAAACCCATTTCTCCTGGGTAATGAGTCCCAGTTTTTTTTTTGCATGAAGTGCAATCTTTCCCCCCAACGGAGCAGTCAGTTGAGAAGTGCTTGGAAGTTTTAAAAAGAAGTCATTGAGACAATTTAACATAGGGTGGAGTTTTATTACTTCCAAATTTGGAAGTGGAGCCCCCCCCCCCCCACACTGCTTAGTCCCGTGCATCCCTGGGACTGAAGCCTGGGTGCTCTGCTGGATCTGGGTTTGGACTGAGAAGGTCTGGAAGAGGCAGGAAAGGAAAAATTCTTAGAAGACCAATGCCTACTAAATCTTGGAAGTAGCACTTGTAAAAAATCTTTAACAGTTTTCATAGATGTAGCTTTTTCCTCCATCTTTTTAAGAACTTCTTCTGCCTTGTTGCCAAACAGGTGGCCCTGATTTAAGGGAGCATCCTATAATTTTGCTTTAACATAATCTGGCAAGGATTGCTCCTTAAGCCAAGCATGCCTTCTAAGTACAGACCCAGTTACCGCAGCCCTGCAAGATGTCTCTAGTGAATCAAAACCACATTGCAATGTATGTTTACCAACTTGTTCAGCAGAATGCATAAAAATCCTGTAAATCCTTATTTTCAGCACAATGAGGAGTCAACATAATTTTCAGTTTAAGCAATCCAATAATATGCAGCAGATATTTTAACATATGAAACTGGCAATTCAAGGCCCTAATGGCCAAAGCTGAAGAAGTGTATACCTTCTTACCCCATCTATCCAGCGCCCTGGAGTCTCTATCAGAGGGGGTAGGATTTTTGGCAGTAGTAGCTTTAATGCCCTTGGGTCCCTGTGAAATGGTTTCAGGATCCACAATAAGATTTTTGAAAAGGAACTTGTGAGAGTCAGTAACCCTGTAATATCTATCAGGTTTTCTGGAAGCAGGAGGTAAAGAGTCAGGGGCAATGCTAGATTCCAAAAAGGCATCATCAAGAATGTCCAGTACAGGAGGTATAGCTAAAGGCCTGTGCTGGGGCAGGAGTAAGAAATCCCTAAGCCTCTTTGTAGAATCAGAGAAATCCTGACTTTCCCAATGATAAAGTTACCTGAGAGTATGCAAGGTTTCACCAAAAGAGAAATATTCTGGGGGGGGGGGGGGGTGCAGAGGGAATAGTGTCCTCAGCATCAGAATCCTCATAGGTAGATAAGGGTAAATCCTGGTCATCAGAGGAATCAGAAATTTCAGAATCCTGGTCAGAAGTATCATAAGCAAACTCAGTCCTAGGTCTCTTGGAGAGGGAATGTTGGCTTCCTCTGATTAAAGTAATAAGGTCTTCAGTCATTCTTATCATTTGTTCTTTAGGCATAGAGACCTGACCATGCGGTCTGAGCATCAGTTTTCTAGGCATGGTTCGAGTTTAGGCCTTGAAGAAGAAGATGGCACCAGTTTAAAATGCAAGTCAGTAGGCCTGAATACACCCTCATAATCCGGTGCCTGCACAGCGGCTCCAGACCCATCCAAGGTAGAGACATCCACAGGTTCCACAGTTGAAGCATCTTGCGGCACACCGGACTCTGAATGGGTCTCAGTAGAGGCCTGCAAATCTGAAGTAGCGGGTATCAGGGGTTGCGAAAGCACCTCACCGAGTACCGGTGAACTGGGTGGCCTGTCTCTGTCTTTATCTTTGCGTTTCTTCAGAATTTTGGTAGTTGGATGGCTTAACGAAGACATATCAGGATAATTGAACTGACAGCGAGGTACGTCGTAGTCAAGGCCTAGGCAAGGAATACAGTATGAATGAAAATCTTTATGAGGTATTTGCTTTCTACAAAAAATGCAATTATTTACTTTTACTGACATCGATTTAGAGCAAGAAAAAGTTTCCCCAACGGGGTACTTAGCTTTTAGTTGAAGACTTGGGTTCTGAAACTCAAAAATGAAAATTTCAGGAGTCAGCTGACCGGCACTTGGGAACTGCTTCTGCTTCGGGCACCACACAGCAAGAAAAACTGATGTAATGACATTGGCTGCATGTTTTATACTCCTGACGACCTGACGTCATGGAAAAAGATACAGCAACCAATGCAGGACCCAAGACTTTGTTAATCAGGCCGACTGAAGGCTACCTGCAAGCAGATAACCCAAATTTAATGACTGCAACAATGAAATATGAAAACATCAGCTGATGTCCCTGAACAAGCCAGCATAAGTGGAATGCCCCATGCATATCTGTGAGTCAGATGCAAGTAGTGTCCATAGCACACATGCACCCAGCTCACCCAACCACCACCCACAGGTACCTCTCCGGTCTTATCCCTGCTGTTGGGAATGAGTACAATATGACCCACACCTGCGTATGGCAATAGTGAAAGAATGCACCATGCAGAGCAGGTCTCCCATGCAGGTGTGTCCCTAGCTGTAAGTAGCACCCTGCCAGCATCCACACCAATGGATCAATACTGACAGAAAGTATTGGCATGAACACCTAGCAAACCTACCCTGTCACCCCTGGGGACTACGCTGTATTGCAGTCTGGGACTGTAGGACTGACAGAATGCAACGGCCTGCTACAGCTGGCCTGCATCACTACCAAATGATCAACAATCCTCTGCCAAAGGCCTGTGTCTCACCCGTACTACCAATGTATGTTATGTCATGGACTCCCAAATAACAACATAGCATAGTCCACAGAACCCATATGCAAGGCCATGTGGACAAATCACAGTAACATGTCCACCATGTCCTGCTGCATGAACTGTGGACCAACACCAATATACTGCTGTGTTGAGGTGATAACTATAGGGAAAGTACCAGAGAATGTTCGCATAATGTATGGAAGAGGATAGAATAATAGAAGGGGGTGGGTGCATGGGCAGCATGGAGTGTGTGAAGTCTGAAACTCAACCATGTGCACATACTATCCCTGGCTGCAAACACAAGAATGGGTGGCTACAAACCTGCTCATTAACCACAATGTGTAGGGGTAATGTCATGAATTATGACCCCTGCCTCTGCGTAACCTGTGTGAATCTGTACAACTGTGATGTATCACCACAGCAAGATAAGGCCATACTGCCACATCAATGGATGTACAAGTATGGGATTCTCTGCCACCACTCTACCAAGGTGCTAAACCAGTTACACAGACCCAGCAGCAAGTGTCTGCAGCTCCCCCTCCAGAATGGCATTAGTGTGCAAGAATATGTAGGTGTTTGACCACAATACTGCACACAGCTGCATTCACCCTGTGTTCCCCAGGCCATCACTGCAATCAAATATGTCTACCTGACAGTACTTGATGACATAAACATCACAGTGTATAACACTACTCATGTATGACTATCTCTGTTAACACCAGGACCATGTAACAGAAGCAGCACAGTCACAGTTACTTACAGTAACCTGCTATCCTTTGTCCATTTTGACCCCATATTGTCAACTGATCTACAGATACCCTGCAGAAACAGTTTGCTAGCTGTAGGTGTATAACACAAAAGTCTGCACTGGAGTACAATCTACTTGGAGTGAATTCACACATTCAATACAGAAGGTCATACTGGGCATGCTCCCACACTTAGGAAGTGAAGGCAATGTCAGACAACAAAATACTGAAAGGTCATACTGGGCATGCTCACACAAAAAGAAATAAAGCCCATGTCTGGCAACAACAGTGAACCATACATATCTGACAGTTGCAGATGTTAGTGCATACACTCCTCGGTATGCATCAGTCATGCTTTGCACACATATAGGATAGGAATACACACATATATCCAAGGACAACACACTATAATATGCCAAAAGTACACATACATAGATGTGTGGAAGAGAGTGACAGTGACAAAGAGCCTTCCGCCATGAGGTCTGTTCCACCCAGCACACAGCCAATTGGCTGCAACCACATGATGTGTAAATGTCACTCACTGTAGACATTTTCCTCTGGAATCCCTCAGTGTTATAGAGTCTGTGGTGCTAGTGCTAACTGTGCAACATGACTGTACAAGTCAGTAGTCATCTAGCAGTTGTATGCATGTACCTGTAGAATATAAACCTGTGTGTGCCTGAGTGTGGTGTGTCTGCCAATAGATGAATGGGTTATGGCCCATGCACACACACTGCCCTCCCCATTGCCCTACTACGGCAAGCCTGCTGATGTCTTCACCTCGAAGTACACTTTGGGGGACATAATAGCTCATTAATCTCCATGGCACATCCTATAACCATGTAGTGTGATGTACTAGTTAGGTAGTAGTTCTAATCCCAAACGTGGCAACTGTGTGCATTTGTCTGTGTAGGGATCAATGCTTTTTAGGCTAGTCACACTCACTACAATTTCAAATGCCTACTTTGGTATACCTGTTGATGTCATTCACTTTGAAATACACCTTTGGGGAAAAAGTAGCCCAGTAATCTCCATGGGATGTCCTATTACTGCGTAATGCTGTCGTGTGATAAACTAGTTAGGTAGGAGTTATGTTCCCAGACATGGCAAGTGTGGATGTTTATGTATTTTTGTGTGTGTCAGTTTGTCTGTGTAGGGAACAATGCTTTTGAGGCCATTCACAGTCACTACAACCTCCAGTTCCCTTCTTTGGCAAGCCTGCTGATGTCATTCACTTTGAAATACACCTTTGGGTAAGGGGTAGCTGGGTAATCTCCATGGTGTGTCCTATAACTGTGTAATGCTGTAGCGTGATAATCTAGTTAGGTAGGAGTTTTAGTCCCAGACATGGCAAGTGTGTCTTAGTTTGTCTGTGTAGAAAGCAATGCTTTTGTGGCCATTCACAGTCAGTACAAGTATCAGTGCCCTTCTTTGGCAAGCCTGCTGAAGTCATTCACTTTGAAATACACCTTTGAGGCAGGGGTAGCCCAGTAATCTCCGTGGTGTGTCCTATAACTGTGATAACCAAACTGTGATAAACTAGTTAGGTAGGAATTCTATTCCCAGACATGGGAAGTATGGATGTTTGTGTGTGCGTTAGTTTGTCTGTGTAGGGAGCAATGCTTTTGAGGCCATTCACAGTCACTACAACCTCCAGTGCCCTTCTTTGACAAGCCTGCTGATGTCATTCACTTTGAAATGCACCTTTGGGGAAGGAACAGCTCAGTTATCTTTGTGGCATGTTCTATAACTGCGTAATGCTGTCTTGTGATAAACTAGATAGGTAGGAGTTCTATTCCCAGACATGGCAAGTGTTAAACTCTGTTTGTGTGTGTGTGTGTAGGGAGCAATGTTTTTTGGCCATTCACAGTCACTACACACACCTACAGATGGAGAACATTGATACCTGTGCAGTAATTGAGACCTGAGCCAAGCCTCCAGAGGGCACCCCTGCAATATCAGGTACAGCTCTCACCACACCTTTTGGCCACCAAACGAGGACTAAAACAATAAAGGTAGAGGAGTGTCCATGTTCACCAAGGATATTGACACCACCAGGCTACTTTCCCAACAGAATGTGTCTGAAATACACCGGGAGCAACTAACAGTAGCTTAGACTGCATTCCAAATTGTATAGCTTGCTACAGATCCCCCACCATGCCCCATGATACCCACTACAGCCTTTGAAGCATACTGTGAAATATCATGCTACAAGCAAACACCCTAATACTGGGTGAGTTACACTACCCTGACATTAACTGGGAAAACTACATGTGTACCAACATGTGTGCCCAACAATTCTTGGAAGTCATAATTCCCAATGCCCTGGATAATGTAACCCATAGTCCCACCAGGGGCTCAAATATCCTATACCTGGTCATTACCAGCATGGGACATCAGTGCTGCACACCTATGGTCACTCCATTGGTGGTCAGGTATGCCCATGAGCTAATCACCCTTAACATCAAAATCCCTCCATAAACCCCAGATACCTCTGTAACACACATCTCCAAAGCCAATGTCGTGTTACACATGTCAGACGTGACTAACATCATGACACCCATGCAGAAGGGAACTGAAAGGACAACTGCAGAATCATACATGAAGGCACTGTACAAGCACATCCACTCATGCATGAATCTTGCCATTCAGTAGTGACCCAAGATGCTCCCCATCCAAGAAAAGGATGCCAATGTGGTGGTCCCCTGCCATAAACATACTATACAACAAAAGGGGGAAACATACTATGCAACAAAAGGAGGAAACTTTTGCAGAAATGGGGGTCTTTCCAGGTTGCAAAAAATTACCTTACCAGCTACAGTAGAAGGCAGAGACCCCTCATAACATCCACCAAGGCTAGTTACAAACATTATTTAGCCACAGATGCCAAAAACAACTGCAACTGTTCCATAGCTATGTGAAGAATCTAAATGGCAATGCTCAGAACTGTTGTGTGCTACACCAGGATGGTACTAAATCTACTCCTCCCATGGATATTGCCAATATCCTGGCAGATTGATTCAGTGCCAACCCAACTGCACCCCCTCCCAACCCCCACAGGGCCCATCTCAACATGGATAGATTGCTATATGTCAGTGATAATGGTCACATAGGTAAAAAAACACACTCTACAGAGCTATGACAAGAGCAGCCATGGGAACAGTCAACATCCTGGGCTGTGTACTACATGAGCTACAAACTGCACTTGCACCTCACCTACATGCCATGTCTTATCTTAGCCACACCTCAGGCTTTGTGGCTACTGTGTGGTGCACAGCTACAGTTATCCCAGTCCACAAGGGGAGATCCACCTTGGATTCTGGGAACTACAGCCCCAGCTGTATGATATGCCTGCTCTGCAAGGTCATGGAATGTATTATCATGGAAATTAAAACAAAGGTATTGGCAACCTGCAAACACTGGACCCTAACCAGGTTTGGTTTGTAAAAGGCAAATCATGTCACCTCAACCTGAATGACAACTGTGAATCCATCTCCAGTGCCATGGACGAGGGTAAGGTGTTCACACAGCCTATCTGGAATTTAACAACCCCTTCAAAACCATCCCCCAGTCTTCTGGAATCATAGATAAATGTATCATGCTGGCCGTTAATCCCAGTGTCACCTGATGGGCTGCCAACTGCTGTACTGACACAACCCACACTGTAAATGTAGGTGACACCACCCCGAGCCCCAGACAAGTGACAGTTGGAGTACCTTACTGTTCAGTCCTGCCACTGCCCCCATTCGACATCTACTGCTCTGAAGTACAGTCCAACAGTAAGGGACACTGGCAAACACAGGTCACAGAGGACTGCACACTGGGAGCCAATATTGAATTCCCATATGATGTGGATATTCTACAGAAGGCCCTTACAGAAACACATGCTTGGTGCCTGAGCCATGGCCTCAAGATCAATGCCAAAAAATATATAGCTAGCCCCATTGGGAAGGGACATGTACCTATGAAGTACCACATAGGTGGCAGTACACTAAGCAGCTAAAGTGTGATAACAGACATAGGGACACAGGTGGACAGTGGTCTCACCTTTGATAACCACATCTTCACAACAGTCAGGAAACCCACCTATGTGGCACACCTCCCACTAAGGGCTTTACATACAGAAAAAGGAGCCCATTGTCCTACTGTAGGCATCTCTCAGTAAACCCAATACAGAGTACAATGGCCTGTCATTTATGTACCTCACAAGACATCTGCAACAAGTAGAGAGGCTGCAGACATACCTCATGATATGACCACAGGCCTAAACCAGATGTCCTATGCTGACCATCTGAAAATCAGCCAGCAATACTCTGCCACATATTGTGTTCTCAGAGGCAATCTCTGCTTAACATAACATGCCATGTCAAACCCTCAGCTGTTGGACATGCTACACTTAGAGAATTCCAAACCCTCACAGCCACATGCTCCAGGGATCCAAATCCTGTCATCACAATGAACAATACATGCAGGAGGGATGTGTTGCTGACCCAGAGACTCCCCAGACCCTGGAAAAGACTACCCACACATGTCAAGCAGAGTGCACCGTTGGCCCTATTCATGATGATTGGATGGGAGATAGGACATTCACCTCAGGGATCATGTCAGCAGCCCTGCTAGGCAGAGGTGCAGAGAAGTATATATCGTGGGAAGTCATAGCCAGAGAAATGTCATGTCTAGGCATATATAGGGCCTAGGGCCGATAGCCTAGTATCATAGTATGACCCCATGAACCTATGAATTACACCTCCAATTGCCCAGTCTTGGCATGGTTGCTGATGTCATTCACTTTGAAATACACCTTTGGGGAAAAAGTAACCCAGTAATCCCCATGGTGCATCCTATAACAGCGTAATGCTATATTGTGATATACTAGTTTGGTAGGGGTTCTATTCCCAGAAGTGAATGTGTGTGTGTTTGTTTGTCTGTGCAGGGAGCAATGCCTTTGAGGACATTCACAGTCAATACAATACAACCTCCATTGCCCTTCTTTTGCAAGCCTGCTGATGTCATTCACCTTGAAATACACCTTTGGGGAGGGAACAGCCCAGTAATCTCAATGGCGCATGCTATAACTGTGTAATGCTGTAGTGTGATGTACTACTTATGTAGGATTTCCAATCCCAGACATGGCAACTGTGAGACTTATTGTCTGTGTGTGTGCATATGTGTTTGTCATTCATATCCTGTGTGGAGGTGATTGTGGGTGTATAACAACTGGACTCATTGTGGAGCGGGTTTTGCAAATTTCTTATATGGTGGGACTATTATATGTCACAATGTCCACCTTATAAGGATAACAGATGTCAAACAGTAGAGAGGCTGGGGTTGCCAATCCATACCCCTACATGTGAAATCAAGGCCTGGTGAACAAATTAGGCAACTCTTGTATTATCCAGAGAACACTCTCAACCCATGTCTCATACACAAACACACTTGGCTAGGCAGCAACTGCTTTGTTGGTAGTTCCTTGCATATTGCCCACAGATAGTAACCATGGTGTGATTGCAGTGGACTACAGAGGGCATGGCACCCTGTCCCATCACTACAATAGGCACATAATTGCAGACAGTGCACATTCACTATGTTCCCCACTGCACACCTGCAACAAATACAGTGCTTTCCCAGGCAAGAGTAGATTGCTAAATGTAGTACTGACAACAAGCACCCCTGCATGCATAGCTGGACTCTGAGGCCTCACTGTCATCTTCCTGGTGTGTGAACTGTGTCACTGTATATACCCCCTATTGGATAATGATCTAACATGTGGTAGTAACTGTAGACTACTGTCTGTACAGCACATTGCAGTGAGGGCTTCCGACATGTAGTAATGTCATACATATTGTTGTCAGACATCTATCTGTCGGCACACTCATCCTACTGCATAGCTAGTTGCCAAGATGATGTCTTTCAGTCCCTGTACAGATATGCAGATGTCAGGTATCCAGCTTGGATACATACAGGCAACCTTTGCTTGACTGACACTGACATATCTGCCCAGCTGTGTTATAACTGGCACAGATAGGACACAGCACCCTGTACGCACAACATGCCACTGGTACCTCCACTACACTACCACAGTCAACAGAACATCCTTGGGTACAGGTCTCCATCACAGACACTAACCATGTGTTGTAATACATGTTGCATGCATGTCAACTGGATCACCTCAGTTGCCATTTGCAGGAGGCAGCGAGAGGATTGGCTGATGCATGTCGTTCTCAGCCTGAGGGTCACCGCAGTGTTGTCTGTCAATAGATTGCCTGCTGGCACATGGCAGGTGACATGATACCACTGTACACATATCCCCTACACTAACTACTAAACAATAACCAGGTACACACCTATGACCACATGCAGCGATGCACCGCAGTACTGACAAATGTGTACGTGTGCATTACTGAGGATATCAGTGTCTGTGTGTTAGTATACCTGCTGTTGGAAATACCATGAGGGCCTTCATATCCCCCGCAACACCCATTGCCATAGTTAGATGTGGCTGCTGCTGTACTGGACATTACATGTACCCTGTTACGCACCTCTATCTAACGGATACCTGAGCCTTGCAGTACCAGCACAACAGTGTTGTACAAATGGGTTGATAGGCATGGGATACCCATTGAGTTCTAGCAAGTGTGTGTATGTGTGCATGTGTGTATATCTGTAGGGTACAGCATTCCAAGGCCACATACTCCTGTTACAATACACATTGCCACACAGTATTACAGATAGTGATGTTTCTAACCATAGATGAGGCATGACAATGCATCACTCTATTATGGCTGTGACATGTGCATTAGATGCACATCTCTGTAGTACCATTGTTGGGATGGACAATGGGTTGTATCGCAGTTGTGGGCAATGTGTGATGGTGGGTATGTCAGAGTGTCATCATGAGTTCCGGTGTGTACAATATCCACAGTGGGGTGTGGGTGCTGTGTACACTATCATTATACCATGGTACACCTGGTACATTTCCCATGTAACACTGTATGGTGACCACTGTCACCATCAACCATACAGGCAACTGATAACACAATCCAGCCCAGTTACGCATGTGCTGTATGCAGCCTACCTGTAACACATTGGACACACTGACAGGCCCAGGTCTCTCAGATGTGTGTCTGCCTGTTATGTGTCTGTTAATGTGTATATGATGGTATTTCACACTATGTATTGTCCATATACAACCATCACATCCCCCATTACCATACTGTACATGTCTGGGAATGTTCTGCATGTAACATGTAATCTGGAACACACCTCATCCGAAACGTTGTGTGGTGTGTGCAATGAAAACAACACACATCAGTAGCACTACATACCTAGGTAGGGGTCTAGTCATAGTGTTGTCAAGTAAGAGTGTGCATGTATGTGGATGGATCTACATCAGGTTGCTGATTATACATGTCCCAAGGGGTCACCTGTCCATGTGGCACAGATAGTAATTGTTTTACAGACCTGTGTGTTTAACTGTAACCAGGATATGTCACAGCCATGATGTCACCACAGTGCCATACCCCTTGTGGAATATGACTGCAGACCATCCTCCTGCTGACACATGTCCACCTACAACACAAATGGATAACATTATGGAGACCACAATCACTCAGTGTTACTAACAGCTATAATTCATCATGGCTGGACAGCTACACTACCTGACATGTAAGCATTAAACATTACTGCTGACAACATATTACACAGCAGTACATTGGTACACTGTAGTGCAGCCACTGTGTGCATCAGAACCATATTAGCCTGTCCCTGCATTAATGTTATGGATGACAGGGATGTGGCACAGGTATCATCATATGCACAGGGTGTGTTGTTGGTTTGCCACAGACCGAGGGAGGGCCATATGTTTGACACCATGTGTGTGGTTGAGGGGTGTAATTAGCTGATATGGGTGTGGTGATGTGGTGTGTGTAGTATGGGATTGCCCTAGGTGTGTTTGTATAGTGTGTGGCTATGCTTGCACACAGTTCTGCCATGTGGCTGCCCTATACAGGTGTTTCTTGGACAGCTGCAGACCATACCTGGCAGGGTGTGCAGTTCACAGCCTCCATCCATGGACACGTGGACTGTGCCTGCCAGGGGTTCCATGGGCACATCCAGGTACAGGCCTTGATGTGCTACTCTCCCCTGATGACGACAGATGTCCGCTGGAACCAAGTCCCTCCTGTGACTGGCCAGGGCCACATGCACATGGCCTGCTGTAGTGTGGTGCTGATAGTGCCCCCTGCAGTGCTGAGGGTGGTACTGCCACTACAGGAGCGTCTTGGTGCCCTAACATGTCCATGTCGACTGCCAGCTGTTAGTGTTGCTGGCCTACATCCATGTGGCCATCTCCCCACTCCCATCACAAGTTCGAGCATGGACAATCCACTGTTGATGAGGCCCATCATCTCACCCAACCATCTATTCATGACCTCGGTATAATAATGGAAGGCACCTGCAAGTTCATGGAATTGACGCTTACAGATGAGAGAGCAGTCCTCTGCAGCCTCAGGCCCTCTCTGGTGCACAGTTCCATATGTACCTGCACCCCCATGATAGTCTGAAACATGCGCCTGGTGGTATCAGTTGTGGCACTTCTGCCAGGGGCATGATAACCAGCGGCCCTCCCATGAGCACCCCAGTATATCTGCCTATGTGGTGCCCTGCCAGACATCCAGCTATGCCTGCTGTGTACAGACACAGTAGGCAGAGATACCACACTCTCCTATGCACTGCCACCAACCACCAACTGTCCCTCTGCTATGGCCACTGATGATGGGGTATCTATAGGCACTGTAACTGTGTGCGAGGTTGGGATGACTAACAGGGGGATATCAAATGATGGCACAGTTTCTGCCTTTGACATCTTTGCCTATGCCTCAACAGTCCTATCATCATCTTCAGTGTATGTATGGACACCAACATCAGATTGCATGCAGGAGGGACCCAGACCCACCATGCTACCTGTGGTGATAAACAAGAAACCCACTTTAAGACCTGTATGGCATTGCATAACAGTATACACACACACACACACACACACACACACACACACACACACACACACACCCTGAAATTCCATCATAATACCAACCTGTCCCTGAGTTTACAGACAGTCCCACATTTATTCATGTAAGCTCCCCATTCTGCATCACACTTAGGAACATGCACTCATTAATATCACTTATTAACGTATCGGTCCTCTAAATGCCTAGACAAGTGATCATAACACAAGTCCTGTTACTCCATTACCTACTTGACTTGAGTGGAGTAGGTTTTACAAGTCCTCACTGCTGTAAACCAGTGTTCACCCTGGGTATGTCCGGACATCGTGAGCATGGCCCCCATATGTTAGGGGTTATTACTTTCACTCCATAATGTCACGCACTGGAGTGTCATACGTAACTATTGCTCAGTACATGCTAGATCTGCTGTTCAATCAAGTTATCATGTGGACAGCAGTAATATATGGATACACTCCCTGGTATTGTCTAGTAATTCCCCAATGCATCTGTAGTTTTGCATATGTGGGTAGTCATTCACCTTTCTGCTGATTGCAATTTTAAGGGTATACCTGGTGTCTAATTTCCATGCTACAGACCTTATTATACAATCTGCTGTCCTGTGATTACATATCACAGAAGCAGTCCTGGTGTCTCATGTTTTAGTCTATGTCCATGTACTGCATGATTCCAAAGGGAAGTACTGCCGTATGAACAACCCCACAATCACACATGTACATACATGGGCACCCACACAAACACACACACATGCACACACACACATCCTACATGCATCAACCCCCCCCTCACTCGACCAGATTGCATTTACAGATAAAATAACCCACACACACACACACACACACACACACACACACACACACACACACACACACACATGCACACGCACACACCTACAGGTGAGGTTGCACAAAGATAGTACACATAGTCCTCCCATTACCCATCTGTCAACATGCATAACATATGGTATTCAACAGCATGCAGTGAGCTATAGTCAATCCATGCCAGCAACAGTATGCATGTGTGTGATGTATGGGCTGTGTTCGTAGGTGATACCCCTTCCCCTGGAACACACTGCACCCTTGTACACAGTATTGCTGTGTACCTGTTCTGTGCCCTCCCATTTACTGTGCACCATACGTCACAGGTGTACAAACCATTGCTGAATGTGTATTACTGTGTCAGTTATGTCTGCTCTAATGCTCACAGCCCCTATGTGTTTGTCCGACACATACCTGGGATGATATGTGGACAGATGTCATTTATGAATACCTGATGTCTGGTTTACAGATCTCAACATCAGCGGTGCATGTATGACCAATACGATACTATTACACTGACAATAGTCAAACCTTACCATGGCTATGGGGAGTATACACACCCTTATTGATATGATGCACTCTTCCTTGATATGCTATGGGACCACATTACCCCATATGTTAACATTACGTGAGCCTGATATGTGACATATGCCCTGTACATTCACATGCAGTGTCTAACAAATGTGTTAGGTGTGCAGATGCTGACCATGATGCATACACTTTGTGGGTGCATATGTGTGCATGGCCTTATCATGATGGTTTGTTCACCTATTGTTGTGTGTACTACAGCAGTCACTATTCCTGGCAGGGGTATACTAGCATGAGCCATCTGCATTTGCCAATATATGATCAGTCTGCCCTACACATGTCCCCCAACTCTGCATGATTGCAAGGTCAACTCATGTGCACATACCTTGGAGTTCACACACTGCCATCACTATTGCTGTGAATTCAGGGTTACATCTGCCACAGTACCTCAACCTGCCTGTGTGCAGATACAGTCATTTGTAGCATCCTTAGGATCCCTGCTGCAGTGCACTGGTGTGCCATGATGACACCCTTCTGCAGATGCTTGACAACTATGGCCTACACATGTGTCAGTTTGTAGTGTTCCAAACACTGAACACCACATGTAAGAGCCTAGTCCCAGCTAATGACTGACAAACATACAGATGTACACTGGTACTGGCACAGTACAGATGGGGATAGTGGTCCTGAGGTGGAGTGAGGCATTGGTGGTGCAGCACCTGTATCTTACATGATACTGTCTGTAGGTTTCCAACATGGTCATGGTGCACTAGTACACATTGCAATGCATGACTGATGGGAACCTATTCTGTTATGCATACACTACCTGTAGAGAGGCCTGGCTAATGTTTCCTGTGGTACAACTGTCACATCTGAGTACCCTAATCCAGAGGCCACATGCTTGAAGAGTCCAGGCAATTGTTGGCATGGGTACCACACAGCCAGTACTTGCTGGACATTCCTGCTACCCCCTCAGTGTTGTCGCATGTTAGTGGGCAGCCCACATGACCAGTTTTCTACATGTGACATCATTTGTCTTGGATGGCCATCTGTTTATTTCCTACACCATTCCTGTCCCATACATCCTTGCCACATACATGACTGTCTGCACTGTTTGCCATGGCATATGCAATGGTGAGGTATGGCTACATGTGCAGCTCATGGGTGCTACCTGTTGAGTATGGGGCCCATGCCATGTCATGTAAGATGTATGCAAGCCACGCCTGCCTCTGTTGCAGGTAAGTGTGCACATTTGATGGCCTAATGTCTTGGACAGTAAACCAATACGTGGTGTGACATTGGGGATTTGTCCTTGCTGAAAGGTGAATTTTCATGACAAATACATGCAGTCAGTACCTCAACAGCTGCCTCCACTACATTTTATCAGAAGTGTGTACACACATATGCTTCCAGTGTTTGTTAAGGTATGTATTCCTCATATTTGCTGCCCTAACCTATGATTCCATAGTACATACTCAGTGCTCATGCTGGGACCACATTGCAGGTGTTAAGAGTTGTGGACCACAGTATTATGATATGTCGTAATGTAGATCTGTAACAGTTGCCATTGTAGTATAGGAATATACACTGTTTTATCACTATATAAGGGTGATGTTTCACACATATCTCTACTGTAGGCCATGTGTCCCACCATTATGTTCATCCCTGTGGACACATTTTGCAATGACAGGATGTCAGTTATCTTGACATTCAAAAAAACACAAAAAACGAAGAAGGCACCCTCACAGAGTTCAGTAATCCAATGGATACGATGTCATCCAACCATAAACGGTATCACAGGTAAAGCAACTAGAATATGTAACGTAAGAACTCAATTTATTAAACAAGCACTTTCGGAAGGCTTTGTATCCTTCCTTCCTCAGACAAAACAGTAAATTGCAATAATCACTCCATTAAATAGGCACATAATTAAACAATCACTGACATCATAGGATAAATCAAACAAATTAAAGCCATAAATACACGTAGCTACCAAGTGCCCAAATAATGTTTAAAAACATCCTATAATATCCTATATATTATGTTCATCCCTGTGGACACATTTTGCAATGACAGGATGTTAGTTATCTTGACGTTGTCTGACATACCATTCAGATACCCCATCATGGTCACCACTGTGATGCAGTGCATTTAACGGCAACTATACACGAACATGTATGGCATGCATTATGGGTAGATGTGTTAGATGTGTGCATGGAATATATCATAGCCATTACATGACCAGTGTATTGGCAAGTGTGAACATAAACCATACTTACCTGCTAAAGGCTGCAGTCTTGGTGGTATAGCAGAGGGACCTACATAAGTGAGTGAGTGATGTGATGTCAGTAGCCACAGATGTGGCATTGCTACAGGGTGGGTGCAGCATTACAGTACATCAACGGTACAAGTCCACAATACTACAGCTTATGCACATCTGTTTATTACTACTATGCAGCAACAGACTAAATATAAATTACATCTCACATATGCATGATCTACCTGTACAGATGTGGATTCTTACTCAACAGTGGTCTACTGATGTGCCCTGTGGCCTTACCTTCATGCTCCTAAGCCTGTGTGTGGGTAGCACCCACCTCCACTATGGTCTCCGCCAGTTGTTGCATGTGCAGGTGGGCAGATGCCATGAGGCTGGTGAGGAGCTCCTCAACTCGTGTTGGGGGGGGATGGAAGGCATGACCCCCCCACCATTGCAAGGTGATTCCCCCCAGACTGCAGCAGCATGCCAATGGACATTGCGAAGCAGGTCGCTACAATGATGCCGGACCTGCTCATAACTGCAGTTATGCAGGCCGACATCACTGACCCTGTGGACTAGATCGTTCCACAGGGCAGTCTGCTCCTGCTGCTCATGGGCTGTCCTCCCAAAGAGCACCTGGGAGTGCTGTAGCAGGTAGTTAAGAATGACCTAATTTTCATTCACTGAATACACCGGTAACTGGCTGTGGGACATCTTGCCTGAAAGACATAAAGATGGAAACAGGTCTGAGCAACTCATACGGCAAGGTTACCATCATTCTTAATACACATCTCTGCCCCTCCCCACCATTTCTGGGACAGCAAACTGTTCACACAACTCAATAGGTATAACTACAGCTTACCTAGCATTGGGACCTATATCGTATCGTTCCATACTTTGTGCCATGTATTTGTAGCCATTTTTCCTGTGGGACACTATCATTGCTGGCCTATTATGGACTATTTCACCTGCATGCCATTGTCAGGACCGCTATGATTCGATATATGCATATGGTCTGTTTGCTATGTGATTGCTGCACATCTGTCATTATGTGTTACTGGGGATAACTTTGCATGCGTTGGACATGTTCCCGGATTGTGTGGACTATTACTACCCACATATGTTTATAACAGTGACTCAATAGCATGTTTAGGGAACAGTTACCAGCAGAACCACCTCTCCCACCTCATATGGCCATGTTACCAGGCCACATTACACGTGGGCCCACCCTCAGACCTCCTCATCTACTGGCCCAGCACTACTTTCAGGTAGAACCACCTCAGGGGATGGTGTCCCCCCCAGGAGCACACACAGACATGATCCTGTCATCTGAGGTCAGGTCCAGGGTCTGTTGCATAGGGGGCTACACAGAGACTTGTGGGATGTTCTACAGCACCTTGAGGCCCTCAGTACACAATCACAGGGTTCACATGCTCCTCCTGCTCAGCCTCCAGGCCAACCACCATCAGGGTCATGAAGCTGCTGTGGTGACTAGCAATGGGTGGAGGTCTTGTTTCCATATGGGGGCTCACGGGGCTTCCACATCACAGACCACACCTACCATCCAGGGTGTTTACCCACCACATGTGGCATATACCACCCCTGTAGGCCGTCCTCTATATCTACCAACCCAATCCACCTCCACAAATATACCTGCTATCCTTCCCCAAATTCCTATTCCCAACTTCACAGACAAGGGCAATGTGGTCCCAACAAGTGGTTCACATGTGACATAACCATCCACATTGCAAACACATACAGCTGTATATATCTGTGTGATGTTCCCTCACACATAGCAGGCAGCATTGTGATGGAAATATAGGGGACATGTATTTATATACATATGTGTGTGTGCATTTGTATATATGTAGACGCACATACACACACACACACACACACACACATATATATATATATATATATATTTATATATATATATATATATATAAATATATATATATATGTGTGTGTGTGTGTGTGTGTGTTTGTGTGTGTGTAGATATATTTTATGTTGTATATATGTGTTGGTATATATATATATATATATATACATATATATATATATATATCTATATATATATATATATATATATATATATATATATATATATATATACACATACAGGTGTCTGTATATCTGTAGACCTGCATGTGTGTGTGTGTGTGTGTATATATATATATATATATATATATATATATATATATATATATATATTTATAAATATGTACAAATATACATGCCTATATACATATATGGGGTACATTCAGACATCAGCTCCGCAATCTCTAACCCTCCTTCCTACACAGCTGCATTGTTCTGCCTTGCTACAACACAGACAGGTGCCACATATGGACACAGCCTAACATTAGGGGGTATTTATAGGGCCAGAATGCAGTTAAGTCTATTACACACCTACGGCATTTCAGCATGCTACATTACATGTTAACCTGAGTGCCATGTAAGTGGTGGGCTCTGGAACCCATGTGTCCATCATTATGGCATTACTTCCCACCACCAGCTATTGGCCACAGTAATATACATGCTTTCCAATAAACAACACATGCTATGATGGCTTACATCTTGTCAGTCAGTGCTGCTCTGCACAGTTGATGAGTATGGCCCACAACCCACAGGGACAGACTCTATTGTCCATAGCAGTTGTTCAGCTGAACATCATTACAACAACAACATCTGATGGCACATATAAATAATTTCAAATCATCTAGCCCATTATTATGGACCAAGTACTATAGTCAATTACATGCATATATACTTCACATACCTGTTGTGGGAATGAAGTCTGTTCTGGATAGTTTCCTTGTAGGAGTATTTTTTCTCCATTGCTTTGACTTTAGCCTGCTTTCTTTCTAGGTTTGTTTGTTTCTGTTTCTGTTTCGGTTTCAGTTTCAGTTTCTCTCTCTCTCTCATTCTTTCTCCAGTAAATGGATTTAGCTGCTTGGAATAGATTGCAGGATGGCTTTTGTAGGTGATGCACATGATCAGGTGATGGCCTCTGCACAAATCAGTGTCCTCCACCTGCTACCTGCATGCAGGATGCTGTGTAGTACTTCCAATTACCACTGTCATGGCAACCCACTACTATAAATCCCTACATCATGTGATTGTGATCCATTTACCTTTCCTGTATGGTGATCATCCTTACTGTGTGTGGGCAGCAGTGTTGAGGTTCCAGAACTACAGACAGTGTGAGTAGTGTTATTGTATGCATTGTATAGCACCAGTGTTACAGGGTTTGTGTGTACATACTAGTTGAACATGGAATGCAGTCTGTCTGCATAGCTCTCAACTGTAGGCCTATCCACTTGATGGCCAGAGGTGTGCTTGTTATGTTTTGACTGTCCACCACACAGGTCTTGTGTCAGATATATCACTGGCAGTGTGTGTGTGTTGAGTGGTATCAGCACATGGCTACATCCATTTGTGTTTCTGACTTCATATTCCTGACTAAGGGTATGTTGCAGACTATCGTGTAACACCAGCAACTTGCTTAGTGTATGACAACACTACTTCACATATGGGCCTGTGTTCCGGCTATGCCCTCTACCTGCGTACCAGCCTTTGTCCATATGACATGCAGTCAGGGATTGTTATGTAGTGGCCTGTGATTATGTCATGCTGCGATTCCTGCCATCATTCTACTGCTGTTGTGGCCCCCACACATATTGTGTGGCTGGGTCCATATATATGTGGGCTTCATCTGCACAATACATGTGTGCCCTTCTGCAGTCCAGAGGTCAGTGTATGTAACAGTGGTATATGCCCCTGTAAGTCAGTCTATGGGGGGATACCCCATAAATTACCTAGGCTGTTACAACATGTGAGGGATATCAGGAGTAAGATGGCTTAAGGTATATGGAAGTACATTACCATACATTTCACCTTGGGAAAATGCTGGCCTACTGCTTTCTGCCATACAGACTGTTCTATTTGTCAGTGTGATTGTGATGGTTTCAGTTATGCCTTGTTATGTAACAGATACATCCCATTGTGTCAGCTGACGTCTTTTCCCCCTAGGGATTGTGTACAGAGTGTAGTTAGAGGCTTCTGGACTATACATCTGCATTACTTACTATTGATTGATTGTTATCCTGTGGCCCTGTCTGTCTTTACCCTTGTACTACTTGAAGGCCTTGGCCTGGACAGCAACATATGTTATGCTTTCGGATTACTGTATTAAATGATCTGTTTGAGAGTTGCATTAATCTGTTTGTATGTATTTCAAAGTCAAAACAGCTATATGACATGGCATATACAACAGTAATACTACACAAATAAAGCTTTCTCATGTATGCAAACGTGTGTGGTGTTATATCCTTTGACCTCTCTGTAGATATATGTTTCAGGCAACACATGTCTTTAGTATGGGTGATTCATACAATGTCCCTTTGATAAGGTGGCAACTGTAGGAATACTAGCTGTTCTGTATGGTGTGCACCCTCTAAAAATGTATCTTTCTATACATATCTCTGTGCATATATGTGTGTGTGTATATGTATCTTAGGAATATTTATTACTTCCACATTGTACATTCCCTATGGTAGCCAGACTGTACTGTGTGATATTTTATTGATACCATCCTGGCATCATACAGGTGGGATGGATTACTGTTAATGTCTTGTGCCCATGTTTTGTCAGGTCTTGGTTATGGGACTGTGCTATTTGGATTTTGTTGTCTGTCTTTTCACTGTTTTCTAAGTCTCTCTCTCAGTTGTACTATATGACCTCTTGGGATTACAACAGTCATATACAGACATTCCTACACATTTTATTTATGTACCACAGTGTAGGTAACAATGCTTAATACAACAGTATTATTAAGTGATTGCAACTCTACATTACCATATGATAACAGAGTAAACACATGCAGTCCAGCAGTTAGACCTTTATTGTCAGGCTATTATGCTTTTATTTATATACAACCTATATGATACTCTTCCTGCCATATTCTCTTTTGTATGCAGTACATGTCTTAAACAATACAAGTTTTATACAGGCAATTAACTTACTACCACTTTTAGATTTATTTCCTATGACAGTACATGCAAGAGTATTACTAACTTGCCTCGCTTTGCAACCGCTGCAGTCTACGGGCATGGGCTTCCTGGTTTGCAGACCACTCATCTGCCACTTTGAAAGACATAAAAGGAATATTTAGCCAATCCTATCCATAATATACATGAGCTGGCAATTATTAAACAGGTAGTGGACTGATACTTGCACATGGCTAGGACATCCCCTGTCCTCCTAGCCTCTTGGATCCACTGATCCAAGAGATCCCCCTTTCTCCACTTCAGGTCGGCATAGTGATGCCTGACCTGCTCACCAGTTTGGGGTATGCCAGTGACACTGGTGAGGTCATGGGCGAGATGGTCCCAGGCTTCTGCTTTGTATTGGAAACCCTGGTAGTGGCCCTGCAGCAGTCTCTGGTCATGGTCTTTCACAAGGAGTCCTGCCATGACTCTGGACTCCTGGCTGCCCCAGTGCTGCGCCCGAAAGCATACACTCTCTCCCATACCAGACATAGTGTCTACGGGAGGAAGCTGCAACTAGTTATGAGATGTATTCCCTCCTGTTGGGTTAGATAGGGCTAGTTTCCCACACTTGGCCATGATTTTATAGTTTTCAAAATGCTAAGCTATGGGAAAACCTGCTTACCTAACGATGGTGTTGCTTAAAGGGGTATACCAATGGCCAGACTGAGTTAGCTGGCCTACACATTACTTGCATTTACTAAACTGGGCTGTGCAATGCTTAGCATTGCTTAATATTTCATTTGCATACTATTTGCTTTTTGGCATTGATTTATTATTCATTACATGTGACATATGTATTTGGTATCCATGATTCATGTGTACGTACACTGTAATTCATTACACTTCTTGGTATCTGGCTTAGGGAAAAGACTTTAACTTCTGAAGTATTATCTTATTTCTGTGATAGGCAGATAAAAGACAATCTGGACTACTGGATGGCAGTAACTTCCTGGTTTGGCTTTTCAGACAGCATGACTCAGCCATCAATGAAATATTTAGTATATATATATATATATATATATATATATATATATATATATATATGGGAGCCGTTTATAATTTATAAATACTAAAATGTAGAATTTCAGTATCTCGAGATTATAAACCTGAATGTTTAAAATAGCGAAAGTTCATAATTCCGAATTCAAATATCTCGAATTCGCGGTTATGGCCTTACGCTACGTGATGTCTGAGATTGTGTGTTTATGATGCACAGTGCCATGTGTGGATCTAGGTGTTTTGTCAAGTAAGTGAGTGTTTTGTAAAGGATTTGAGTGGGGGGTTAGAGTGTGTTTGAGTGTGCTGATATGTTTGATGTGTGTTTGAGGGACTGGAGAATGTGCGTGTGTGAGTTTGTTTTTGTTTCCTATTTGTGCGATCTCTGAGTTAGTATATATAAGTAGGGGGGGGTGCAGAGGTACTTGCCCCCCTGCTTATGTGTATATGAGTTGTATATGTTTGTAGTTTTTGTTTGTTTATGTTGTGATGTGGGTGTCGTGGTGTATGTATGGTGTAGCGTTTGTGGTTTGTCTGGTGTTTTGAATTTCACGGTTTTGGGCTTGGAGTTTTGTAGCTTCGGTGTTTTGTGAATTCATTTTCTCAGTTTCAAAATACTGAAATTCGATGTTTCAGTATTTCGAGATTATGAAGTGAATATATATATATATATATATATATATATATATATATATATATATATATATATATATATATATATATATATATGTATATACTCAAACTTTGAGCATGATTCAGCATTGCATTTATTCTGGGCTGGTTGGAATCGTTTGGCTGTTTTACATAAATATATATATATATATATATATATATATATACATATATATATACATATATATATAAATATATATATATATATATATATATATATATATATATATGGGTCTACTTTATTATGTCGACGTGCCATATCTTTGAAACCTATTTTGTTAACTCTATGATATTGAAAGCTGACTTAGTCGAACTCTCGGAAAAGTGAAAATGGCTTCCGGGAATGTAACCACTTGGCCACTATGGAGAACTTTGCCCTTTTCCCCACATTAGTGCAATCTTGGAGTTGGTATATTTAGTTGGGGGTGTGGGGGCACAGCCCCCAGCATCTTGTGGGTGTGAGAGACAAAGCCCACCACTTGGTGGGTTTTGTATGCTTCATTTTGTTGCTTTTCAATAGTGGTCAAGTGGTTACTTTCCCAGAGGCCATTGTCTCTGTTCAGGGAGTTTGATAGTTTGATTAAGTCAGCTTTTGATATTATGGAGTTGACAAAACAGGTTTCAATAATATGGCACGTCGACATACTGCAGTAAATCCATATATATATATATATATATATATATATATATATATATATACACACGAGACATATCATTTCAAAGCATCATAAGATGATATGGACTCCTCTCCTTCTACATACATTTTTTGAAAAGTATCTGATTATGATTCCTCTTTCTCAGACAGCCACTCTACTTTTTTTTTTGTATTTTGTATCATTCTTTATTTTCAAGAAACATATGTTGGATTTCTTTCAGATACTTTAATGTGTCATTGTCTTTTAGTTTATCAGTTGACTAAAATCATATTTGTTTTTACTTACAGATTACATCATATGTCCATATTACAATACTTTGTTACATCATTTAAAATGTTTCCATATCCGTAACTTGCCCTTTAATCATTTATATTTATTAAAGTGTATACTTCATAAGTTATACCAGTTTCACCATACTCCTTTTCTATCTTAAATGTCAGTAGGCTAAGAGATAGCCTCCTGTAGGCTATGTTTCATAAGTTATGACGAGGCCTTATCCTTCCAGTTGAGACCATATCGTATTTAAAAATCTGCTATCCTTAGCTTCCCACTACCCAAACAGCTTAATTTTGGCAGCATAGACTCAGATATAGACTAGTAGCTTGGTCTCATGCTCAGGCTGACTGCCAACATGATAATTCTTTTAAACCTGTAGTGCAAGACTTTTCAGATGTTTTCTGACAACCAACCTCTAAGATCAGGCCCTTGTCTGTCTCCCTGCATTTTGTCATTAGTCTGTTACTGGACTCCTTTGGCCACTTTGACCCATATGAGAGTAGTTAAAAATTGCACATTTGGGTATATGTCCAAGTTGTCAGCTTGTTCCTGTACCCAAGACATTTACTATCTTGATTCATTTCTTGCTAACCAATGTTTCCTATAGGGAGAGCATTTAAAACTGTTTCATCACACTTGCTTTTTTTCTCAGCTAAAGAATGATGTTGAAATTCATACAGGCATTGCATCTCAGTTTTTAGGATCAGCCTAATGCCCAATCTAACCAGTCACAGCCATCACCCTGGTCACTCATCCTAGTCAGAGCCCTCTCACTATCTACTGTTGACACAGACCAATATTACTTCTGATAAATTAGCTTCATGTTAGCCTGCAACTGGTCACATGTTGATCAGGACTCAATCCCAGTAAACAAAATTCAATTAAAAGTAAATTACATAAATATGTCACTGTATGATGCTTACTTTAAATGAATGTTCCCTTAATAGAAAGGTAGATAGATAGGTAGATAGATAGATAGATAGATAGATAGATAGATAGATAGATAGATAGATAGATGGATGGAGAGAGTGACAGATATAAAGGTAAATAGACAACTTGGATAGAAAACTGCTAACTATCCAGTATAATCCTTAATTCAAATAGTAGAGTGAAAAGACTGGGAAGTTTCTGGTGCTTTTTGAATGTTTGCCTAGCCTCATGTTACCATGACTCACTTCTCCTTTCCACAACTACAGATTTTCTCTCAACCAATATATATTTCTTCAACTTGCTCCAGTTCTATCCTTGTCCATACTGCAGTTGTCTTACTCAATTGTACCTGTCCATTAAAAGTGAGGAAAATGCTTGCTAACAAGGTTGGGCTGTTTAACCTTCTTTACACCTTTCAAATGTCCATAATTTCAATGAATACCCAGATTTTTGCCTCCATATTTCTTCTTTTCCTCATCAAAATTGTGGTTTTCTGGGAGATAATTGAGGATTAAATTCTGGGAGATAATTGAGGATTAAAGTCAGTAGTTAATGCCAAATGATTGAGTTTCAGACTTTATATCTTTAAGAAAATATTCGTGCTATTCTAAACTACGTTAGTTTATCAACATTCTAAGTCTATAAGATCAATATTTAAAATTTGTTCCTCATTTTGGGCCACTGTGCCCAAAATCCTTGAGTTAAGAGGTTGAGAGGTATGACATTATCCTCTCCTTTTCTTAATCATTCTAAGGTTACCAATTGCATTTTTTTGCCTGTTGAGTCTTGTTATACCTTCTGCATGTTCTGTAAGAATAGCTGCACTGATTCACTGTTTTAAATCCTCTAAATGCTCTTTTGTTATGTTTTTGGCTTTATCTTTAGCTGCAGTCTTGACTTCTTTTGATCATTATCATTTGTTTATTACTAATTAAGGCTAAGCACTGATGGCTGCATTGTATAGATAAGTGGCAGGCTGAGAGCCTTATAGTAGGCAAAAGGAGGACAAGGGAATATTGCCTACTATACCCAAAGTACACCTTCAGTATGTGTCAATGGTGTGTTGCAGCATGTGGGAGGGACCTCTAATGATATGTTCACCTTGTAAAAAGATGGTCATGCACCATCCAGCATCTACCCTCAAGCAAATATTACTACCATGTGATATGTAGGCTATAAACTTAAGCAATCGCCACCTAAAAGACTTGGTGGCATCCTTTTGTCCCTTCAAGGGCACCTAATAGACATATGTGAAAGAGTAATGAAAACCTATTATTTAAGACCATGGCTGGCATTCTTAATGGCTCAATGCACAGCATTGCAATACTTTCACTGGCATTTACCTGTTCAGTGTTATTGTCAATAACTGGTGTTGCGTTATGCTACAGAGAACTATTTAGAGATGAATGTATAGGCCCATAGAATTGTTTATTGGGTCACCTGCCTGAATGAATAAAACACAAGTAATGGTATGGGGACCAAACAGCAAAACTCCCATGGTATCCTGCTAAGCAGAGCAAATCTATCATATATATCACTGAAGAAATTTAGTAGGTTGCTTGTCCTCTATGTATCAGGCAGCTAAGGTCATGAATGTGAGCAACATAAACATTAGTGACAACGCACTATGAAGTTGATGACACAGTATGGGAAAAGGACAGTAGTAACAGAGTATCAAGGTGTTTTTTTTTAATTGACTGTTACCCCATAACATAAGTTGCAAAACACGTGACAATTAATTTTGCAGCATACTGGGGAGAAAATATGATGCATAGGAAAGTAGAAAAAAGGTAGATAAGTAAGTTATCACACATGTATAAACAGAACCAATAAGATAGGTTAAGACCGAGATGGGAGTGTGGGTTAAAATTAATGAGTTGATAAGTAAATTATAAAAGGGTAGGCTGGGTAGGGAATCAGTATTAGGAAAGGTATTAGGTGCAGGCACACAATATTAAACAGTGCCTATAAATAGGATAGTGTGCCCATACCAGTGTTAAGATGGACGACAAATGGTTGCAGACATAAAGACAGTGCGAATATGCACAAGTAATGAGGCATCAAACACCAGGAAAGTTTCATAGCATGAAGAGAATCGGGTAAAGTTTTGTCATAGTAAGATACTAGGATTGCCCACAGGACAACATACCCAGATCCGAGGCTTGGTGTCTGACATCATGAGCTAGTTATTGCTGTTGAGACTCAATGACCAGGTCTTGATGGTCAAACAAGTTCACTATTTTCTCTACGAGGTGCTGACATCTGTGAAGATGCGTGTCCATATGCCAATCCACCTCATTATCTGCAAATTGCTATAGTTAATGCTGTGGCATTTAGGGAACAGAGAAAGGCTGCTTTCGAGATTGGGGCCTTTACCTCTCTCCTGAAAGGCAGTCTTCCATCCTTCCCAGACACTGTCTCAACTATAGATGCCAAGAATGTGTGGTATCTACAGTCTAGACTGGTCTTCCTCCTCTTTCTCTTCCTCAAGACCAGCATAATAGAGACAAAATGAAGAGATTATGGTAAATAACCCACAGAGTAACATGACAGAAAAAAAGTGTATGCTGTAAGTAATATTGAAAACATATTCACCTTCCTGCCCTGATGGGTAAGCCGGCCTTCCACATTTCATCACAAAGATGAGTTTTCTTTCAACTGCATCTGTTAGAATTAAACATTATCAGTATTACAGGATAGGACAATGATCTTTAATACTTGACACACAACACTCACACATGCAT
>NC_056728.1:1994896407-1994918907 GCF_019279795.1 Protopterus annectens | reverse complement strand
GATAGTTTTAAGAACAGTCTGGACACTTAGTATGGTAACAACTGTTTTGGTATATTGGCAGGTTAGAAGTTCTTGAAATATTTGTATGTATGTATGTATGTATATGAACCATCCAGCCCTGCACAGGAGGCCTATACAATAGCGCACATGCAACAAACAAAACCACCACAGAGCGGGTGTTTGGTATATTGAAAGCAAGATTAAGATGTCTGGACACATCCAGGGGTGCACTATAATACAAACCTGAGAAGGCAGCACAGATGATAACAGTGTGTTCCATGCTACACAACATGCTAACTACAGCACCTGGTGGTTTTCCAGCTGCAGGTGTGGATGAACTATCCCAAGAACCCCAAATGGCTAAAAATAAAATCCCACAGGTATCAGAGGAGGAGGAGGAGGAGCAAGAGGATATATGGGACAGAAGACACAGACATAGGCAACATAGGGTGCTACCATAAGTGCAGGCCCGGGCTACATGGCAGCATGTGACCCAAATCTTTGAGTCATGAAAAGACACATGCTCATGGGAACAGAAATTAAACAGTGAAATTCATGTGCTGACCCACCACAACACCACATATTGCAATTTATGGTAAGTACCCACTAGACGCACACACTGAGCATCAGAAATAACACTATAATCATGACATGTTACAATATGAACATATGCAAATGTGTCACAACAGAGATCATCATCTCTGGGTATAAGTGACACAGGTATGCATACACACTCAGATTGTTGTAAAACTGTATGGAAAACAGTAAAGGACCCACATAAGTATTACACATTCATATCTCTACAATATAATAACATAGAAAATGAGAAACCACACAGGACATAATGCAGAATGTTTTATAGCCACAGAAAAATATATCACAGTAAAGTGGTCATTCAAAAATATGAGCCATATATATTTGCTACACTGTTGGACACAATGTAATTTAGTCTAGGTCAACCTGACTGAAGTTTCACACCATGGTCTGATCTGCCCTGACCATGTACAGAAACATGCTGCCTTGTTTACTCCACAGAGGAGATGGATGGGGTTACAGTACCATGTTGAGGTAAAGGAGTATGACTGGAAGTTGAAGGCCTTGTGATTGGTGGAACCACAGCAGGTGGATCACAGACAGTGATTCTAGATGGCCAATGGTGGTTCTGCAAACAAGTGGCCTGCCTCTCTTTTATTGCAATCTGCTGAGCACAGTTAAGGAATACAGAATCCTGCTAGTTACATGACACTGCTGCAGTACCATAGAGGTCAGGGTTTCTACTGACCATGGCATAGCTAGTAGACTTTCATTCTGAGTGGCCAATGCAGCTATAATCTCACCATGTTTGTGCACTTGTTCTTCATGCATGACATGTAGCTGGCATACTACATGATCTATGGCATGGGCAAGTACACCAATGTATGACCTTTGCAATTGCTGTGACCATTCATTTACCTGCAGCAAGAAGCAGACACCGTCTGTCACCTGGTCATGCACATCTGCTCACCTATATCTACTGCAATGCCCTTTCTCTGGATGTTGTGGACAACTGCCATCAGCAGTTGTCTCAACTGGGGTGTGTTGGTCAATGGCCTTACCTTGTTCAACATCCGTTGTGCCATTATACTCCAAATGGCAAGACAAGTTGACCTTCTCATCTGAGGCTACAGCCTGCAGTAACATCACTAGTAGTCTTATGGATGGATTTACCAAATATGTCAAGGTCCTGTGAACCAGGGGCCATAATACCATACTGAAACACATATGGAAACTCATAATGATCACTGGATGGGCTGCTGGGTGATAGAGGGAGTTGATGTGATACAAGATATAAAGACACAGATTAGGGCAATGTCCTTACATCACATGATGGATATCAAAGACATATGACATACATATCTCACTGCAATGTTACAAATAATAATGACTTTACATGAGGTCTAGTGTATGTATGTATTTTTCACTGCATTTATATAAATGGGGTACATAATTTGGTTACAAGGCCAACACACATGACATATGTGAAGAATACAAAAAAACACACACACCTGACAGCCCCTCATGGGAAGATGATACTGTTGAAGAGGGATGAACTTTAACTACTGTAGGGAAGAAAACAGTACTAGTGATCACATCATTGCCACCATTAATCAGATGAGCACAGTTAAGACTTACAAAGGTGTGACATACACATACCACACGTATGTGCACTTGATGATGTGGATGCAGACTGGCCTAGGAGTGGAAGAAGTACACAGTATTAATAGAGGAAAACAACAGGATTAACAGCAAAGACAGATATGAAACATAGTTAATAACATACCACTGACAAACTCCTGCTGTCCAGAGGTTGTGGGTTGTACTGTGGATCCTGCAGTGGGAAAGTAAAGAGAAAGACAACAGTCATGTATTTAGAAAAAACAACACTGACAGCATCACATATACAGCACAGTAATAAAGGGCTGCAAATACTGACATGATGAATGTTACAACTGTACACAAGATGAGCCTGTTCTTGACAAATATTGACATAAATGTCATGTATCACATGTGTGCTACACATTAATGCAAACAATGACAATTTTGCTGTAACATACCTGGTCTCTCTGCACTTCTGCATGGCTTGGTCTCCCATTGGATGTACCTGTACTGTAGCATGTTAGGTAAATATCAATACAATATTAAACAGTAGTGCCATGAAATGAGGTTGAGGTGCTAACAAGGTAATGGTCACAGTGACACTGTGGGGACACTCACTTGATGATCTCTGGTTTATTCCCAAAGTAGATGCACCTGTGAATATTAATGCAGACAGCATTACACGTGTTGTTTGGACTTCTCTATCTGTACTTTAGTTGTATCAAAGCATGTCATTAGACTTAAGTTTATAATCCTCACTTTGTGTGGATGTGTATGCGTGGCTCAACTCTGCTGCTGTAAATCAAAAACAACAACACATGAATATGCATGCTATGGCAACATGCAGTGATTGTCTCTTTACCCAGCAGTGTCATGGAAAGTCAGACAGTTTAACTCAACTTGGTGTTGGAACTCCAGGTTCAATGCTACCACTGAGGATGTGTCACTTCCCTCTTGTTTTATGCAGTGAGATCAGAAATATTGTGATGTCATCAGTGGTCACTGGTGGCATTTTTCATTCTCTCATAATATCTCACTATGTTGGTTCATGAAGGATTATGTCTGACCAACATCATTTATAGGCATCATGGGATTAGTCTTGGCCTCCAACTGCACTTATCATGTTGGTGAGTTTGGTCTAGATTACGTCTCCAAACTGTATCACCTGAATGGCCTATGAGTCTCTACCCATGTTACTGATGTCATTTTCTTGGGGGGAGAAGTTGTCACCCCTAAGACAATTTGCCATCTGAAAGACAGTGATACATGCATGGTAATATTCCTGCGTGAACCCATTTATGCATTTGAGTCTGTGAACAGCATATGTTAACATAAACACTATGTATTCCTGTGCAATGCAAAGGTCTTTACAGGACTGTCTGTGATAAATACTAATGTGACATATAAAAAGTAACAAAAATGCCTTCTCACATAATGTTGGTAATATTCATGAGTAAGATTAGAACCACTTACACATGTTGAATGGAGGGCCAAAGACAACAGCTTCATGCCTCATGAGTCTGCCTGCATTCTGTGTTAAGATACTACAACAAGTAACAATATGACAACTTATGGAAAGCACTAGAAATCCTCAGGATCTGTAGGCAGGCCACAGACAGGATGCATCTTAAGTATTTTGAGCCGGTAGTGAAAACAACTTTTGTTAAGAAGCATCATTGAAAAAATATCCATAACAGAAACAGCCCATATTTTTAACAGTTTTATTAGTAAAGATGAATTAAGAAATATCCACAATGTCAATGTAATATAGTACACACTGATAGTGTTGGAATATATAGATTTCCATAGTTACACCACAGCATGCTAGGAACTAATCGCAAGAACTGTAGATGATCTGTAAATCAGCCTTTATATACTGTTAACTTTTGCAATGTACGTCTGGCTATACAACTGCATACAGGACTGAAATCAATTATTTCAACTTGCAACACCTGTATTCGTACAGTTCAAACTAACATCCCTACAGTAACTTATAGTAACTTCTGCAGTCCAGTTAAGAGCTTTGAAAAAATTGATATATTGGTAAAATAATAAAAATGTTCCATAAGTCTAATTTGCTAATATTATAGGCCCTAAGGCATTTATAAGCCTAGCTGGAATGTGTTGGCTTTCACCGCCCCCTAAGAATAGTTCCCCTCTGCCTCTGTCCAGCAGAGCCATTGAAGTAATCCCTGGGGTAAACTTTCTGTTTCCCATCCACTCGTCAAGGTTTCTCTTGAAGAGGGTTAGCGAGGAGCTCTGCCTAATGTAGATTGGAATCTTGTTCCAGAGCATGGGAAGTCTCTGGGGCAGGAATCTATCCCTCCAGCATGTCCTATTTATTGTTGTGGTGAGGTTTAGATCCCTGGAGCATGTCGCTCGAGGGGATATGGTTTTCTTTAGGTGGAGCATGTCCATCAATTCTGGGTTGGACATGGCCTTGTATGTCAGGCAGAGATCACCTCTGAGGAGGCGGTATGCAACCGAGTACAGCTGGAGTTTCTTCAGTCAAGCTGCATAGGGCATCTGCTTGAGGCCAATGATCCTCTTGGTGAGGTACTTCTGTGGTCTTTCCAGTTGTTGCAGGTGGCTTGTAAGGTACATCCCAAATGGGGCATTGTACTCTATGATGGGTCTGATGAGTGATGCATAGAGGGGCCCAATGACCTCTTTCGATCTGGATGCAAACCCTTTTGTGATTAGGTGGGCCACATAGAAGGATTTTCTAACCACTTTGGCAATGTGATTATCAAAGGAGAGGTTACTATCTACTTGGGTCCCCAGATCCCTTATTATATCTTCTGTATTTATGGGGCTACCACCTATGTGGTAGTTTGTGGGTACTTTGTTTTTTCCAAAGGGGATGACTATGCACTTTTTGGCATTTAGCTTGAGGCCATGGTTTTGACACCAGTTATCTGTCTCAGTGAGACCCTTCTGGAGGATGTCTGTGTCAGCCGGAGAGTCAATTATAAACCCTAGTTTGCAGTCGTCTGCAAACTTGGTCAGCCATAGTCCTCCTGTGCTTGCCTGTACCTCTGAGAAGTATATGCCGAACAGGAGGGGTCCTAGGACTGAGCCCTAGGGAGCACCACTTGTAACCAGTTTAGAGTCAGACCTAGCTCCCACAACTCCTACCATGTGGGTTCTGTCCGTGAGCCAGCTGGCAACCCGTCTCATGATGTACGGGTTTATGTTCAGGCTGGTGAGCTTGTCTATAATACCTGAGTGAGGAATGGTGTTGAAGGCCTTTGTGAGGTCTAGGTAGACTGTGTGGACCAGCTCTCCCTCATCTATAGCCTTGGTAACTGTCTCAAAGAAGTCCACCAAGTAAAGGAGGCATGATCTGCCCTTAACAAAGCCTAACTGGGTAGGGTCCAGGGTTTGGAGGTTTCCAATGTCTCTGTTAATGAGATCCATGATGATATGATCCATAGGTTTGCAGACTAAGCTAGTCAGGCTTATAGGGAAATAGTTCCCGGGGTCCGTTGTGGCTCCACCATTGTAGAGCAGAATAACGTTGCTGTGTGCCAGTCTGTGGGCACGTAACCTGTGGAGAGGCAAAGTTTAAACAGTGTGTTTGGGTGAGGGGTTAGTTCATCTTTGAGCTCATGATGTAAGACACAGCCTGGTACACCATCCAGTCCCATTGATGCTGTGTTTTTGGCTTTGGAGAGGGCTGTTTTAACCTGTCTGTGATTTCAGGGGCACTACATTTTTCTGGTATAGTTATGAGCCCTTTTGGGGGTGAGAGGGAGGTGAGGTTTGCACTGAATCAGTCTGCCAGGATGTTGGCTATATCAGTCAGTTCAGTGTATTTTGTGCCATTCTGTACTAATTCCAAGCAGATCTGAGAATTACCACTTAGATTCTTGACATAGCTAAAGAATGCCTTGTGGTTATCTTTGGAGTCCATGGCAATTTTTTTTTCGAAGCTAGCCTTGGATGATTTTATGAGGAAATGTAGTTTATTGCTGATACTGATCAGGGATGTCTTCCCTTCTTGGAATTTTTCTCTTTTCTGTACTAGTTTCCTCTTTCTATTGTATAGCTTGTTTATGGCAGGAGGGGTCCACTAGACTGGTTTCCTTTTCTTGGAGAACTGAGTTTTGGTTTTTTTTGGGATAGCACAATCCATGCATTCTTGTAGGTGCCCGTAGAGTGCATTAGTAAAGGATTTTGCAGCTTGGATAGCGTTATCCTTTATCATGGGGGCTTTGAAACGTCCCACCTCGGTCTTAAGTAATGTGAAGTTTGCTTTTGAAAAGTTTTTCACGGTGGTTTCTTTGACCGGGGGTGGTGGCGGAATGTCGATATCCGGATAGTGATTAGTTTATGGTCAGATCTAACCAGCGAGGGGTTGACCTCTGATGTGGAACACTGGTCGTCCATGCTGGTGATGACCAGGTCCAATATGTTGTCACCTCTGGTGGGGGTGTTGACCAGTTGATCCAGGTCATTTGAGTTTATAAATTCTAGGAAATGTTGGGCAAAGGAGTTGTACTTAAGTAGTTCTCCCAGTTAATGTTTGGGTAATTGAAATTACCCAATCTCAGGTTGTTGGGTAGGACCTTTATGTTTCCCAGTGTTTCCAGGAATGTGGAGTGGGAGTCCTGAGACATGGTGGGTGATCTGTAGCAAGCTATAATTTGAATAGCAGTTTTGCACGTGGATGATCTCTGAAGCATCGTGCTGTGCCACTAACCTGGAGGTGTGGGTATCCTTGATGAATATAGATACTCCCCCGCCTTTTGTATTTCGGTCCGGGATTTGTGGCTGAAATGTTTGGTATAGGTTGTAGCCTGGTAGTGCTGGGGTGCTCTCTGGAGCCTTAAACCAGGTTTCTGTTACTGAACATATATCGATTTTCTCCATACTGAGGAGTGCCTCGAGTGCGTGCATTTTGAGGTTTAGACTTCTGGCATTGAGTACATTACCCTCAGTTTTTTGTTACTTGTGCAATTTACGCCGGTGGGTTTGTCTTTTGAGCCTTGCCTAAAAAAGGCACTATGGGGGTGGAAAGAGCCTTAGCCAGTATTCGAAAGCCGAAGGGTGACAGGTGCAAGCCGTCTCTACTGAAGCAGCGTGGCTTGTCGAGCATGTCATCCCAGTCTGACAGACACTGTATCCCCTTTAAATGACACCAGAAACTTAGCCAATTGTTGAAATTAATCACTTTTTCTCTATACCATGGTATCATTCTTGGTGAGGGCAGGATGCTACTCAGAGTCACGATCATTCCGGCTGGGGCTACGTGACCAGAGAGCTCCTCCGTGTCTCTTCTCATGTAGTTCAGGGAGGTATGGCTCAGGTCATTCACACCAACATGGATAATGACAGAGTCATATCTGTACTTGTTCTGGTGTGACCTGAGTGCTTGTGTTATGTGGCGGATCCTGGCACCCGACAGCAGCTAACAGTAACCTTCTCCTTGTTCAGCCTAGTGAGCGGGACGTCAGTATGCCTGAATATAGAGTCACCTATTACTAGTGTGTTGGGTATGTTATTTTGCCTTAAGGGCTGTGATTGTGTGGCATACTGGTTTTGTGAAGTATGTGTTTCTTTGTTTGGGTTGGGGTGGAGGTTGCTTTATAATCTCAAAATACTGAAACATTGAATTTCAGTATATCGAGCCTATATAGTCGAATCTTCAGAATACCGAACCCCAAAACCGCGAAAGTAAAAATTGTAAAGTTAAACACACCATACACCACACTACACATACACCACACTACCCACACTGCAAACAAAAAACACACACACACACAAACATAAAAACACAAATTAACAAACCTACACTACAAATAAGCAAACCCCCACACCCCCACTATTTATATAGTCTAACTCCGAGATTGCACCAAACAGAAAAAGACAGCAAACTCACAACCAGACATTCTACAGTCCCTCACACACACACACACACACACACACACACACACACACACACACACACACACACACACACACACACACACATCACATAGATACAAATACCACCACATTCAGCAGTTAAACACTCATACATTTACCTGCCTGCCCTAACTCACACGCACAACTTCCAGACACACTCACATATACTCAAACACCTACCCAGAACCCTTACAAATTAGTCATTTACCTTAAATTCCACCTAAATCCACACACAAAACCGGACACCATCCACACAATGCATTCCACGTCACATATCGTTAAACCATAACTGCAAATTCGACATATCCGGATTTGCAATTTTGTACTTTTGATATTCTGAACATTCAACTTTATGATCTCGAAATACTGTATATATATATGTGTGTGTGTGTGTGTGTGTGTGTGTGTGTGTGTGTGTGTGTGTGTGTGTGTGTGTGTGTGTGTGTGTATTTGTTTGCACACCTTGATTATCTATACATATCTTCCTGGTGTAAAAAAAGGGTCTAATAAGAATAGGAAAGACTTTCTGTTTTAATTGTGTATTTCTTTTTTAAAAATTAATTTATGTTTTCTAATTAAGTCACATTAATTTATTTTAATTACGGGGAACTGTGGTATAAATTGAGTTTGAGGGCATATGATTCCAACAACATCATTGTACTGGCCTTACTTTCCTTAACTGTCTGAATCTACTCCAACAACGTAACTATCAGCAGCTAACCACGGTACATAAAATAATCTATAATCCAGAAAAATGCCCTTCCATAAATTGTGTACTTCAAACCTATACTCCCAACTGTGTCCTAGGTTCTGAAGATAAACAACTATTAACCCTATATAAGCCACATAAAACTGCAGGACAATCTCTTTATTCCTACTCATTTACAAGTTATAGAATACACTACCACTAGAAATTAGGTCCACACAGAATCACAGAAAATTTGAAATCAGACTGAAGCAACAACTTAAGTCAAGCAACTGTCCCTGTAAAAAAAAACAAGCTCAATGCAATCAACCTTGTTGTGAGTCCAACATTCATCTCTTCTTATCTGCTGCTTTACTCTATCATCTTATTACAAATATATAGCAGATTACTAGTCATATCTAAATAACTTATCATCTTTCTTTTAGCAAATATGTATATATGTAAATATAAATGAAACCTGATAAAAAAAAAAAAAAAAACAAGAAAAGAAAACAAACAAATGTGAAAGAAGAGAAAAAATACTCTCACTGGAACTGCATTACACTCAAATGCTTATGTAACATTTATGGCTAATTCTGTTTCTCTCCTCAAATTTTCTATGTATCATCCTAGCATTAAATATTGTATACTATCCAGTTACTTTTTGTACTATTGCATTTTATTCTGTTTTACTATAGTGTTGTATAATAGAGTATGGAGCTTTTCTTCCTGAGCCTCCGCTGAAAATGGATCAACCAACAAGTAGGACTTTTCCAGTAACCAAATGTCAAATAAGAAATACATAAATACAATGGCATTTTGATGAGACCCCTAAGTAGGGAAAAAGTGCTTAATTATTGTTTATGTATGTTTTAAATGTTATTAAAGTATTCATATTTTGGAGCTGTCTGTTCTTTCACTCCATTTGCTGTTCTTAGTTGTGTTAGTTTGGAAGTGATTTGACCCTTTTTTGGAGGTTCACGATGACTTTTTAATGGTTTTGAACAGGACAGTCTATTTTTGTATTATTGAGCAGCAAGACAGTAATGGTAATGATAGTTGCTAACAGGACCTTTTCTCCACTTCCCATGGTGCACTTAACAAGGAAGCTCAGAATAGTTGTCCTTTCAAGATGATGCATATAAATGAACTAAATCATGCATCTGAGGGGGCTGATGTTAGCAGGATTGATGGAACTAACATGCACAGGTTTAAAATTATTAATGAAGTGGTGTGAGAAGTTTTTTTAGTCTAAGACACTTAATTAATGACTTTAAGAAAAAGCTTTTAAAACTAAGGAGGTTGCAACAAGACAACTCCTATTTGAAAGAATGCCTCCAAAGGAGAATATTATCACAGATTATGTTTTTTCAAGTTTCCAATGGTCTGAATAAATTAGACCCTGTTTTCTGAATTTTTGAATTTGTTTGATCAGCATGGTTTTGAACTAATGGAGCTTATTATAAAGTGCAATTTTAAGATAACTGATTGTTTATCAGTTGAAGTGAAAAGGTTAAATGAATTGATTCAAAATGATTTATTTTTTGAACAATATTGTTCTACGTTTTTTAATGTATTTTCTAGTACTGATAAAAAATGTGATGGCAATTTTAAAAGAAAGTATAAGAAATTGCAAAGGGGCATTGAGCAGTATAAGAATAACATAACGTATCCGGAAATTAAAGTTAATTATTTTTCCATGTACGAAAACAATGATAGGGAAACTAATGAGAATATGTGTGTAAATAAAACTCAGTTAGGAGAAACTGATGGTAGGTGCTATAGGAGGTAAGGGAAGACATGTTACTCCTTTGATGCAATACAGCAGGATGAAAATATTCAGGATTTTCCACCCCTCCAGAGATCAGAAAGAATAGTGTATCAGCAGGTACAAGTCAGGGATACCAGGCCAAATAGGGGATTTCAAAAGGGGCATTACAGATGGGTTCCTGTCAGAAGAACGAAGACGCATTATGTCGAATGCATCTTAGTTGAACTGCAAATGTTGAAAATGCAAAATGAAGCGGCTTTTAAGCGAATTCTTTGCCTGGGAAAGAAGTCGCTTGGCTGCTTTCATCACTTTGCCATTTTTGGCACTGTAGTGCAATCTTGGAGTTGGTATATTTAAGTAGGGGGATGTGGGGGCACATCCCCCCACATGGGGGGTGTGGGAGGCAAAGCTCCCCACTTAAAATCGTGTTTAGTGGGTTTTTTTTTTTTTTTTTGGGAACAGCAAATTTTTTTCCCTTTCCCTGGGAAAAAAATTTGCTGTTCGCTCTTTTTTGTTTTCATTCTTTTGTGGGCGATATAACAGCTTTCGATCTTTTGATTGTTCGCTGTTATAACATAGACCCTTAAAGATTGCCAGGGAATGAAGTTACATGGGCAGAAGTAGAATAGATGTCTTAACAGTGGGATTCAATATAAACATGGATGGATCCTTTTAACAATGGATTTAATATTTTTAATTACAGTCAGTTATTACACAGGAATATTTTAATCTTTTGGAAAAAAGGTTTTAAATTCATTCCAGCCAAGCAATCAGACTTCGGAGATACAATTTTAGAATTTAAATTGACTGCATGGAAATTGAATTTAGCACTATGTTGGTAAGAATGAAGGAGAAGTTAATGAAAATGTAAATGAGAACAAATTTGGGAGAAAAAGTCTATTTAAATCCCTTTACACCCAGCATTGGCTGCATTTGAAAAAGCAGTTATGGATGATATTTATGAGTTGTATGGGAATAATAATACAAAGAGAAAATCTAATTTAAGTAGGAAAGAGTCTGAATTGTTGAATACTTTGAATAAAGACAGATCAGTTAGAATCATGAAACCTGACAAGGTTGGGGGAGTAGTGATTTGTGATACTATTAATTATATAAGTAGTATGTCTAATATTTTACATAATTTAGATTCCTATACTATTACTTCAAGAAACAAAGTCAATATAGACTACAGTCAAATTGATTTTTATCTAAAGGAATTGTATAAGGGAGAGGGGGAGGATAACTCTAGATACATACAATTTGTTAAGAGTAGACTAGCCATATAGTCCTACAATATTTTGGATCTCTAAAGTCCATAGGGATTTGGTTAAACCCCCATACAGATGGATAGTGTCTGCAGGTGGCTCTAACAATAATCCTTTAGGGATTTATATAGACAAATGATTAAAATCTATATATGAGCAGGAAACCCACTTATTGAAAGATTTATGTGGAATTCTTGAGGAGATTAACACCTAACATTTGGGACCCTACAGTTAGTATTTTTAACTAATGACATAGTCAATCTTTTCAACTCCATCCCAGCAGAAGAGGGTTTGTCATTCTTTCTGGATACCCTTATTGAATGTGTTTTTTAACAGATAAAAATAGTAGAATTCTACTAGAATTAGGAGACATAGTGTTAAATAGTAATTTTATTAGTTTTCAGGGGGAGGTATTTAAACAATTAAAATGGGGTGGCAATGGGGACTGCTTGTGCTCCCATATATGCAAATGTGGTACTACTGTCATGAGAGAAAAATAAGTTATAAGATATTTTAAGTTCATTAAGCTGTACCTGAGATTTGTAGATGAGATATTTATTTTATGGACTGGTCTAGATGACAAAGTCACCAAATGTATTATTTTTTTTAATAGGTCCATTTCTTTTTTTTAATGTACTTTCTCTTTCAGTAGCAACATTATTACTTAGATTTCCAGGTATAACAAATGGAGGTAGGTTTTAAAATGCAAATTTTAAGAAACCAAACTTTAATAATTCTTGTTTGCATTATGCCAGTTGTCAGCCATTTCATTTCAATAAAAATATTTTTAGAGGCCAATGTATAAGGGAGGCTAGGATGACCTCTTAAGTAATTTAGAAGGGGAGATGATTACACCTAAGACAATGTTTATAGAGAGGAGTTATCCAGAACATATGGTTCGGGAAATTATTAAGGAAGTTAGTAATTCATGGGGAACAAAATGTAAATGACTTTTAGGAGAAGGAATGAATGAGATTATGAACCCACCTCACAAGTGAATAGGAATAATAAATGTTTTGAAAGGGCCTGTATTATGGCCTACATTGAGTTATCTGGTGACATTAAGGACATTATTAAAGTGATTTTTAAGTTCATGAGGGATAGAGAAGAGATAATCAGAACAGTGGGTGACAAACTTTTTTTTAATAAAACCATATTTAATTTTATAAAATTATTGGAAGGTGCCAATTTGAAGAAAGATGGAGAAATTAAAAAGGGGGCTATTAGGTATAGAGCCTATAAACAATGCCCCTGGATAATAGAAGAATGTAGTATTACCATAAATAGTGGTTTTAATTCTAAAATATATTTTAGGATTGGTAATTGTAGAACAGAAAGTGTTATTTGTTTGACAAAATGCCAGGGATGCAGCAGGTTTTATGTTGGCAAAACTGAGAAGGCGTTGAGAAAACGAATATATGAACACAATTGCAACATAGGTAGGAAGAACATAATGCCCTCACTAGACATATTAAAAATTATAATAATTATACAAGATTTATGTTTGGCATAATTGAAATAGTGGAAAGGAATCCCAGGGGTTAACTGGGGAAATTTTTTAAACTATAAAGAGATAATTTGGTAAATAAGGTTGAATGTCTTCCTCTCCCCAGTTTAAATGATAGTATAACTCTGCAACCTGTACTCCAGTTAAGAGCTTTAAAAAATTGACGTATTGGTAAAAAAGTAAAAATGTTCCATAAGTCTACTTTGCTAATATTAGGTTGTAAAGTTAATACATAACTGTTTTTTTTATTTTAATTTATCCCTTTATTGAATATTTTATGAATCAATTATATATATATATATATATATATATATATATATATATATATATATATATATATATATATATATATATATATATATATATCTATATATCTATATATATATATATATATATATATATATATATATATTTACACACACACACACACACACACACACACACACACACACACACACACGCACACACACACACACACACACACACACACACACACACAGACACACACACATTTTATATATATATCCACTTTGCACATCTTGAATACCTATACATCTCTATATCTTCCTGGTGCAAAAAAGGGTCTAATATGGATATAGAAAACAGTTTATTTTAATTGTGTATGTCTTTTACATTTTAATTTAGATTTTCTAATTAAATAATTAAGCGGAACTGTGGTATAAATGAGTTTGAGGGCATATGATGGCATTCTAAAGTCCCCTGAAAGGGCTTAATCATTGTTTATGTGCATTTTAATTTTTTATTAAAGTATTCTCATTTTGAAACTGTCCATTTTTTCACTCCATTTATTTTTCTTAAAAATTAATTTAATCAGATACATTTGGAAATGACAGACTTGAAGAGATTTAGTAATTACTAAAACAGAAATGCTATCAAGTGCCAATGTACCTCTCACTCCAAATCAGGGAATCAAAGTGCACCTACTGTGCATCCATCTTTAAGCACCATTTGCTCCATTTATAATTACTTAGGTTCATTATAATTCAGGTTTTTGCAATCCCATTTACACACCTCCTTATAAATTGGCTTTATGCACCATAACACCCAGGTGTTCTGCAGAATCACCCAATGAGTACTGACAAAAACATTTATGGCATGCACCCATTATCTTCCAATGATCCAATAACATGACATCTGCACCACTTTTCTCATATTGATATTGATACATTAACAGATCAGACAATTGCTAACTGCAAACTGAGTGGTACCTCATTGAGCAAGTCTCTATGTTTGCATTTTTCAGAGTCCTTCAACTTGTGGATCATGGTGGCTACTTCAAGGAGACTGAGACATGTCCGTGCAGCCAACTGAACTGAAGAGGAGATGACCCAGTTGTTAGCTGTGTATTACGGACTGGAACAGAGGATGACAGCCTAAGCCAGGAACTTAGCCACAATAAATGTATAGAACTGGATCACGAGAAAGCATTAAAGAAGGGCAAGGGTCTACCAGAATGGAGTACAAATTCACCACAACTATGATGACCTGCATTGGAGTGATCTAGAAGAGCTGTGAAGGAGAATTGCTGAGGTGTGGAGGCAGCGGACGAATCCCTACAGTAAGTATTAATATTCTACATATACCTGAGCATTCTTATAGATTTTACATGTATATCTCTGTCCCATTATATGTATGCGTGTGTTTATATTTTCCCATGCTGTTAATTACCTAATGTCTATTCATTTCCATAGTTATGACCTTTGTAGGTGTACATATGTTCTACATCTAACAGCATAATTTCAGATAACCCCTGTCTTCATGTATCACTGATGCCTATAGTGCCAAGCCCGTGGATGACTGTACACGTTGTAGTTTTCTGTTATAGTACCATAGTATCACATACTGCACCATTATACATTGGAATAATAATCCATTAAGAACTTCCCAAATGAATTTCTAATAAAGCACCCAGACATGTTTATTTAAGCCAAGGAGGAATCCCTGTCCAACTGCTTACCCATGTTTGGAGTTATGTGTTGACAGCTGTTATTTCTTTGCAATAAAATGCCCTGACTGTTTTTACAGTTTTCATATTGATCAATTCTCTAAAAGAATTATTTTTTTTTCCCCAAAACATTTTTATTTTGTTTTTATTATAAACATATGCAAAATGTACATATAACAAATACAATAAAACAATAATAACTCTATTTACAATATTTATATTCATCCGTGATAAACAAGCATTTTATCCATGAGAAGTTATCAATATTTGTTCAAAAGGTTTACCAATTTTTGCCATGCAATTTTTTATGAGTAATGTTATGAGTTCTATACTGGTTCAATCCTCAGCTGGGGTGGCTTCTGTGTGGAGTCTGCATGTCCTCCCTGTAGTCGCGTGGGTTTCCTCCGGGTGCTCCGGTTTCCTCCCACATTCCAAAGACATGCTGTAGGTGGATTGGACACTCTAAATTGGCCCTAGGCATGAGTGTGTGTGTGTGTGTGTGTGTGTGTGTGTGTGTGTGTGTGTGTGTGTGTGTGTGTGTGTGTGTGTGCCTTCTGTGGAAGGTTGGGCACTGGGCTGGTAACTCGACATCGTAAAACTCCACTGCCAATCATGAGCGGACAGGTGATCCGCTGTGGCGACCCCTAACTGGGAAAAGCAGAAAGAGGAAGAAGAAGAATGTTATGAGTTCTGTAACAAATGGTTTGCAGTTCTTTTTTACAAACAACTTTTGCTAAATTAATATTTTCTTTAAACATCAAACCTTGTTTACTTTTCCATTTCAAAGTAATAACTTTTCTAGCAATTGCAAAAATTGACCAGAGTAACTGAATCTGAGATTTAGGCATTACATTAGGTATAGGAACACTGAATAGGATTAATGGGTTAGAAATATGACAGTTATCAGACCATAAAGCCTAAAATCTGAAGTTTTTTCAAGTATTGAACATTTCTACATCCAATGAATATGTGAACCCAGTTGGCCTCTAACAATTCATCACATTTCCAACATTTACTTTCACTGTTTTTGAGTATAAGATTTATTTTATGTGGAGTATATAAACTCCTGTTCATAAATTTCCATGTATAGAATCTCAAATATAATGAAGAAGAGGTACCATACATAGATTTCAATAACAGTTTTTTTTTTGATTCATCAGATATTTGTTCTCCATTAAACTTTACATAGTAATTCCAAAAATCTGAGTCAAACTTTAGAGTGTCTTCTCTTAGTATCTTATAGATAGGTTAGATACTTCATTTTTGATTATCTGTCTTTTCAAGACACCTAATAAAAAGTTGGATCAAACTAGGTATAGATTCAGTCTCTAGGTTGATTGATACTCTCATTTTGTTTTCTATAAACTGCCATAATGAGTGTATAAACAATCAACTGTCTTGACTATTATCAAAACTACATAAAAGAGAATTTAGTGGTTTAATACTCTTATTTTCAATAAACTGGTGCCAGAATGTCAAGTTATTTTCCTTTAATGTTTGCATTGCATTGATGTTGAAAGAATCTAGGCAATCAGTGGAGTATGCTATAGGGAATCTAAGAAATAGAAATTGTTTAATGTTGTAATTACAATCAATTATATTTTTAAAGTTATTAAATATTTAATTAATGCCATAAGAAACATGATCAAAGTTCTTATTAAATAAGCAAAAGTCACATAAAAGCCAATGAACTCTACTTATTCCATATTGCTCCTTAAATTGATTTTCTATAGTTCTGACATCAGTTATATGAATCTCATGTATTGTTTTCCAGTCAGATATATAGGTAGGTGAGATCCTATGCAATATTACATTCATTATAACTGATTTAGAATAAAGATCTAAGCTAGGGAATGCTATCCCATTACTGTTCCAAGCTCTAATGTGTCATTTATATGCAATCCTAGGTTGTAAGGAGAACCATAAAAATTTAAGTAGCATATAATCTAATTTTTTAAATAAGTTTTTGGGAGGGGGTAGTATCAATGACTGTATATAAAACAAAATGTTAGGTAAAATTATCATTTTAATTAAAGAGAGCCTATCCTCCATTGTGAAGAACATTTTATTCCATCTTTTGATTAGTTCACTAATGGTGGTTATTAAATTATTGTAGTTTACTTTAACAGACTCTTTCCATGCACTCTTTATACTCTAAAAGAATTCTACTAATAACCATCTGTAGTACCTGTTTCTTCAAATAAAATCCCAGTTTCCTCTTAGACTGACCTGTAAGGCAACCAAACAGCATACCTAAATTTTAGTGTGCTGTGAGATCCAATCCATATAAAGAAAACATATCTGCAATTGTTATTTTCGTTTACTTCACCCATTGTATTTCTTTGGAGAAGCATATTATAATAATTGACATTAATGCTTATGTTGTGCATGTGCATGGGTACAAATAACAGAGCTGGTTAACAAATTCCTATGAATATACCTGTTAACACTCTGGTAACATCAGCTTTGAAACAACACTTTTGGTAGAGCAGTACAACATACCTACATTTTGGTGTGCTGTGAATTCATATCCACATAGGGGACACATGTCTGAAACTGTTTTCTTGGTTTAATCCATCCATAGCATTTCTTTACAGAAGCATATTCCACTTACTGGTATTAATCTATATTTTGAGCACAGTCACAAATAACTGTTATTCATTGAATTTCTACTAACATATTCATAATCCATAGTGGTCCACTAATATCAGCTATTTAACATCAGTGTCATTTCAGCTTACTAGAGACTATTATATGTCTGCCTAATGCTTTGGTTTATGTTGTATACTTTGTAAAAGTGCTACCAAGTTCCACTTTATCATTAAATATTGACTTAAATTCAAGAATATCATCCCCAACTTTTGAGGGAGTGAGATGGGCAGACTTATAGTTGAAATGCAGAGCAGGAAGATGTTTGTATTTTTCTTAGGGATGTGCACTTTGCAAAGAATTTCACGGTCCTCACACATACCTTACTGTGTCCCTTATGTACAGCAACATGAATGGTTCTGTTCGTAGAAGCTCTGTGCTGCATAACACTGTCTCACTTTCTGAGGAATGAATAAATTCCAATACTATTAATGTTTCTGACCACAGTGCTGACATGAATGAAGGTTTTCAAACTGTTTAGATACTTCACCAGCAAATGTTATATTTTTTCATCCTAATCCAGCATCCATATTAGTAGACCATACCCCAGCCAGGAGATGTCATAAAACGGAGTCTTTTCACTGCAATCAAAAGATGTATTGCCAGTTAAAAGGGGTTAGCTAAGTAAGTAGGTCTCAGGATTAGACCTCTGATTTACATCTTAACTACATGTTTGAATCTCATATTATCCGATTTGTGTTCAAAGATGATAATACTTGTATGCAGCATTGAAAAAATATGAATGAATGGTGATTATATACCATTCTTCAGGTATATATTGATTAGAAACTTTTTCTGAGCAACATATATCACTGTTACTTGAGAAATACATCATTCATGCTTTCTCTTTTCTGTTTCCTAGCAAGGAGGATCAGACCTGGAACTGAGACATATGCATCAAGCGGATGCACAGGCTTGAGGAGCAGCAAAAGGAGAGAGGTATGTTCTTTGCTTTCTCAGTTTTATTAAATGAAATGCATCTGCTCCTGTATACAGGCCTGTTTTTTTTTTTTTACAATAAGATGTATATTGCTTAGAACACAGGAATACCCATCATGTATCTGCAAGTTAATTGAAGTTACCACACTACAGCCGTACTTAAAAAAATGTGATTGAAAACTAAAAAAGATGTTGAACTATCAACATTTAGCCATTGCTTCAGCACACAGGTTTTGAAATTGTACTCCACAACATAAATAACAGTTGGGCTGGTGTACCTGTTACACATATTTTAAGATGAACATTTTGTATATCTATTTTATTAGTTTGATTGCTGCTTATATTGTATCATTTGGCACACTTGTATTTGTGGGTGTTTTCTAATAACTGATCTGTTGTGCATCACCTGCCTGTTCACAGATTAAAAGGATGTGTGCTATACTACTGTTTGCAGATTGTGTGACATATCCTACAGTTTAACATTGGGCATCTGCCTTCAACACATTGGGCATTTTTTTAAAAAAACAGATATAGCCCAGGCTTACTGACACTCGTGCTGATGGACATTTGTTTGGAGCAGTATATAATCAGCATATCCTGCAGTTCAGCATTTGTACTGCATGTGCTACAATGTAGCATTGCCACCTATCTGTTTTTTTTTTCCTGCACTATCCAAAAAGCAAACCGATTGTCCAGTAGCCTGGAAAACACTGTAAATAAACCTCCAGTATTATTTTTCAAAAAAGAAACAGGCTATAGGAGTTTGCTAAATCAGTGGATTTACTATATTTCTTAATAAAAAGCATAGTAAATCAGCAGAAACAAAAGCATCACTAATAAAAAAAGGCATCCCTCTCCACATGACATAGCAATGACATCATGAAATGGGCTGGAAGTGAGTGGGGATAGGGGATGAGATGGGCAGTGTTATGGGAGGTGCAATGGGTGTGGCCTTGGTCTAGTTTTGGACACAACAAAAGGTAGCAACCCTACTACACACCTTGGGTGCTTTTGTTAAAACACTGTTATAATCTAGGTTTACTGACACTTGTGCAGATAGACATCTCGTTGGAGCATTTCATAATCAGCACACCTTGCAATTCAACATTGGCATTGCATGTGCCTACAATGCCTTGGGTGCTTTTTTTAAAACACAGTTTAGTCTAGGTTTACTGATACTTGTGCAGATAGACATTTGTTTGTAGCAGTTCATAATCAGCAGGTTCCTGTTACAAAATCGAAGAGGATGAACATCGAACGGCTTTAATGTTGGAAATGCCATTCAACGATATGCTTTTTGTGATATCACAGTACGGTGAAGATCAGAATATTTGCCCTTTCCTCACTGTAGTGTGATCTCGGAGTTGGTATATATAATTAGCAGGGGATGTGGGGGGCATAGCCCCCACACAATAGTGACTTTGAGGTCTGACATTTTTGGCCTTTAAGCCATTCGATATTCAGTGTCTTCGGTTTTGTAATATAGACCCTAATCAGCAACCATCTTCAGGATGTTTGCATTTTGCAGGCATTCTCACTGGTAATAATTTTTGGTAGATAATGCATACAGTTGTACACATACAATATTGTTAGTACCAGATATATTATGTCACAAGCTGAAGTGATTGAACATATAAAATATTTATTAATGTTGTATTCATTATATTTATATATGTTCAGCAAATTTTCATGCTTCCTGTCTCAAATGTTTGTCATATGGTTTGACTATTGTCCACAATATTGTCATAGCACTTTCTCATCATTTTAACAATGACTCTTTGTGGCTAGTCACATAAATCATTAAATGCAGACAATACAATCTCTCGAACTGGACAGTCACACAATCTTACAAAGCTAATAACGCAGGTGTGTGACTCTAAGCCTATGCATGTGTTCACAAAGGAATACTGATGTTCTGTTTTTCAATAGGACATTTAGGGGCAAGCATTTATGAGGTAATTCTGTCCATAATGGACATGTGTCAGTACCTGTGTAAATTGTCATCATATTCATAATTGGTTCTCCTACGATATTCATGAGACTGTTCTGTATGATAGACATTTGTGTTTCTTTTCTGTTGTAAACACAAAACAAGAAATAAACCTGTAACCAAAAACAAAAACAAAGACAGGCAGCAAGTTGTAGAATTCCAACCAGTTTATTGTTAGCACTTTCGTTCAGAAAATACATGAACTTCTTCAGACAAAGAAACCCCGAGTCCTCAGTTAAAATAAAACTGTCAATTAAGATGAGATAATTAATTATAAAACCAATTAACATAACTTGAGAAATTTAAAGAGCCAGTGTTATACAAGGTAAAATGCATATGTAAATAAATATAATTGCTTTTTTTAAAAATCAGCAACAATTTTAAAATCACAACACATCAGTCTTATTACTTAATTTTCTTGTGTATATAAATTAATCTTAATAGTGTTAAATGCTAGATAACAACTTGAATAACTCAAACCAATGGAAATATAAAATTCGTATAAATATATACTGATAGATATGTATAAATAAATATTTATAAATTCATTCAAGTATTAGAAAAGTTGTTATACAACCAAATTTCACCTTTGTAGGGCTTTTAATTTCAAAATACATTTTATCGAGCAGTATTCTACACATTCTAGAATACCCCACACATAGATTCCAGTTTACAATATTACAACAAATAGTTAGGAACATTAGAGGTGGGCCCTGGGAATTAAAGCTTGAAGAACAGGAACTTGTTTGGCAAATTAAGACATATGCACATGTTCCACCAGGGCTTAATGAATACTGCTCGATAAAATGTATTTTTAAATTAAAAGCCCTACAAAGGTGAAATTTGGTTGTATAACAACTTTTCTAATACTTGAATGACTTTATAAATATTTATTTATACATATCTATCAGTATATATTTATATTTATTTTATATTTCCATTGGTTTGAGTTGTTCAAGATGTTATCTAGCATTTAACAGTAATTAGATTAATTTATATACACAAGAAAATTAAGTAATAAGACTGATGTGTTGTGATTTATTGTTGCTGATTTTTAAAAAAAAACAATTACATTTATTTACATATATATTTTACCTTGTTTAGCACTGGCTCTTTAAATTTCTCAAGTTATGTTAATTGTTTTTTATAATTAATTATCTCATCTTAATTGACAGTTTTATTTTAAATGAGGACTCTTGGGGTTTCTTTGTCTGAAGAAGTTCATGTATTTCCTGAACGAAAGCACTAACAATAAACTGGTTGGAATTCTACAACTTGCTGCCTGTCTTTGTTTTTGTTTTTGGTTACAGGTTTATTTTTTGTTCTGTGTTTACAACAGAAAAGAAACACAAATGTCTATCATACAGAACAGTCTCATGACGGTGATGACGTCGATGGTGATGATGAGGAACTTGGACAAACCCCTGCCCTAGCCATCATGCCTACACCCCAGAAGAGATGACAACACAACCATAACTGAGATGATTATTGGGAATGGATCTGGGAAGTCATGAACGATGTGTTCCAAACACAGATGAGGGAAATGATGGGGAACTTCTTTCAGGATATGGCACAGGCTATTAGTGATTTGTTCAGGGAGCTATCTTGTGAGGTCATCCGGGATTCTCAGCCCCATCAGCCTGGTCCCTTTGGTCCATGAGTATCGTCTGTGTCCTCCACTT
>NC_056728.1:1994868907-1994891407 GCF_019279795.1 Protopterus annectens | reverse complement strand
TAGAAAAGAACCTTGGAAGTTTGATAAATAAATCTATGTACATCTTGAGAGATACAGAACATTTTTTAAGAGATTTATTTGAATATACTAATGAAGGACATATTACTGGGCAATGCTTTTTTGTTATGTTAGATGTAGTTTCATTGTTCACAGTTATTCCAAATGAAATTGGAATTAAGAATGTTATGAAGTTATTAGAAGATTGTGGGGAATATTATAGTGACAAATTGTGTTTACTACAAAGGTTATTGAAACTGGTCTTGGAAAATAATATTTTTACGTTCAGAGAAAAAATATTTTGGCAACGTAATGCAGTCGCAATGGGTACTTCCTGCGTGAATAGCTATACCAGTGCCATAATGTCCAAATGGGAGATGGAATATATAATAGCGGGACCCTTCCATGAAATGATTATTTTTTTATAGAAGATTTGTGGATGACCTCTTCCTTTTATGGAAGGGGACAGCTGAACAATTGACAGAGTTTGTATTGTTCATTAACAGTTCTACAGAGTTTCTTAAATTTACTATAAATTAATCCCAGGATGGTGTTAACTTCTTGGATGTATATATAGAGAAGGACACTTTAGGTAAAATAAGCACCAGGATGTTTAGAAAAGAGTGTCATGCTAATAAACTATTAAGGAGAGATAGCATGCACCCAAGTTATATATTTAGGAGTGTTGCACAAAATCAGTTCCTTAGGGTGTCTAGACTGAATGTTAAAAAAGAAGATTATGAAAAACAAATAGAAATGGTGGGGATTGAGTTATTAGACAGAGGATATGATGAGAGAATGGTGCAAAAGAATGTAGAGGAGATTGGGAGAATAAGGGAGACAAGGGCGAAACCTTACTTTTCTAAGAAACCTGAACAGCATATGGAAAATGAAGGCAAAAACAAGTTAAGAATGTGCCTCAGTTACTCCAGGGATGTAAGGAAATATACCAATATTATTAATGAACATTAGAATATTTTAACTACAGATAATCAGATAAGTAAGTGTTTGGACTCAAAACCTCAATTTTCTTTTAAGAATAAAAAGTGTTTAAAAAGAAGATTATGCACGGCCAGAGACCGAACATATAAAATGGGAGAAGTAGGGACCAAACCCTGTGACAAATGTCAATTTTGCAGATATATTTCTGAAGAAACACAGTTTAAACATCCTGACACTGGAGAGATTTTTAAATTGAGAGTGAGTGCAAGTTGTGACACACCCCATGTTATGTATCTGGCTACCTGCCAAATATGTAGTAAATTCTATATAGGTAAAACTGATCGACTACTTAAAAATAGAATTAGAGAACATGTATACCACATTAAGAAGAAAAGTAGCTTTAATGCTTTAGCAAAACAGTAAACACAAATGAACAACATGTTTTTAATTTTATGGTAGTAGGCAGAACATATATGAATTCAAGAGGGGGTGACATCAAAGTTAGAACTGAAGAGATGGAAGCTAACTGGATTGTTAGATTAAGGGCCAGTGCAGGACATGGTCTCAATGATTATGTTCCTATTAGACCTATTTTAAATAAGAGATCTTTACGTAGATAGGAAATGTATATTTTTAGTTTTATATATATATATATATCTATATATATATATATATATATATATCTATATATATATATATATATATATCTATATATATATATATATATATATATATATATATCTATATATATATATATATATATATATATATATATATATATATATATATATATTTTTTTTTTAAAGATGGATGTATTTTAGCTAGATATATTGTATACATTTTATAAAATATGTAAGTTTGTATTTTTGTGAGTATATGCTTTTAAATATCATAGTCTATGTCATGCGACTTGAGTAATTGTTATAAATGGTGTAATTTATAAATGTTTGATATACACCTGAAGAAGCAAATAGTGAAATCGCTTGTGTGCCATTAAAGTAGTGCTACTGTGGAACTTGGATCTCTATTTTTATGTCTTGACATTCTTCAAATGCAGTAGAATGTTATTATCTCTTGAATTGAGAAGCTGGAGCCTTGCCTTTGCAGTAGTTTTGAGTTTGCTCTGTAAATGATGACAAACATTTGAGTTCCCGATTTAACATGCTTCAGACAAAAACATGTTAATACAAAGCCTGTTTTTCTAACAACTTTTATAATTGTAATAATTCAATATCTGTCCATGACTTTGGCCCTGTGTCCCCTATTATATTTTCAGCTTTGTAGCTTTGTCCTTGATTCCTGAGCAAAGCTGTTGAGAGATATGGGGGGGGGGGGGGCTACAGTGGATTGCACACCATTCTGAAGTTAGTGAGGTGAGAATTTATTTTCTTGTGTGGCAGTTATGTATTTATTCATTATATTGATTCAACCAAACACCTGAGGTATAAAGTCACAGTCATACAAGTGGCTGTAACTGATGTTCTCATATATGTATATGAGAGGAGGGGCATGTACATGCCATAAATGTCCCTTATTTTGCGGAGTGTCTCTGATTTTTTGTCTCATATTTTGGTCTGGTCCAAGTAAAGCCTCTGGTTTATCAGGAAAAATAGTGAGGAATGTAGTGAGTAGATAATGATAAACAGCATTTGAGATCCATACTTCCTAGCCCTCAAAAATGCACACTAATGCAAAGCCTGTTATTTTAGCAAGTTGGTAAGTATATAAAGGCATTTTGTGTACTTGATGTTAGTGCTTTGGCCAACATTATTTTTGACTTTCCATTGACTTTTGATCAGGGGCGGCTTGTCCTATCGGACTGCCGGACTGCAGCCCCCCACCTAGAAAAAAACAAAAAAATATATGTTAAACAAAAAATTTACGACTGCCTTACCAGCAGTCCAGATAGGGACAAACAGGTACCCAGCAATCACTGCTGCGAGATACCAGGATTCTGTGCGTTGACAACCGCATCACACAGAGGAGCTCCGGACTGCTTCAGCTGCAGTCAGAGCCAATGAGAGGACTGAGCTGCTCTCGCAGGACTTGCAAGACTTTTTCAGTGTGCAGGCTTCGGTTACAGAATTCTGGTAGGTAAAGGAGCATGCAGGAGTACTGGGTCACTGATCGGTGGTTTGGGCTGACGAGGTCACTGAAGGATTACTGTAGTACCAGGTCAGCATGCAGGATTACTAGTACCGAGGAGCGGAGCTGATCGTTGAGCTGGATGTTGTAGTAGCAGGTCGCTGAAGGAGCCGAAGCTGATCGTAGGAGTGTGCAGGTCGCTGGTCGCTGATCGTTGGGCTGGTAGGCGTGTGCAGGTCGCTGATCTGGTAGGAGTGTGCAGGTCGCTGATCGTTGGGGCTGGTAGGAGTGTGCAGGTCGCTGATCGTTGGGGCTGGTAGGAGTGTGCAGGTTGCTGATTGTTGGGGCTGGCAGGAGTGTGCAGATCGCTGATCATTGGGGCTGGTAGGAGTGTGCAGGTCGCTGATCGTTGGGCTGGTAGGAGTGTGTGTGTGTGTGTGTGTGTGTGTGTGTGTGTGTGTGTGTGTGTGTGTGTGTGTGTGTGTCTGTGTAAAATGCCCCAGTTACTATATACTGGTGACTAGAGAGAACAAATGGTGGTGGGTAGAGATACGCAGGCTTGAACCCTGTGCCTTGTATACAGGTGTTAAGGACCTGAATTCCCTACCCACCACCATTTATAAAAAAAATTGCAGATTTTTGCCTCATATTTGATCTGATCTGTTCCTCATAATAGCTGTGGTTTCTAAATGTTGGAATGCCTGATATTTGATGGTGCAGTTGTAGTATTGTTGCTTCACAGCTGCAGGTTCTCAGGTTTGATTCTTTGCTGGGGTGCCTTCTGTATGGGGTCTGCATCTTCTCCCTGTGTTAGTGTGGGTTTGCTTTTGTGTCCTATGTTACTTACAAAGACATGTCTGCATTATTTCTTCCTGGGCCTCTGCTGAAAATTCTTTTTTTGTTCCAAGTCAGATTGTCCTGATTAACAAATGTTAAATAAAGTTGACAGGCATTTGAATTTCAGACTTCAGGTTTCTGAATGTTTAATTCTGTACATATTTGATGGTGCAGTGGTAGAATTGTTGCCTCACAGCTATAGTTTTTTTGGTTTGATTCTTGGCTGGGGTGCCTTCTGTGTGGAGTCTGCATCTCATCCCTGTGTTTGTGTGGATTTGCTCTGGTGTCCTGCCATTTTACAAAGACATGTGTCTGCAGTATTTCTCGCTGGGCCTCTGCTGAAAATTGTTTTTGTTCCGTCAGAAGTAGAATTCACAAGGATTTGTATTTCAGACTTCATATTCTTCAGAAAATACATAGTAACACAACCTTCTATTTTAGCAGTTTTGTAAGTTTATAAGATGAATATTTGAAATTTGTCCTTACCTTTGAGACTGTATTACCCCATTATTGGCTTTGTCCAGGTTTTTTGTGCTAAGGTTGACAGCTATAGCAAGAACTGAATTCACTGAATATCTTTTGAGGGCTGTATTCCCTCATTACTGAGTTTGTGCAGGTGTTTTGTGCTAAGAGGTTGACAGCTATGGTGAGAACTGAATTCATTAAATGATAGCCATTTAAGTCTCAGTCTTCCTCTCTTTCACAAAGCGTCTGATTTGCCGTAGTGGTATGTTGCTCTGACTCTTTTGCACAGGGACCTTGGCAGTAAAATGTATGGTAGTAACGCAGCATTTTATTCTAGCAACTTTCCAAGATTATACAAGCAATGTTTAATGTGTCCCTGGTTTTTGTGCTTTTGACCCCCCCCCCCAATAAATTTGACTTTTTCCAGATTTCTTGTGTTGCGAAGTTGAGATGCAGTTGAGTATTGAGTAAATTTTACAAGGAGCTGAGAGCTGCAGGGGAAGAGAAGTTTAGTGCTGCTTAGGGTAAGTCAGCTTGCATTGTTAATAGCACAACAGGTTGTGTACTTGCTTTTGATGCAGATGGTTGTTGGTTCTACTCCCACAAGGGGTGAATGCTGCCGTACTGAAAAAGTTAAGATACTAACTATGAGCCTGTTATCAGTTTGCTATCCATTTCCTATTGCAATATTACTAGCTTAGCATTTTTAATGTAATATAGGCAATTTATTCCACAGGGGCATCAGACACTTTATTTTTTGATGAAACCATGAAATATAAAGGTGTTTGCTAGCAGCAACCTCTTCATTAGTTACAGATTTATTTAATGTGGAATTATTTAGATGACTTTTTTACTTCTTCAGAGATTGTGCATATTTACTGATAATGGTGGACTGTAGAATTGTGCATATTTACTGATAATTGTGGACTGTAGAATTATGCATATTTACTGATAATGGTGGACTGTAGAAGTTTGAGTAGACTTTTATGATGGAAATGTTCTGAACTGGGCAATTTTGTCATTATGGGTGCATGCATTTTGTTTCATTGTTTACTGGAAAGATGTTCTGAATTGGGCAATTCTGCCACTGGTAAAATGTATTTTCTTTGAATGTGGGTTTCAATGCTGTTTCAATGAATGTGAGTTTCAAGGGCAGAGAAGTTTTAATGTTAAGTTTGTTTAGCAGATGTCTTAGTGTTTGTGCTGTAAAATGCAAAATAAAACTTTCAAATGAAGTCCAAATCATCATAGAAGTAAATCAGTATGCACATTAGTGTTTATAAATGGAGTGAAATAGCCAAGTAATGGATCATTGGAATGGCTGCAGGGGTGGCTCCATTCGACCATGATTTTGTGAGGGGGAAGGGTGGCAAACTTAAAGACAGCCCCAGCTGAACTATACCTCCCAAATGTCCAGATTTTCAAAGAATGAATAGATTTTTGCTTCTTATTTTTGGTTTGTTCCTCATAAAATGTGTGGTTTTCTGGCAAATCATTTAGGAATTAAGTCACTAAATAATGACACACTGAGTTTCAGACTTCATAACCTTCAGAAAAATGCATGCTAAAGTAAGACCTGTTGTTCTATCAACTGTCTCAGTTTATACAAGAGCAATTTTTAGTACTATTTATATGTTCCCCCAATATATTTGGCCTTGTCCAGATTTATTGCATTAACAGGTTGAGAGGTGCATGCAAATAAATTGCTTTATAGAATTAGGCAAAGCCAAACCTCTCAACTGTCCCTGATTTTGCCTCAAAATGTTGCTCTTCCCCCTAATAATCCCTCCGCAAAATAGCAATTTTGGAAGAAAACGTGGAGGGTTTACAATTAAGAAATAACTGTAATAATCAGAGTAATAGATTACTTTTATTTCAGAAATGCATGTAGATTCTTTTATTTTGTTAGCTGCTCAAGTTAGCAGTACTAATATTAAAGTGTCCCTTCTTTGACAGGTTCCCAGCTGTATTGTGTGGCTATTTTATATTTTTACATCACATTTTTGGTCCATTTTTCATAAAAATTTTTTTTTTGGCATAATTGTGGGTTTTTTGGCAAATTAGTGACAAATCATTAAAGACTGGAGTTAGAAAATAATGACAGACATTTGAGTTTCAGATTTCATACCATTCAAAAAATTCATACTAATGCAAGACCTATTCTATTATCTTTCTAAGTTTATAAGAGCAATATTTAAACATTGTCCTTATTTTTGGCCCTTTGTCCTACTTCTTTGTATGGCTTTGTCTAGATTTCTTGCTCTGAGGTTGAGAGGTATGACAATTGTGTCAGGGCCATCAAAGTCAGCCAGAGACATTTCAAATTGTGACATACTTCTTGCACCCCACTCCCCCATGTAGTGACTCTGGATGTGTCGAAGCAAGGCAAGGAGTAGTTATGCAGTGTAAATGTGCAGAGTATCGCCCCCATCCAAGGTAGACACAAGTACTAGAGTGGCTTTTCATCTGTCCTTGATTTTTGCAGAATGGTCTGGTTTCTGTCATATTTTTTGTACTGTTGATTTATGCTTATTAGTCAAAGTGCCTTTTGCTCTGTGTTTAAGTAGCAATACTTTAATGACCATCAGGTAAGCTTGGCTGAGATCGTAAGATGCAAGTAAGCTTTAATAAGCATACTGTTAAAGAATTGCCAACATTGAAAGCCTTTCTGTTGTTGCCATGTAGAGAATACTTAACTAGATAATGTATAATCCTTGGGTATTGAAATGCATATGACAGTATTTGTAATAAAGGACAGATTACATTATTTTAAGAAGCTCATTACACTTGGAGACTTCCAGTCATCTCTGCAGGCTTTACCCATAAACTAAACAGAATGCCAACTGTGTGGTCCATAACCTGTACAGTAATCCTTTTAAGCAATGTATCTTGAACTTATTTCTTGTTTACTTTTCATTTTTTACTTTGATCATGTTTTCCCCATGAAACAAGTAGATAGTTGTCAGGCAGCAGGTTTTTTTTTGGATAAGAAACATGTTTACAAGTGGGGGCATCAGACATTTCTACTTTCAGCATGTTACTTGGTACTTTAATAAAGCTGAATATAAATTATAATTAAAACTGCAGTGCAAGAACTGGTTTGAGTTGAGTGCTACTTGATTTTGACTGGCATTCCATTAATGTATTTAAAAAGTAATTTATTTTTTCATGCCTCACAACCTTTTTGTTTCCATCTAGATATTAAGTAAGCTGTCATGCAGCCAATCCACTAAAATATTTTTATTCTTCTACACTTCATTTTGTCTTGATTGGACTCTCATAATGACGGTTTGGCACCCAGGGCAGTGTATTTAGTTAGTTTTTGTGGTTTTGAGCATAGCTCCTCCCCTTTCTAGTTGGTCACACCCCTTCCTATTGACCCCATCCATTCAGTTGTCTCCTGCAGCCCCCCCCCTTTGATTTGAAGTCACCAGCCGCCACTGCTTTTGATATAAGAGATAAAAATGTTTCTTGGTTGGGAGGTTGCCTCCTGTTTTCTGACAGCTTTGAGCTTAAAAGATAAATTCCCGTGAATTTAAAAGTAGCATGTTGGTTGTAATTTTTTCACTTTCTCTCTCGGTAATAACATTAAGATTGTACTCAATGAGTAGCCTTCTGTGGGTTTCCAGGCAGGATGTGAGTGATAGTAGCTTACCTTTGGCAGTGCCACATGTATTGTCATATCACAGCAATTGGTGCTCTGGTGTTTGGCTGTGATTACCTCTGTGTGAAGAGTGCATGAACTCCCTGTACTTTGGTTTCTAAGCCAAGGTTCTTAGCTTTATAGTACATGCCTCTGACCAATTCTATTTTACTTTTCTCCCAGTCTAACACGGAATAAGCATCTCTATGGAGGGATGACAGTTAGGCACTGTTCCCAGATAGGACTGTATTAGCTTTGAATAATAAGCTTTAGACACAACTTAATTTTCTTTAAAAGGATAAAAGAAGACTACATTTATTTCCTTCCTTCTGATTTTTTATTCCATCATTAAATTAAAAGGTGTTAAAAAGCTTTATGATGCACATCATAGCATTTAGAATCCTAGGCCTCCAGACCCCAACCTTAATTAAGTTACGCCTTCCAGACTTATTACCATTGAATCTGGGCCAGTTAGGAAGTATAGTGGGAGTGTTAAAAGCAAAAATAAAATGTTGTAAAGCAAGAATCTATATGATGATCCTGTGGCCATTTCAATGTGCAGCAAAATGGATGTTTTCTTTTTTCTTCTTTTTTCCTTCGTTTTTCTTTTTTTATCCTTCTGTATTTCATGCAGAACTAGTGGGCTAATGCTCTAGTGAGAAAAATGCATAATCATGATGATAGTGGCCCATGTGATAAAGTGAATGTGAGCACAGTCAAACGGTCGCGCAGGCATATATAAAGCTGCATTTTGTCAGTGAAGGCACACGTCAATCCAAAGCCACTGAATGATATGTTTTGAAACAACTGCAAATACGTCAGTGCCGTGACCAAAAATGCACTACTGCAGGCTTACTGTGGCTAATATCGCTGCTTTGTTTATAAGATTTTTTATGAAGAAAATAATCAGCAAATATTCTGTATTAAACATTTCACTCTGTCTGAACTCACACTGAAGTCAAAACAAAAAACAGTTCCAGTAAGAACCAATAATGTACGTAGATAGAAAATGGCAGTTGATATGAAAATATGACTAAAAGAATCAAAGCAATAGGAAAATATTCCCTGAAGCTAGATTATATAACTGGTGTTACTGGGATAAAACAGCCTGTCTTGTAAGATTTATTTGTAAGACAGGTTTGAGTGAAAGAATGCTCTTCCATGGAAGTAAATGGCAAAACAAGAGTAAATGAAATTGCAAGACTGAAGATGGATTTATACGTAGATGTAAGTAAAATAACAGTAACTATGTTGTTATATGTACAGATGGTGTAGCAGCCACAACAAGGAGCTGCAACAGTATTGTCAAACAGATGAAACAAGCTCTACTTAATGCAAAAGCAATACAGGCCCAATGCCCTCACTGAAGCAGTTATATACACTGTAATTTATTATCATATTACTTTACACTAAAAATGATGTTGATTGTTTGTTATGAGTGGCAAGGGCATTTCAGGCTTCTTACATAGATCACACGTACTGCCTTCAGCACTGGGTAGTCTAGATGGCTGTTGCTACTTTTCTTTGTAATGTGATTTTCTTACTTGTTTCTTAGCTGAATTATGTCCTACTTTGTACTTATCACCTTACATTTTCATGTATAATCATAGCAAACACACACACTCACACACACACACACACACACACACACACACACGCACACACACACACACACACACACACACACACACACACACACACACACAAACACACACACACACACAAAATAATAATTTGAAGAAGATGAAAGTGTTTCTTATAATCTCCTTTTCCCTTTATTACCACTAAAGTCTGTTAATTAAAGGCTGGGTTCCCTAAAACCAGCTCAGCAAAAGTGAACACCCTTTGCAGTGCCTCTCTCAAGACATTGACAATTGAAATTGACCCAGCCCCTTGGATGTCATCATTCTGGTTAAGGGATTCACTGAACCAAACATCACAATATTACAATGCCAAGATATTGAACAGAATGGAGACCTGCTATGCTCAGACAGGGTAATGAGGTTTACTGACATTCTAAATTGACAAATCTCATTACCTATTCTGAGTGTAGTGGAAAGCAATTGAATAACTCTGCTGGACCACAAAATTTAGGCAATGCTCTTAGATACAGCTGCTATGAGTGTATGTCAGATCAGGTACTGTAGAAAGGGAGCCTGGGAGTAATATCCAGTATGACTTATATGTGGAACTGTATGGTCAACCAGAGCTTCAGATCTATCTATAAAGTGGAATTGTAAATGCCATTATAATGGCCAGTATGGCTGTCATACCTGCATTCATGCTATCCAAGAAGAGGAAGTGGTATGCAAGGCCACTAGCCTACCAGATAGATCAATCTGTTTATATATATATATATATAAAGCAAGTGAGCTGCTTACTAATGATTTTCAGGATAGCTCACAAAAAACTGTCCTCACAAAGGTGATGACCCTGGATCCCCATCTTCTGATTTCTGCAGCATAGTTTTACCTAAATGTGGAACTATGCGTCACAGGTAGTCTGGCTTCCCATCAGGTACCACCTGCGATAACTACTCCGATGTACAACTGCAGCTGCTGCTTCACCAACATGTCCCATTCACATGAAAAGTATTCTGCAGTCTGTCAGTGTTGTATATTGTTAAACCTTATAAATAATGAATAACACTGACTTCATTCAGTGTTGAGAGGCCATGTTCCCATTTGGAATCAAGTTTAAACTATGCCAGGCCCCATTAGCTTGCAGTGAATGGGGAGTATTAGAGGACTCCCTTTTGGACTTGTGTGACCTCACTGCTTGGCATGATGTGTTACTTCATGAACATACTGCCTTGATATCCAACCATATATATTTATTTATTTTCATTGCTGGCACTCTGATAGGTTCATAGGAGTTTACCAGGCTAAAGGCCCTAGGGCCTTTACAAGCCTAGCCATGTTATACCCGTATTCCCTAATTGACCATGGTTATATTGCCTTTATTTGCAGGGCAAGTCTATGGTCATCACTGACTGCCCCTGTCCATGAGGGACATAGGTGCCACCCCCTGGAGTAAATTTACAGTTTCCCATCCAGTTGTCCAGGTTGTGCTTAAATAGAGTCATTGAGGAGCTCTGCTTGAGCTTATTCCAGAGGGCTGGCAATCTATGGAAAACATATCTGTCTTTCCAGCATGTTTTATTGATGTCACAAGCTAGGCTGAGATCCCTGGAGTGAGTGACTCCTGTTCCATTTGATTTGCGGATGTGCAGCATTTCCATTAGGTGAGGGTTAATTACTGCTCTCTATGCCAGGCACAGGTCACCTCTCAGCAGCCTGTAGGATACAGATTACAATAGCAGGGCTTTCAGTCTTTCCATGTAGGTCATGTTTTGGAGGTCCTGAATTTTCTTGGTCTCTCCCACTGCTGCAGGTATCTGGTGAGGTATATACAAAAGGGAGCATTGTACTCTATTAATGGTCTGATGAGGATCAAATATACAGAAGATATAAAAAGTGTACACACCCCTGTTAAAATGCCAGGTTTTTGTGATATAAAAAACAAGACCACAATAACTAATTTCAAAACTTTTCCCACCTTTAATGTAACCTATCACCTATACAATTCAACTGAAAAACAAACAAATCTGTTACGGGAAAAATATAAAAAATAAAAAACATAAAATAAGCTAGTCGCATAAGTGTGCACACCCTTAAAGTAATACTTTGTTGAAGCACCTTTTGATTTAGTTACAGCATTCACTCTTCTGGGGAAGGAGTCTATTAGCATGGCACATCTTGACTTGACAATATTTGGCCACTATTCCTTGTAAAAGCACTCCAAATCTGTCAGATTGAGAGGGCATCCCTTGTGCACAGCCCTCTTCAGGTCACCCCACAGAGTTTCTATTGAATTTAGGTCTGGGCTCTGGCTGGGCCATTCCAAAACTTTAATTTTCTTCTGGTGAAGCCATTCTTTTGTTAATTTGGATGTATGCTTGGGTCACTGTCATGTTGAAAGGTGAAATTCCTTTTCATCTTCAGCTTTCTAGCAGATGCCTGAAAGTTCTGGGCCAAAAGTGACTGGTATTTGGAACTGTTCATAATTACCACCACCTTGACAAAAGCCCTAGTTCCAGCTGAAGAAAAGCAACCCAAATCATGATACTACCACCACCATGCTTCACCGTGGGGATGGTGTTTTTTTGGTGTTACAAAGTGTTGTTTTTGCGCCAAACATACCTTTTGGAATTGTCACCAAAAAGTTCAACCTTGGTCTCATCAGAGCATAACACATTTTGCCACATCCCTTTGAGAGACTCGATGTACTGTTTGGCAAATTTTAGCCAGGCCTGGAGGTTTTTCTGTGTAAAAAAAGGCTTCTGTCTTGCAACCCTACCCCATAGACCAGACACGAAGAATATGGGAGATTGTTGTCACATGTAGTACACAACCAGTACTTACCAGAAATTCCTGCAGCTCCTTCAGTGTGCACAGTAGGTCTCTTGGTAGCCTCCCTGACCAGTTTTCATCTTGTCTTTTCATCAATTTTGGAGAGACATCCAGTTCTTTCCAACGTCACTATTGTCCCATATTTTCTCCACTTTTGTTGACTGTCTTCACTGTGTTCCATGGTATATCCAATGCTGTGGAAATGTTTTTGTACCCTTCTCCTGACTGATGCCTTTCAACAGTGAGATCCCTTTGATGCTTTGTAAGTTCTCTGTGAATCATGGCATTTGCTGTAGCAGGCAACTGAGTAAATATCAGGAAAATCCTACTAGGACAGCTGATCTTTATTTGGGGTTAATCTGTACCCAAGAAGACTGAATGCTGTAATTAAATCAAAATGTGCTTCAACAAAGTATTAGTTTAAGGGTGTGCATACCTATACAACCAGCTAATTGTACATTTTTTATTTTATATATTTCTTCCACTAACAGATTTGTTTGTTTTTCAATTGAATTGTACAGGTTATAGGTTGCATTAAAGATGGGAAAAGCTTTGAAATGATTTATTGTGGTCTCACTTTTTTATATCACAATAACCTGGCATTTTACTAGGGGTGTATACATTTTTTATATCCACTGTAAAGGAGTTATAACATCCTCAGTCTTGGATATGATGCCTTTACTTATGAGATGCACAATGCAGTAGGCTTTCCTTACCACTGTGGACAACTAGTGATTGAAGTTTAGGTTGCTATCAACATCTGTTCCCAAATATCACACCACACTACTCCGTTTGAGCTTACAGGTGTGCTGTCAATAATGTGATTTGCAGGGACATCATTTTTGTCAAAGGGGATAATAATAATGCACTTTTTTGCTTTTAGTTTTAGTCCATAGGCTTGGCACTAAACGTGTTTGTGTTAGACCATTTTTTAATATGTTAACATCATTGGAGGACTCAGTGAATGCACCCAGTTTGCCCTCATCTGTGAACTTGGTAAGCCACAGGCCATCTATTTTTGCCTGAACATCCAAGAAATAAATTCCAAACAGTAGAGGGCCCAGCACAGATGCTTGTGGTACATCACTGGTAAATGTTCTACTGCTAGAGGTAGACTCCCCAACTTTGATAGTATGTGTTCTGTCAGTGAGCCAGTTGGCTACCCATCTAGTGATGTAAGGGTTAATCCCCAGCTGGGAGAGTTTATCAATGATAACTGACTGGGGATTGTGTTGAAAGCCTTGGCTAAGTCAAGATAGGCAGTATGTATCGTTTTGCCTTCATCCATGGCTTTGATGACATTCTCAAAGAAATCCACCAGGTTTAATAAGCATGATGTACCTTAATGAAACCAAAGTGGGTCAGGTTAAGAGTTTGAAAGTCGCCTATGTCTTTGTTGATAAGTTATGTGATTATTCTTTCCATGGCCTTGCAGATAACACTGGTTAAGCTTATGAGCCTATACTCCCCAGGGTCAGTTGATGGAACCCCTTTCTGCAAGAGGGGGATTACTGTTGCTGCTCTCCACTCTGCTGGAACAAAGCCAGAACTCAGGCTGTAGTTAAAGAGAGTGCCAAGTGGTTCTGCTAGGTCTTGTTTTAGATTGTTTAGTCAGCAGCCTGAAGTGTTATCTAAGGCCATAGAGGCTGTGTTTTTGACCTTGGAGAGCATGGATATGACCTGTTGTTTGGAGATAACAGGTAGAGGATTGGTGTCAAGTATGCTTTGGGGTATGGTTGGTAGGAACAGGGGGTGAAGTTTGCACCAAATCTGACAGCTAGCCCATTGGAAATTTCCTTGGGTTCAGTATGAGTGGTACCATTTACTGTAAGTTTGGCACATAGCTGGGCATTCCCTTTCAGATTTCAGACATAGCTAAAGAATGCCTTATTATTATTATTATTATCCTCAGCTAGGGATGCTAATTTAGCCTCATAACTAGCTTTAGAGGACTCTCAAGATATATGATTTGCTTGTTGAAGATGTGATGGGTTTTCTTCCTTTGCTGAGTAAGTTCCTTTATGTTCTTTAGATAACAGTTTCTTCTTTTTGTTATATAACCTATTTATACTTGAGGCTTGTTTTTTTTTGGGAGAACCTGGTTTTGATCCATTCAGGTAAAGCAATGTTTATACAGATATTTAAGTGGTTGTACAGAGCATTTGTGTGCTTCTCTGCATAGGAGTCCTAGCTGGCTGCATTAACAGGGGTTTGAAACTTTTTATATCATTGCTTAGAAGGCTGTTCTTTTGCTTTGGAGAAATATTTCAGTTTTTTGCTCCTGTAGGGTTGTCAGGCCTGATCATTACTTTGAACAAGACAGATTTATGTTCTTAAATTAAGAAGGAGGGAAACATAAAGGGGGTAGTGCAATGACCCCCATGTTGGTGATTATAAGTGCAGGACATGTAAGCCCCTTGTGGGAGTGCAGACTAACAGTTTCAGGGCATTTGTATTGACAAAGTGCAGGATTCTCAGGGCAAGCATGTTTGTGCTCATGTATGTCACCCAAAAGTTGAAAGGATAGTTGAAATCTCACAAGTCCAAAGTGTTTGGTTGTACAGTGAGTGACTCTAGCAAGTCCAGGTAGGTGGTGTGCTTCTCTTGGTGTGGGACTTGTAGCTAACTATGATGTGCTAGGGTATTTTACCTGTAGTTACTGGACCTGGATTAGCTCAAGAGAGTTGTACTGTTTAACCAGTCTCAAAGTGTATTTGGTTTTAATGAAGACGGATACACCTTCACCTTTGATTCATTCACACTCGTTTTGGGGTTTGAGCGTGTGGAAGGTGTTGTAGTCTTGCACGACCCGTGTTCTCTCTGCAGCTTTGATCCAAATTTCAGTGACTGCACAGATGTCAGCATCTTCCAAGGTGAGGAGTGCTTCCAGGGAGTGCAGTTTCCTGTACAGACTCCTAGCATTAAGCAGCATAACCTTGAGTTTGTCTTGAGTGGATTTTTGTTGTTTTGATATTGTCTAAAAAGGCACTATGGGTGAGGCAGGTGTCTTTGCCAGTATCCGAAAGCCTAAAGGAGATAGATGAAGATCATCTCTGGCAAAACAGCATGGTCTGTCGACCATGTTTTCCCAGGCTGACAGATACCGGATCCCCTGGACAGACACCAGAAGATAAGCCAATTGTCAAAGTTTATAATTTTTGTCTATATTGTGGCATCATCCTGGTGAAGGTAGGATGCTACTTAGGGCTAAGGACATACCTGCCTGGGACACATAATCTCAGAGTTCAAGTCATGTCTATCTTCATGTAGTCCAGAGAGGTACGTCTCAAGTCATTCACCCCAACATGTACTATGACAAAGTCAAAACTGTAATCATTGTTGCGTGACTCGAGTGCATGCATGATTTGACAGATCCTGGCACCTGACAAGCAGCTGACAGTGACATTCGCCATATTAAACCTGGTGAGAGCAACATCTATGTGTCTCACTATGGAGTCACCTATGACCAGGACATTTGGTTTTGAGGTGTTTTGCCTTAATGGCTTATTTGCTGAGACACTGGTTTGTGTATGATACTATGTGCAATGGATTCTATTTGCTTTGCAGTGTGTGCAAATGTTTTGCACTTGGGAGTTCTCTGATCTTTTGGTAAGCTTCGATTGAATACCTCCACATAAGTGGATTTATGTGTTGTGACCTTGTTTTGTGTGAGAGTTGATGTATGTGTGCTGACAACCTGTTTGATGTCTGGTTTATTATTACATGAGAGAAGTGATTCCAAATTCATAGAGTAATTACATAACTCACATATTGTATTTGTTTTTTGTAGGAGTAACTGGTTATCAATATACATGAGGCAATTGCTACATTGCCTCAGGATATCCATGTAAACCAGGTTGGCAAGAGAAATGGTTGGATAGTGACTGTCCATTATGGCAGGTTTTTATCGTAGCTACAACTGGGGAGTTGGTTAGTTTGATCAGATTTGGGTCTAGGATCAACAAAGGGGCATTTTCTATTGAAGGCTAGGGGTGAAAGAAACACTATGGCAACACTTCTAACTGTGCAACTGAGCTACCTGAAATACAGTAGGGGAGCTTCGGAGAGTTCCACTAAGAAATATCTAGTTGAATATTGTCTTTCAAGGTGTTTGTGTCTGTACAGGGCACTGGCAAACCCTGTTGTGTGGTGCACAGCAGCATGCAAACACAAAGCTTAAATACAATGAGAATAAACACTTTTAAGCTAAGCTACCAATGGGAAAGCACACAACGAGCTCCCTTCTATAATCACCAACTCATATGAACCTCAGACTATGCACTTCTGCCATAAGGGTGCAGACAGGGCCCTCCTAATGTAAAATGTCTAGATTAATGCTCAAGTGTTACAATGCAGCCTAGATTCAGCAGATCTGAATCTAGTTTATATGATATGCTAGCTACTTAAAGCAACAGAACAGCATTGTTTTAGTGTAGAAAATACAGTAAAAATGAGCAAATAGTAATAACTATCGCCCCATCGTTTTATCAATAATATACAGAACAGAGATATGGAGAGGGTTCTGAATGGAGAGATGATAAATCAGCAAGCAAAGCAGAGTAGTATTGCTGAAAGTGAATTCATCCTCAAGTCTAGGTGAGTACTTTCAGAATGTGGACCCTGTTATTCACAAGATCTCACCAAGATGGCACTGATATATAGGCTGTATTTTATATAGCATATATCATGGACAGAAGTAGGTCAAAAATTAAAAAAGATAACTGCGCAACAACCTAGGATAAAAAAAAGTGCCCGATCATGACTAGAAGAATGACAGTGTAGAATCCTCAAAATACAGAAACATTCTTACAATGGGGTCCGAATGGAAAGATGAAAAGTCAGCAAGCAAAGGAGAGTAATAGTGCTGAAACTGAATTCATCCTGAAGTCTTGGTGAGTAGCTTAAGGTGGACCCTGTTTTTCACAAAATCTCACCAAGGCGACACTGATATATAGACTGTATTGATATAGCATATATCATGGATAGATGTAGGTCAAACACAAAAAAGATAGCTGGGTACATAAGATCCAGGATAAAAAAGTCCTCAATCCTGGTAGGGGCACTGGTGCCAGGACTGGAAACAAATGGCAGTGTAGAATCCTTAAAATACAGAAACATTCCTACACTGGAGCCATGCCAGGCCCAGGGAGAGCATGGTCCCCATGTTGAAGGAATTAGCATCCCACAAAAATCACAAAAACTGATAGGCCAAATAAGTGTCATAAAGACGATAGATTGGACTATTGAGGATAAGAAAGAAATTATCCATTGATACTATTATGCAAAAAGCCCAGAATTTCCAGACACAAGATATACAAAAAGATTAACCCCCAGATTTACTATTCTTCCATGCAGGACTAGCTTAGTCCTGCACATAGATGGCCATTTAGGAGCAGGATGGCAGTGTGCCATGCATAGAAATGAGGCACTCTGCCTGAGCTCCTAATCTTACATGGAGCGTGTAAGAGTGCAGGGGGCATGTCTGAGAGCAGAGCTCTCAGAATATACATGGCCCCACAAAGAAGAACAGCAGAAAGGGGTCAGAAATGAGCGAGACTGCTCATAGGTGTCTGCATATCCCCACCAACAGTCCCCCTTGTGTACAACAGCAACAGTATAATAAATTAAATTAACAAACCCTTTTTTTTTTTTTTTATAAAAATCCCATTAAAGCTAACCATAGGTGCATGGGTATGCCCATCACTTAGCTACAGTTAATGCAGCTTAAATGGCTGAAGAGGATAACAAGGAAGTTATATGCAAATGAAGTAGCATAGCAATAGTGTAGTGGGCAGAGCATTCACCTTACAAACAGGCATTCCTGGTTCGAGTCCCACTGCAGCACATTCCATTTTCCATGGCAAAGCACATTATGATCAATATTTATGTTGCAAAACCCATTAATAGCATATTTTTATGAGCTGGTGTACTGCAGTAAATGCACATGTGAGGTGTCAGTGTCATAATGAATAAAGCACTAGTACGCAGATTTAAGCACACATAAGCAGTAGTAATCATATTTAAGCACTAGTAAGTGAGTTTAACCCTGTTTGCATGGCAGTAAGCAATGCCTACACTCGTTAAGCAATTCAGAAGCTAACTCTAGTAAGCAGATGTAACGGCAGGTTAGCAGTGCTTACCATCGCACAAACCCATGCAAACCCGCTTACAACTGCTTTAAAGTGCCTTAATCACTCTGTATCCAATGGCCCGTGTTCTGCCCAGCAACAAAATAAACAGCCTCTGCAAGGCTCGAACCCAGAAAGCTATAGCCAAGGTGATTTACCACTAAGCCATGTCAAATATATATAACCCTGATGTTTTCAAAAACATATCATCCAGCTCAGTCATTCAACAGTACAGAGAATGTATTCCAACATTTAGATGTATGTGTGTATGTGTGTAAATATATTAATATCTAAACAGATACGACATATCTATATATGTATATATATATATATATATATATATATATATATATATATACATACATATATATATATATATATATATATATATATATATATATGTATATATAAACATATATACATGCAAATGCCTACATCTATAGATATATATGTCTACACCTATATGTCTAAATATACACAGTATGTTACATATATGTAAGCAGATATATATCTATGTAGTTATATATGGACACAGTTTTATAGATATATATATATATATATATATATATATATATATATGTAAGCATATATATATATATATATATATATATATATATATATATATATATATATATATATATATATACATATACATATATAGGTATATACGGACATACATCTGTATATAACAATGGGAAAATAACTAAAACATATATGTCCACTTGCACTGTTAATGGGGTTGAGAGGCCCCAAACAATATACGGATTGTACGAATAGGTATACCCCCCCCCCACAGCCAAGCACGTCTGTCATGCAATACACTACCAGGTGTTGCAGATCCCATAACCAGCACCTGACATGACACGGGCATCCCTAGGATACGTATACACAGACACATATATGCAGATACAGATAAACACACACACACACACACACACACACACACACACACACACACACACGCACACACACACACACACATATATATATCTATATATATATATATATATATATATATATATATATATATATATATATGTAACTTCGCATACACACGCAGAGATATGTATAGTAAGTTTCATTTGTAGTTCATGCACACAATATGGAACAGCCACTATTCTTACAGTTACCGCCTTACCAACTGGAGACTGTATGAGCCACCCATTGAAATGACATTAATTGCCTGCAACATATACCTGCAGAGATATCAAAGGATATAACACCACACATAGGCATGCATAAATGGGAAAGCTTTATTTGTGTACTATTACAGTTGTATATGCCATGTCATATATCTGTTTAGACACGGACATCCATATAAACTGAGTAATGCAACTGTGAAACAGTTATACTAATACAGTAGTCTGGAAAAGCTAACAAATGTTGCTGTCCAGGCCAAGGCCATCAAGTAGTACAATAATAAAGACAGACTGGCCCACAGGATACCAAACAATCTTTGGTAAGTAATACAGGTGTATAGACTAACAGCCTCTATCTACAGTCTGTAGACACTCCCTAGGGGGTAAAGACCTCAGTTGGCACAATAGGATGTAACTGCTACATAACAAGGCACAACTGACACCATCACAAGCACACTGACAAACAGAACATTCTGTATGGCAGGTGGCAGTAGGCCTGCATTTAACCAAGGTGGATTATATGGTAATGTACATCCATATACCTTAAGGCAGCTCACCCCTGATGGTCTTCAGGACTTTTCAGGATTCTGTAGCGCTCCCATATACATATGTGTTTTTATATATACACATACATATATATATATATATATATATATATATATATATATATATATATATATATATATATATGTATAGATATAGATATACGTATATGTATACATAGATGTATGTATATATAGCTATATATGTATGCACATCCTATGTGTACAGATATGCCTAGTTATGTTGGTATATATGTAGCTATCAATAACTATGTGCATACATATCTATTCTGATTTACCTACTACTGTTAAAATATATTTAGATATCCATATGTATATGTGCATATGGCATCTCTATCTGTATTTGTATAGACATATATTGCTCTATATATGTATATATCTGGGTGTTTGTTTGCATATCTATGTACATACACATATCCATCTATGTATGTTGATATGTATATCTGTATGTCTATATAGATATCTGGATACGTATATGTACATATATCATCACCATATGTCAGGAACATGGAGTGTAGCCCTACCTCAGCCCCTGTAGACCCAACTTTGTAGTGCAGGGGGATGTCAGATATGTTTAGCAGGTATACTTGCAGAGTATTGCTACTGTAATAAGGATTGTCTTCACAGACATGGTGTGTGTGGGAGGTCACATCTGCTTTTAACATATGTGCCATTGGCACTGACAGACATCCTAAGGCCATAATAGTACAGTACCACTGCTAGCACGCAATGCTCCTGTGGACTATAGGAGAGATAATGGCCAATATATGTTGACAGTCTGACACACTCTGGACAGTCCACAGGTATGCACATAACCCCTTAGTGCAAGACATTTGGACCAATCCTGACAATGTGGATGTTAACAGCCATGTAGATGGGTATAATACACAACAACTGGTATACATTTGCCCCCATAGGTTATGCATTCACACATCCTTGTCTGCCCTGCCACATAATAACCACTGGTAAGGGGATGCCATGGCCACATACCACCCACTAGTTATTGACATACCTCTGTACAGCATCCCACTGATTTGTCTGACATACATGACTGTTATGGTGGCCCGGCAGCAGTACATCTGGCAAGTAACTGGACATTACATCTTACTGGGTAAGTGCACTAGGCTGCTAGGCATGTAACAAAGCACTGTGCAGGCTAAAGGCAGACCAGCTCAACACTGGCCTACATTTCCTATGGGGGAATGCACATGTACCTGCACATAGATAGCAGGCTCTACAAGCATGCCACAGCACAGAGTAACATACACCTGTGTCTAAGTGCATCACCACAACCAATGTGAACACAGCCACAGCTACATATGGCATGTTAGCATATTATTACAGTATATGGACTGTCTGTTCAACACCAACCTCATATGTGCCACACACACACACTCACCCTACATATACTGGGCTGCTACACACTGGGGTCCACTTTTTGTCTGTTGTAAGGGACATGTGGGTGTATGCCCCTACAAACATGTACACCAATATGGTACCATACAGTGGAATAGCATGTAACATCAGATAGAACAGGACCAAAAACAATGACATCTACCACAGTCTGATCACAGGCCAAGGTACATATTAACAATACACACACTGCTGACAATCACCATAATTACACAGACCTCAGTACTGTACACACAACCACAGAATGCCCAGGTTATGTCATCAAATATAACCCCTACTATACATTACATGTGTAACAGCCTGATATATCACTGGCTTCTTATCAGATATGATGTCAGTAATTATGGTGTACAGTGCATCTGCACCCCTTACTGCATGACATATGTACAAAGATTGTCAGGGTTGTGGCTGGAGGCACATACACACGGCCAATATTGACATGTTGCTGTGATAACCTCATACATTTACTGTTGTAACAGGGTTTGTTGCACTATCTGTCCTTTGAGGGATATGAAGTCAGTAACTCACACGGCTGTCACCATCTACAGACTGCAATCCTCACACTACCTTCTGTAGTTCACAGATAGGTGCTCTGTGAGTAATACTTAAAACCAAAATGCACCACAAACTGGCCAGTCTGCAGATGGCCCTACAGATGGGTGTTCCCTTATAAACATAGCACTGACATGGCAAGTATGTAAACATGTAGGACAGCCATATCCACACACACCTTGTTAAATCAACATTACTCCAAATGCAGTATAGCAGCACTTACAGTCTGTAGTCAGGTCAGGCATATCCCTCTCCTGTGTGTTGGCCTGTTACCACACTGTATGTTGTTAGAGGTAAACCCCAATACATTTGAAATGCTGTTTG
>NC_056728.1:1994459471-1994503088 GCF_019279795.1 Protopterus annectens | reverse complement strand
TGTATTAATTTGCTTAAAAGCATTGCAGCTTTAAGTAATTTGCATATGGCGCCAATGCTATGTATTTAAACAATGAATGAGAGTTCATTTAACAGTTCTGAGGAAGCTCGTGTTGTGAAAGCGCTAAACTCACTGTGTGGAAAATAAATTGCTTCAATTTTTAATAGCAATTTTAGTTATTTACCTTGGCTCTAACGAGACTTTATATGTTTTTGCACTGAGGGTCTGATTATATGACTGGCATCTATATTGTGGAGGCATCTCGTTTAACAGAGCAAACTTGTTTGTTAGTTCCTGACCGTTATAATGAAAGTGCAAACAGTGACTTGGTTCGTTGTTTTACATTTCTCTTGTACCCATTACGTGTTACACCTATGATCTACTACATTGCCCCATTCAGACTGTATCTGACCATACACCTACAGCAGCTGGGAAGCCCACATAGGTTGATCGTTGTACAGATGCAGGATGACACCATTTTGTGTAATGCTGCCCCACATGTAGGACCCCTGCCACATCACGTCACATACCTGCTGTTTGGTGTTGACCTGTGCCTGACATACAAGGCCATGTCAACCCATATGTCATGTGTATGCTTCACCTACTGTATCCGCATCCCTCAGAATCACTAGGGCAGGTGACATTTACCTTGTCACGGTCATTCATGGGATGTGTTTGGGTGACACATATATCACCCAGACAATCATTATGCTGTGGATCTACATCACAGTACATGTGAGACAGACATCCTTCCTAGCCGTGTTCACAGCTATGTTGTCCATTGGATGGAGAATTGCAGGTATAGGCCAGGGATTACATCATTATCACTGCTTGACGGAGATACAGCAATATCATGGGTATTTCATCTGAAGCACAGAAGGTTGGCAAAGTCATCCTAACTATGGTGTAGTATTATGGCTGGGCCTGGGATGATGGCCTACCCTGTACCTATGGACGTGTGAACCTATATTCATAGTTTGTCACATGTACAATTGTCTATCCACTATAGTCTTTCGCCACTGTATATTTCTGTGGCACATGATTGTCCTCTGTATTACATGCAGGTATGCTGTGTACGTTGCACATACGTCACAGTTGATGACAGTGTATCTGTGTCCCTAACACTGTGATACTGAGGACTACCACACATCCTTCACAGCATTCCATGCATATGTCCATTCTATTCTTCTTTTGGCTATGGGGGTGTTAAGGCAAACATTACTCAAGTCCCTGTTTGTGCATGCTTCATGTTGGTGTTTGACCAGGCTCCGTTGCAGTCATGTGTTGGACAGTAGTGTGTCTGTGTGTTTGCCATGTGTTTTTATTGCCAGTACATCTGTGGGAGGTGTAGTTGGCACATGTTCCTCTTTGCAGGACACCCATCCTGGTGTTTGTGTCATGCATCTGCACTTGGCACGTGCCATATGTCCTGTACTATTCCCACAGTCGTGTATGCCTTCATGCACTACTACTGCGTGTTACTGGCTGTGTGTATGTGGTACACATGGACATTGTGATGTTTGTCTTGACCTATTCCAATGCTAGAACGTAAACATCTGTCAATTAAGTCTTTTAAATCAAACTGTAACACTCATTCGTATTTTCAACATGACACTCATTAACACAGGAAGCTGGGATTAATAACATTTTATTACTGTGCAGCAGGAGGCAAAGGAGTATGCAGTCAAAGTTTAGACATTTGTTCAACTCTATACATGTTACATCTGTATGAGCATTCTGTATACTATCATCTTTTGCACACATTAATGATGTTGTCAGTCACAAGGCATTTACATTGCTAGAGTACAGAACATTGTATTCCTACAACAGTGCTCAGGTAATGCTTATTACATGTTTTCCCATGAGGATAGCCCAACCTTGAGACACATATTCAGTTAGACTGTACTTTGGTAAGTTCTGCTCTGACACGGTTCCAACACTGTTCATATTCAGTCCTCACTCCGTGTCCTACTAGGTTCCTGTGTCTCTCTGCTGAGCAGCTGTACTCTGTGTTACAGCTCACAAGCCTATCCTCCTCAGTAGAAGGATGACAGATATACCTGTACGTACATGTATTATTCTGTAACCGAGCAGATGACTAATGCTGACTGACATACACCTGCTGCACTGGTTACTGCTAGGGTTAGGGTTCAATCACACTGCAGCTACACTACAAGCAATTACATGCATGAGAAGCTGTACTGCTATATTGTCAGGTAGAATAATATGCATTATACACTATTAGCTTCTAAAGTTGCACGTCATATTATGTTTAAATATGTATTTTGCTAACATTCTCCCTCCTTTGATTGCTTCTACTCTATCCAGAGACATATACAACATTATTTCATTCCCTGGTGTCTTCCTCTGTGGAACGTTTAACTAGGCAGGTAATTTGATGTACATTGCAAGTAGGATTGCATTTTCTATTGACAAATACCACTACAGGTCTTGATCCATAGTCTCGGCTACAGGTATGTTGCCAGAGTCCCTGACTAATACTTACAGGCAGAGTATCCCGGACTAGACACATGCTCCCAATATGAGCAGAACAACACAAATGGCAATCATGATATTCAGTATGACTGACCCCATCCACCCAATGGTTTGTGGAAATGGTTCAGTGGGTTTGGGCCTGGTTCCGCCATGGATGACACCTGCTATATTACCTGTAGGTGGGCGTTGCTTTTGGTCTCTTCATGTGGTAGTTGGACACAGCGATCTTCTTCAGTAAGCGCACGTACCAATTCTCAGCGCCACGGTGCAGTCGTGCACTATTACATTTTCTGACACAACAGTTCTCATTGCATCCAGTTCATCAGTCACATGTTCAGGAGCGGAAGTCACATTCATCCTTCCTCCGACAGTTTTTGATAACTTCCTCTGTTCCTGATTGATTTCACTACTCCAGAAGGTGGGCGTGTTCCAGCCCAGGTTGTGACGCTGTCACTGAAGTCCATATGAATCGGTATTCCTTTATCTCTTGCAGAGGACTGACATGTCAGAACAGCTTCCATTTCACCCACTGGATTAGTAGGTTTCTCGACTGTGTTCCCAGTTCTTCGAGCTATATGTGTTATAGTTCGTTTCGCACCCACAGGCAATTGTACAGTATGTCATGTGACTGGAGCCAGATAACCCAAATAACAACTGCCAGACCAATTCCCAGGTAACCATTGCTATGCTTATTTCCCACAAACAACATAACTATATTCTACTTCATTACTGATGCGGGTTACCTCTGCATGTAACAAATTCCTGTCTCTAACAGAGGACTGTTTATACAATTCAGGATGTTTCTGCACATCCTTCAACATTGTTCTCATGATGTTTCACTACAAATTAGGAATGGTGCTACAAGTAGTACTGTGATCTTTGGCTGTTATATGACATTTGTAAGACACAGTTATGTTACAAATACTCCCACCAACTGAAACTGTACCATGTTTATGATAACATACAATTCCTTTTTGTGTAACAGGTAAGTACATTGCCACTTGTCCTGTGATCTCACAGAACCTGTATCAAAGTGTAGATATTCACAAGTCTCAATCTATCCCCAAGGGGACAACATGCATCGGAAGTCCTCCATATGATGTAGGTATGGCAGTCCAAACACAGCAATTTAAAGTGTTCCTAGTCTCTATATGCACACGCATCATGCCTAGGTATCTGTTGAGGTGTGGAAGACACTCTGTGGCCAGTTCATCACGTATCAGTATTTGTATCCGTGTAGTTATATGCAGGTAAGGTCACGGAAATTGTAACGTAAACACAAACATGGTTAATAGGTGTATAATCATTAGGACAGCAAACATAAATGTCTTTGGGGTTGCTTTGTATTGTTATACAGTCTTCGCCGGGTGATTCGGGCTCTTTGGTATATCAGCTACAAGATGTCAATCAGACTTGATATCCTTTACCAGTTTGAGAAATGTGAGGTGGACCCAGGGCGACCTCTCTGCAAACTTTACTGCGGTAGGCGTTGCCAACAGTACCCGGTACAGACATTCGCACTGTCCACTTGGCAATAATGTTCTTTGGATAACAGTGACATACACACAGGATACTGGTGTCAGCTATGCTTCCGTCTTCGTTTGCTCTTATCTGTAACAGACTTTAACTGAGGAACAGTGTTACTAGTTAACAATCCTCTCATGTCACCTACTACTGAGTCATCAACCTCCGGCTCTGCAGGCATGACAGCTTTCCACTCTGGCACATGATATGCCATTCCACATACTACTTCGAAGTGGGTGCAGCACTTTACATTTGGAACTGTTGTCATGCTCAGCAATGCTACAGGTAGACAGCTCATGTAACTCGTCTGGATGTCACCCACCAAACTCCTCTACTTATTTCTCGGGATCCCATTCTGCTGCGGCAGCAGTCGTGCTGAGTGTGGGTTGTACATGCAATTGACATTCATGGTAATAAGTAATCCCCAGGTAGCGTGATTGTCTGGTTAACTACATGTGTTCTATTGTCACTGTAGCTTCTTTACAGCATGCCAGATCTAGGGATACTTAATTTTACTGGCACCTTTGCCACTGCTGCTGCATCCGGATTACTGGTTGGGAATGCTTCTACCCATTTTGATTATATATATGTGTAATCGCTAAACAGTCTTTGTTCCCTTCACATTTATGCAGATGTATGAATTCCATACAAATAGTACGGAACGGTTAGGGTGGTGTAGGTAAACTCACTCCCTTCGGTTTAAATATTCCCTGTGCATGATATCTACGGCAAACGTGACACGCTGCTCATGAGGTTTGTATGTGGTTCATAATTCCGTATGTTAGGGGTATTCTGTTAACCAAATGTACCATCCCCCCTGTTGAGACATGTCTGTACCCATGGCTCCACAAAGCCGCATATCTGAATATATTAGACATTAATATTGGCTTTCTCACTGTGGATATGTGCAGTCCGTGTTCAAGGATTGCTCCTAGTCATAACCACGTCGGCTTTTCTGCTTTCGTAGTTGCTGTTTGCATTGTTTGTACAGTTTCTACATCTAAACAGTCTGAGGTTTGTCATTCCTCATTCACACAGACACTTTCCAACTGTGACGCTGCTTGTTTTGCAGGTGCATGAGCTCATGCCTCAACTTTCCTACTGTTATCCTGTTGCTTTCTATGCCCTGCACATTTACAATTACCTACTTCAGTGGGTAACTGCATGTAGTCTAATGCATTCAGGTTCGTATGCGCATGATTAATCGGTTTACCGGTGGATGTTATCATTCCCCTATTCTTCCACTGCTGCTCATAAACATGCACTGCACAGACAACAGAATGACTATCGGGACATATGTCCACACATCATTTTTCCGCTACAGTACAAGCACGTGTTAAAGCTATCTATTCTGCTGCTTGAGCAGACACGTTATGCTGCAGGGTTTGGCCATCTACAATGTCATTATCAATAACTACTGCATAAACTACTTCATTCGTTCCTGTAGGACTCTGTCTACATGATCCGTACACATTAACTGTCACCTCTGCATCATCTAAGGGTATATCAGTGTTATCATGTCTGTGTGTAGTTATTTAATCCATTTCGTATAGGCAACTGTGTGGTGTGCCATACACAGGTGTCAGACGTGACGTTGATAGGTTTCATGTTGTACAACGTTCAATCACCATGTGAGGTTGACTCAGTGGTATGGTCAGACATGACAAATGTCTAGCACGAGTCAGGAATTCTATCTTCTCTTGCAGCAGATTGATCGCAACTGCATGACACATTCTCACAGTGAGAGGGTGGTCTAGTAACATTACGGCCGGGCCTGTACTGCCATGGGTGCTACAACAACTGCCTGTACACAATGTGGCACTGACCATGCCACAGTGTCCAACTGCAATGAGTAGTCATCTATTTAGCGTTGCTTACTTCCCTGCTGTTGCATCAAGACTGACGTCATATATCTCCGCTTACAATCTATGGTCTGACAACATGTGTTATGATTATTCACGAGACCTACTACAGCTGTTAAGGCTATCAATCGTTCTAGTCTGCATAACGCTGTTTCTGCTACTGTAATCCAGTGTACTATGTGTTGTGCTGCCATAGGTGTATTAAAGGTTAAGGCAAACAATACAGCGGATTCCACAGCATTGTTTGGTATCCAGATTTAACATGTGTTAGTCGGCCCAGACACGACATCATTCCCTTCTTGTTAGTTGGCTTGGGTGCTTATTATATTGCTACCTTCCTATCGTCATGTGATGTTCTACCCTACTTGGATACCAGATATGCCAGGTAATTGACCTGTATTCTCTGTAGTTGCAATTTATGCTTGCTTACTTTATGTCCCTGTTCTGCTGATTATCTCAATAATGCTATTGTATCTTCCATACATTGCTGCTGGGTAGGGGCCAAGCAGAATATCATCCAATTAAAATGGATCTTGACTGGCCCGGGTGGAGTTGACACCGAATGTAGCTAGCCATCCCCTGTGAGAATATCGTTGTACTTTCACAGTAGCCCCGCGATAGCCGGGTATGGCTGTATCTGTCACCCTGACTGTACAAGCAAAGCAATACGAACTATGTGGATGTATAGGTATTGCAAAGTAAGCATAGCTTATATGTACCACGGTAAGATACTTCTGTGGCATGTTCATAGCATTGAATATAGTGTGTGGGTCTGGCACCAACGCTACCCTAAGTATTCTTACATTATTTACAGCTTATACATACTGTACCATCCGCCATTCCCCTTTTGGTTTCCGATCAGGAGATACAGGGGTATTGCATGGTGAATAGCGATTACTTTGTGGATGGGGAATTCCCTCTCTGACTTTGCAGATATCTTCTGGTGTCCACGGTCTATACGCCACGGGGTTGGGTCCTGGCCTTCCTGTCCTGCATGATGGTTCGGTACTTCAATTAATTGACAGATATCCTCACTCTGTTTTAGTACTGTTTTCTTACTCGGGTGTCCCTAAGTATGTTACGTGTTCGGGATGTGGTTTCAATAGCTTCTATTACATTTGTTCGTTGTGCTACCTCTGTTGCCACAGGATAACGTGTGGGGACTAGCCTGCCCTCCCGCTTAATATCCTGCATGTGGTATCTGAGGTGGTAGGGTGTTGTGGGGGGGGGGGCGGTCGGTACTACTGTATTATGATCTTCTCTGTGTACGTATGATGCTTAGCCATTTGTAGTGTTCTATTCCCTTCGGTACACTACCTCAGTCCACCGATGTGCATGACGGATACCCAATTGTCGCTGTTTTGTCGCCTGCACATCTTAGGGCTGCCACCTTTTCCAATGCACAATGTGGGACATTAGTGTTCGAACGTGTAATTTGCCTGGAAAATGCATACCCACGGCCAGTACATAGGACAGGTATTCACGTTTTGCCAGGAGAGCGACCAATTGTTGTAGCATTTCAGTTGCTTATTCTGTTTATTATTATATTTTGCTGTTCCACATACAAATTTACTGTTTTATGCTACCATCTTGATATATATCTGGGAAATGTTTGTCCTGAGATATCAGGACATTTGACATTTGTTCGGTTTATTTACAGGACACGGCTGGCCAGAGAGGGCATATCCCTCTCAGGGTGGCACAGGTGTTTACCTTGGAACATATGCATCAAATTTTCAGGGATTACAATGTTTCAGTAACGATATGTTGCCTAATATACCATCAATGTCATATTTATTACCCCATTTTGCTGCGTAACTCACATTATGTGCTCTCTGCGATTGCATATTCTTCACGTCACCCGTCAAACGCGGATCACATGATCTGTTGCTTCGATAATCTCCCATATCCTCTACACGACTGCTACGTACCCTTCTGTCATAACACGTGTGTCTCCTTCCCTGTATCCACTGTAGTGTCTACAATCACTATTTACTCTGCTGTGTGTTCCCCTGACCTATGTTCAGATTTAACAGTATGTGGGTAGGTCTTCGACCCGATATCACTACTGTTAACAGAAACACAATGTAGTCTGGTCCCTGATCTACAATAGACACAAAAGGCAGACACTCCTTACCTGGGCCTCCTGTTTAAGGCTGCACGTTTTCTTCTTGGGATCCAGTTTTCCGCTTTTCAGCCACAGATCAGACAGTAAACAGCCTCTTTACACACAACAATTCAGTCGGAGGTCTTTTCATTCAAGAAGAACCATTTATGCATATTCTCCAGCGTACATGTCTAACCAGCCATGCACTCTGACCTGTAGCTTACCAAGGGAATTCGGATTACAAGGATCACAATGTGAAATAAGTTGTTACAACCAGACTGTAGTTATCAGTAGGCTTTTCTAAGTGACAGCCGATAACACAGGAGGCTCGGGTTCGAACGTTTTAGTAGTGTACACAGGCAGGCTAAATAATATACAGTCCAAGTATGAGAGTTTTGTCTGACTCTATACAGTAAGCGGTTTCTTTATATAGTGTTTACAATCAGCTTTTGCCCACCTTACTGTCGTGGTCGGTCACAGGGCATTTCCATCACTATGGTCCGCAATAGTCTATACATACGTGGGTGCTGGGGTCGTGCTTTTAAATTGTTTTCTCATGGGAATAACACAGCCTTGCAAGGCACCTTGTACATTACAGTATCCTTTTGTGATTGTAGCTGTTTCAAGGACCCTAGACTGTTACGATACAGTGGACAGTTAATTTCTTAATACGTTGCTTTGTCTCTCTGGTAGGGAGTTGTACTGCTATCTTCGATTGAGCTCACAAGGCCATCCTCCTCTGGGGAAGGAGTGCTGTTATGCATGTACATACATTTATTGTTCTGTAACCCAGCAAATAATTAATGATGACAGACATGAGCCTGCTGTACTGCTTACTGCCAGGTTCAGAATTCCATCACAGTACAGCTTAGCTTCACCAATTACATGCAGGCTTAGTTCTACTGCCATATTGTACGGTACAATTCAATACATTATATAGTATTTCGAGTGTAAACTGGAACTTCATATGTGTTTCTATATATTTTACGAACAACATCCATCCAGCCATATGCATGTTGTTCCGTCCTTTACCTTGACCGTGTGTATTTGTCCGTCCAGCCACGCTAATCTCCACATGTGATGTCCCAGTTTCCCCTTCTTTGCCTGTAGCACCCTGTTAGGACGTCCTGTGTGGTAGGCACCTGTTCCGCTATATGTGATCGACTTCACTGCAAAGATAATCATCGATGCGGTGGTCCAACGACCGACTTGTCCACATGTGTACACTTATGTGCACCGTGTCGTATGCAAACCTAGATGGTTTGGACGGGTACATACTACATGCGGATGTACACATTCTGCTGACACATTCACATGCAGCCATTTACATATCTGTACCTGCGGTGGGTTGGTGACATGTGGAATGCGTATTTGCCAGCGTGGCATTGCCTAACACAAACTTCTTACCACAGTTCAGGTATGCACATTGTGTGTGGTTGTATAGCTGCACACGGATGCTAGCAGGTTTGGGTGCAGGGGTATACATGGGTGTGACTGACATGTACAATGAGGCTATTGTGTAGTACATCCGAATGCATGGGTTCTGCTTCTGGATATTACACTTCATCATACACCATCCAGTGTATGCAACAGAGACGTTGCTGGGTCTGGGATATGTTGCTATGCACATGTTTGCCTGTGTTTGAGGTATCTTGCTTCCTTACTGTTGTTATGTCAGCACAGCTACCCGGCTATGTACTGTCACTACTGCTTGTGACCATTATGGTTGGCGCCTTTTCCAATGCCCATAGTGGGGCATGTTATGTGGACACTTCGGAATTTGCAGGACTACACATACCCAGGGCTAGTGCAGTTGACAGAACTTCACTTGTTTGCCATACTATGAGCTTATTCTGTAAGCGTTTGGGTTCCTTATTTATTTTCTTATGCCATGTCTGTGTTCCATATCGTAATGTATATGTTTTATGCTACTATTTACATGTATATTGCGGGAATTTGCATGGCAGGGGATCGGAGGTCATTTTCCATTTTTACGATTGTTGCAGGGACACGACTGTCCAATCAGGGACTGTCCATGGCACATTGGGACAGCAGGTAACCCTGGTGACCATGCCCATGTCGCTACTGGGGTTTCCACCTTTTCCATTTTCCGATCTGGGATATTTCCGGGACTCACATCTGACTTTACAGGCCGACACATACAAACGGTCACTATATAGCATAGAAATTCACTTGTTTGCCTAAATAATATGCTTATTATTGTGGCAATTTCCTTGCTTATTCTGTTTATTGTGTCATTTAGGTATTTCTGTTACAGAAATAACCAATTCATGCTACCATTACATTAAATACGGGATATCATTTTGTCCTACAATCGTAGCACATCAGCCATTTCTAATACGTTTTTCGGGACACAACTGTCCATGGAGAGACTGCCCCAACCAAAGTGGGACAGGTGGTGACCTTAGTCGCTGCTCCTATGTCGGTGCGGCGCGCTGACATGCGGCTGTACACCTTCTCTGAGTGTAAACACTGACAGTGCATTGCGGGACGAACGCGGTCTTATGCGTATCCTTTGCTCCTTGGACGGGTACACTTATGCCTTCGTGGCTTCTATTTGCTTCTCCGTTAATTTGGGACGGGGACTATGTTGCATACTGTACGTGCGTTTCATTCTGCACAGGACCTGGCTGCTGCCATTACTATTGTGGGCGGACCGTGGCTGTCAGCACATTAGGTTGCTCACCTCATGCCGGCTTAGACACGCCTCCAGACGCATCCTACCTGGGCTCGCTCATGTACACCACGCACGTGTCTGTGATTCCGGTGCACTCTCATTAATATGTATATGGCGCTACTGCGCCGGATATTCCATGCACCGCCGGCGCAGGCCTTACGCCGGCCTTGCGCCGAGCTTCATGAATCCCGGGGAATGTCTTGCAAGAAGATAATCATGCATTATCTCATTTATTTCTGATTAAGAATTGATGCCATCAGATTAAATTTGCATGTCTAAGGTCTAGCATTTTGTTTCTATTAAAAGTTCCCAAACAACCCACAGAATTTGACATAGGGAACAATAAAAACAGTACATCTTTAACTATATAATTAAAATTTATGAATATTTTAAAATTTATAAGGATGTAATCAGTGAAGGGAGAGGAATAGTATTTTTCTTTTCTTATAAACTTAAATCTTTCAAGATCCAGTAGAATTTATTAATTCCAAATTTAGAGAATGATTCGACAACATAGTTGTTATTATTTTATTAATACTTCATGAATGGATTTCCAAGTGGATTGGTAAGAGGAATTTAACTGTAGACATATTGAATTGAGAATTATGGATTTGGCATATGTCAACATTTAGAAAACATAATACACTTTCTTGACAAGTTTTAACATACCAATCAAAGGATATTCTTGATTTATTGGGGAACCAGAGAAAATTAAGAAGAGTAGAATTTAATTTCTTAAAGATTTTTTTCAGAGGGAAATAATTAGTGATTATGATAGAAATTTTGTTTTGGTAGGGTTATCATTTTTATTAAAATAAGTCTATCTTCCATTGCAAAAAAATGTTCCCATTAATTATTTTACTAACAGTGTTTATTAAATTATTATAATTTGCTGCTATTGACTCTTTTACAGTAGATTTAATTATAATTCCAAGATAATTAATTTGTGAATTGTCCCAAATAAAATTCTTATGGTTTCTTAAATAATTATTAACTTTTTTATTAATAACTAACATTTCTGTTTTATCACAGTTAAACATTAAACCTGATTCCTTTTCAAAGTAATTAATAGACTAATAGACTTAATTTAATTAAAATAAAAGATTAACATATTTTGGTTACATGTGCTATACAAAGTTTGTTCACTGTAATTTCACATGATGATGGGTTAGAGTGGTTTGAAGAAATGGTTTTGAAATTTGGAGCAAGTTTTATTACAGACAAAAATCTAGTAGTGGAATTTATGGAGATTTTACAGCACAATACTTTTTTGACATTTGAAGGGGAATACTTTAAACAGATTTCAGGGGTAGTGATGGGGGTGGCATGTGCCCCATTGTTTGCTAACATGGTGTTGTTAAAATGGGAACTTGAGTATGTATTTAAGTAACAACCTTTCAGGAGATGTTATGGTTATTTTAGATATTTAGACAATCTTTTATTTATCTGGGAAGGAACCAAGGAGGAATTGGGATTATTTATTGACTCTTTAAAAACAGTACGAACTTTCTAAGATTAACATCCACAATGTCTTTTGAACAAATTAACTTTTTAGACATTAGTCTGAGTAAGGCTACACTAGGTGAATGGGTCATTCAAATTTATAGGAAACCCATTATTTGCAACACCTTCCTGTTCTTCAAGGGAAGTCAACCCTTCCATCAGAAACAAGGAATCATTAAAAGTCAATGTATATGGAAATCGAGACTCACCTCAGATGACACTGTTTGTCGTCAACAAATGGATGTGTTTAAATTAATGTTGTTGGGTCGAGATTAACTCATCAATCTTATAAATCAGGTACAGGATGAAATTTAGGCAGATAAAGGTGACAAATATGCCCTATTATAAGGAATAGGTTTAAAATGGTCATGAAAGAAGATATTTATGATCACAACAAAGTCAGTATGATTTTGAATTATTCACTTGACGTCAGAGAGATTCAGGGAGTACTTAGGAGAAACTGGTCTTTACTCCGTAGTGATGAGGACATTGGAAAATACTTTTTCTGATGAGACATTTTTCACCTATAAAAACAAACCCAACATAAAGTGTTTATTGAAGAGTTTGATACAATGTAATCACACAGAAACTCACACCAGGAAGGGCAGACATTGTAAACAATGCGGTTTTATTAATACTGAAATGGTTAGTTTACTGAGTATTGATTTGAACATTTTTTTCTAAATAAGGGGAACTTTAATTGTTATTCTGCCAGGGTGAAATATTTAGTAACTAGTGACTCTTGTATGGCGTATTATATGGGTAAAACTAAGAATCCACTGAAGAAGCAAATATACCAGTATTTGTACTATACAAAAAAAGGGACCTAACCAATGCCCTGGGAAAACATTCAAGGAAGTGTGTTAGTTTTATGAAATGTACTTTTTTGATTTTGGAACAGGTACAAGCCAATGTGTTTTTGGGGGAACTGGCAAAAGCATCTATTACAAAAGGAGATGTTTTGGCAGATATGACTAAATGCGACCATTCCCCCTGGTTTAAATGATAACATCTCCATTTGTAGTGAATTAAACAGAAAAACAGCTTGTATATATATATATATATATATATATATATATATATATATATATATATATATATATAATATTTTTGGTTTAATGTGGACACTTTTATTTTTATTTAAATAAATGAGTATTTTATTGTGGTCTGTTAGTGACAACGTAATTGCCGGTCATGCAGCACTTTGATTGGTGGACAATCAGGTGAGGTTCTAATAGGTGATCCATTCTGGTGTTATAAGTGTTTTGTACTATTGAACTATGGTTCTGAAGATGTCTTATTAAAAAACAAAAGTGCTTAACCTTGGTGCAGTGTTCTCAATAAATTGTGGGTTTGCTTGAAGTTGAGGCTAACTGGAATTATTGTTTTTTTAATTAAACGATTTGGTTGAATTAGTCAACTTTTCTATTGAAGCTTCATCATCACCACTTGTTATTAAAATGTCAGCTGGAAATAAGTGAATTTTGCAGGAATAACTTTCATTTATCAAGAGTCCCTGAATTTTGCTATTAGATCTAATAAAGTTTGCGAAAGGTTCAATTGCTACAGCAAATAATAGAGGTGAGAAGGTACAACCCTGTTTTGTATCTTTTAAAATTTTGAAAGAGCTAGAAAAAAGAGCCAATTTAAATAAAAGAGAATGAGTTACTATATGGATTAGTTATAAGATTTATCACATCTAGGGAAAATTTATATTGTTTAAGTACTTTGAACAAATAATTCCAACTAATAGAATCAAAAGTCTTATTTATATCTAGACTTACAATAGTTAGTTGTTTTTTGTTTTTATTAGCCAGATCTATTAAAGTATTAAGCCTAATTATGTTATCCTGAATCTTTCTGTGTAGTATAAAAATCAGCCTAATCATCATTTATTAATCCTGGCTTAAAATGGTTCAATTTTTTTTTCAAGAATAGCATAAATATTTTATAATCGACATTTGATAATGAAATATGACAGTAAGAAGAACATAAGTTAGAATCTTATTTGGTTTCAAGATAGGAGATATCAGGGAATATTTCCAGCTGGGGTGGTTGACGTATGTTTAACTTGTTCACAAACTTTTAAAAGGACATTTAAAAATATTCTCTGGGAATAATTTGCATAATTCTAAGATTATACCATAAAGACTAGGGGGTTTATTTGGTTTAAGATTATTAATTTGATCTTTTCATTCTTAAAAGAGAACAACATCAATTTGGATCTTTGTTCTTTGGTTAATGTAAGCCTTATATTGTCTTTCAAATAGTCATCAGTTATGTTGTTGATTTCTAAGTCTGTCTATTTGTTATAATTTCTGCATATTTCCTAAAGCATTCTAGTATGTCTTTTAAATCAGACACTCTTTTATTTTTATCACCTTGCTTATAAAATACTTCTTTAATATGATTAGTATTTCTTTCTTAGATCTAACAGCCAACCTGTGTAAGCTTTTTGAGTTTATTAAGTTTGTAATTTTAAATTTTTAGATTTATTGATATTATATGGTGAAGTACATCAAGATATTTCTGATTTAATATTTTCAACTCGGTGTGTGCCGATTTGCCATAAGATTTTTAATTGGATTTCACTTTGGTGGGGATTTAATAAACTCTATGTAGGAATAGTGGGAAGCCTACATGGAGTGTACAGTGGCCATGTCGGTGGCTCCCCCTCCAGAAGGTGCCTTGTATATTAATGAAGGCACACTAGTGAGAGAGACCCATGTAACACAGTTACAGAATCAGTGTAGGGGGTGTGTTACAGTGTTTGGATATGAATAACATAGCCCCTGCACTGTTAAAGTGACAGAGAGCACTGAAATATAAAAGTAAAATGTCATCTCCTGTTTTTTTTTTTTTATCTTTGTGTGGTGCAGCATGGCTCAGTGCTTAGCAATGGACACATGCCAGACACCTAAAAATAGAAACTGGATATTTTTAATTTTAACGTAAAGGTCATGTTTAAGAATAGCTGAGTGTGTTTGTGCAGCTTGGCACAGAGCTCAGCAGTGCTTAAATGTAACTAAGAGCTAAATAGAAATATATAGCTGCAGTCACCATATCCCTGATAGATGAATGGTTAGAGTTGTGGACTTGTGTGCAGTAGGTGAATGGTTCAAATGTACAGACAGGCCATTCAGCTTTTACATGTGATAGCAAATTGTTATAACAATTTTTTTTTAATTATGTATACAGTGACATTTGTTAACCAAGTTAGTCCAGCTGGGCCTGAAGGTCATTTTCAGTGGAGACCCAAGGAGCAAAGTCCCAATTACACACGTGTCTAAAACATTAAAGTCACACTCCAAGACAACATAATTAAAATACATAAGGTTAAGTGATATAAAATAAAATAGATACACATAATAACAAAGTATCATAAATGAACAAAGAATTTCAATATATTTCTTTTATTTGTTTTATAAAATCTGGTTTTCCCTTAGCTAAGCTCTGCTAAGCACTGCTAAGCCAAGCCAAGCAATGCTTCTGCATGACCTGTTTTAGCAGTACTTAGCAATGTGCAGCTCCACTTAGCTGGTTTGGGCACTACCAAGCAATGTGGTTTAAGCACTTCTCAGCTAAGTTTAGCCAGTTAGTGCAGTGCTAAGCTTTGCTTAACATTTTTAAAAATGGTCCAGCAGTGGTAAAGGGTGGGAAAATAGCCTTATTTAAGCTGAACAAGCAGGAATACAGCCAGAACATGTGGGAGTTTGAACTGTGCAGGAAGTATGGCAGGTGTTGGAGAGGGTGAGTGCTTCCAAGCACATCGGTGGGTTGTGTTGGAGTCCAGGTTCATGGTTGGGCTCCTCATGAAAGACCATGACATCTGGCTGCTGGAGGGCCAGTACCAGGGGTCAAAATAAAGGAGGTACATAAAGGAGGTAAATCTACTGACCATTCTAACTTTCGCCCTATAGCACTATTATCTCCTCTAGCTAAAATCATGGAAAAATGTATACACAAACAACTACTTAACCATCTCCTCCTTACCAACCTTCTAGCTAACACTCAACATGGATTCAGACCTTCACATAGTACTACCACTGCACTACTTTCTTTTACCAACACTATCAACTGTAACCGTAACAACAACAAACTAACCTCTTCTCTTTTCCTAGACCTATCAAAAGCCTTCGACATGGTAAACCATACTCTTCTTCTACACATACTTAAATCTCTTGCCTTGGATTACTCTTCCTTAGCCTGGTTTTCATCCTATCTTGAAAACCGACAACAAGCAGTACTCTGGAAAAATTCTCTATCTGCTCTACTACCTATCTCTTTAGGAGTACCTCAAGGATCTATACTAGGTCCACTTTTATTTTCTGTCTTTATTAATGATCTCCAATCATCTATCCAAAACACTACCTGTATACAATATGCAGATGATTCTACCATAATTTGTACAGCTTCCTCTCAAATAGAACTCCAGTCTCTTACACAATCAACTTTTTCAGCCATTGAACAATGGTTCTCAAAAAGATGTCTTCTCCTCAACCCCAAGAAAACTAAACTATTACTTTTTCCACCTACTCACAAATCTACTCAACTAAACTTCACTATTACTGCAAGTGATAATTCCCACATTTCCCCTGACTCTACTACAAAACTGCTTGGTGTTACTATTGATAATAATCTTAGCTATGATCATTACATCAATAACACAATAAAAGCAGTTAATAAAAAGATTGGTTCACTGTACAGAATCAAACCCTTCCTTACACCCGAAGCACGGACCACCTTAGCACAATCACATCTTATCTCTACCCTTCGGTATGCTTCCTCTATTTACACTAATCTCTCTGAAGATAACCTTAGGAAACTGACTACATCTTACCACAACATAGCTCGATTTGCCACTGCATCTCAATATAGAACTCACCACTGTCTAAACTTAAAACAATTACATTGGCTGGAACTTCCTAACAAGCTTATCTATCAACAACTCTTAATAGCACACAAAATTCTATATCAACCAACAAAAACACCACCTCTTAGCAACCTCTTGACTCCCTGTAATAACCTGAAACAACTACGCTCCTCCGAAAAGCTACAAGTTAACACTACTAGAATTACAAATTCTGAAGGGAACTGCCTTTTCTCCAACTCAGTTGGCAGAATATGGAATAATCTTCCCTCACACATCTCCTCTCTAGCCACTTTTCCTCTCTTTAAGAAACAACTTCTTTTACATCTGAACAATTTCTGGCTCTGCTCTTGTACCAATCCTGACTAACCTACTTTTATATTTCTACTATCATATTTCTTTATTCAACACTGCAATCTTTCTCTCTGATCACAAATGACTTAATGATTCTATTGTTACTACTGTTCTCATAAAAAAAAAAAAAAAAAAAAAAAAGATTTTTGTTACAATTAATGTTTTTATAAATATGTATTAAATTTTGAACTATGTAGTACTCCCTCCCTCCCATATTTTGTACTGATAGTAATCAATCCCTTACTTACTACATAGTTTATATTATTTGTTTTTTCTTAGATTTGTATTACCTGACCTGGACTAATATCTTTCTATTTTTGTACATTGCCTGTATCATAAGTGTTTATTGTACATGTATTTCTATAACCTTGCTTTAATCTGTGGACCTTTTCTCCCCGGGCCTCCACTGAAAATGGACATTGATCCAGCTGGACTAGCCCGGTCAACAAATGTAAAATAAAATAAAATAAATAAATAAAATAATAAATAAATAAATACAAATCAGAGGCCTGGGACCAGCTAACACAAGACCTCACCAGTGTAACTGGTATCCCACACACAGGTGATCAGGTGCATTACCACTATGATGACCTGAAGCATAGGAAGGGGGACTATCTTGGCCCAATGGATCCAAGATGCTTGGGATGACAATGCCCCATAGGTTTGTAAGTATAGGAAGCATTGATTTACCAGAGTCTAGTATGAATATCTGATAGACAGGTACTCATAATGGTGTGTTTCTCTCCCCACAGCTGCACAGGACAGAGCTCGCAACCTGGAGGCCCATGCATGGCGCCTGGCCAGGTTGCACCAAGAGTGTGGTGAGTACAGATATATTCTGCAATATATAGTAATATAATTAAGAAAGAGTACAGTAGAAACTGCCAGTAGGTATATTCTGTTTTCAGTGTACTCCAATGAATGTGTTCATAGACCTGGACTGATATAAGTGAGTAATGCCAGGTACAGTTCAATATAGACGAAAGCATGAAACTGATAATGTGAAGAAAAGAAAGTTACTACTGCATTAATGTTAAGGAATAATAAGTGTATACTGTATTATTAATAATGTTCTGGTAATAAATTACAACTGCATTCATAATGTGAAGGGAATAAATCAAATGAATTCATAATTTTCAGGAAATATCATAATTTCCAGGAAATAAAGTACTTCAGTTAGAATTGTTAAGGAAATAAAGTTAGTACTGCATACATTTTGTAATAACAGCTGTCTTTCAATGCCTGTATTATTTAAAGTGTTCAACAATAAAGACTGCTAGATGTATACCAATCACTGTTTCATGTCACCCCTAATAAAGCTGTGTTGTGTCAAATGTGTGCATATTTGGCTGTTGGTCAAGAAATTGATTATTGCAACAGCTGTGAAGTAAACACAGGTATAATACCATGAAGTGACTGAAGGTTGATCGATAAAGAACTGTTTTGCTAAAGTGTAGCTGTGGAGCTGTACTACAAGATATAATGCATCATGATATGTATTCTGCACTAAGATCTGAATCTAGAACATTAATGGCTAAGGTATTACAGTGTGTTTCTCTCAGGATTGTCTAACATTAACCTTTGCATTCCAGCTATATGCATTCCTGAACATAGTTATGCTGATGCAGGCAAGTATGAAACTGTAATAGCTGTAGATTGCAAATATACCATATGTAACTATATATGGCTCAGGTAGGCAACCCAACATGCTGTTATGGTCTGTGCACATTACACATATTCCCATTCACTATGGTTTAAATGTGGACACTTGCATTCCAAGTATCAATAAACATTTATCTCTGTAGTGCATGAATGTCATGCATGTGTGTTCAACTGTCACTGCAGTCTTGTGTGAAACTCTACCAATATTACCAGGTCAGACTTTGTTACCAGGTGAGCTCTGGGCACATGAGTCGATCAACACACAGCAGTGGCTCAGTAGTTCAATTTGATAAATAATATGTACGATGTTCATTTTGCCACACAGACTGGGGTTCAAATCGAGGGACAAGTACTACTGCATATTTATAGAAACAGACAAGTACTACTGCATATTTATAGAAACAGACAAGTACTACTGAATATTTATAGAAACAGGTATGTATTGTGAGCAGAATTTCTTCCCACAGGACTTACAGGTAAATAAATGTCTGTAGTTGCTGTATGAATGGTATAGTAAATTCTGTGCACAGATGTACTAGTGTGTAAACAGCATTCCTAAATTTATTCAAAATGCTCTTAAAAAACAAAGTTCTTTCACTATAAACACATGACTTCTTCAGAGTTAATAAGAGCCATAAACTATTCATACATTTGTACAGAAAAGACCATCTTTTTCAATCAATCACTTCACCCTACTCATAAATAATTAATTAATTGAATTAATTAAATTATATATTCCTAACTGGCCTCATTATTTAAACATGTGTATACCTGCATATAGTACAAGCAGTTTGTATGTGCAATTATATTCACAAATGCCATGTTTGACAACACTCCTAAAAATAACAATAATAGTAAATAATTCAAAATAATATAATCCAAAAGTATATACATATATACTGTGTTGTTGTAGAATGATAAAACAATAAAACATCAAAACATTAATAATGTATGTGTTAATATTGCAACTTGTACTAAACTTCATTTGCCCTTTGTTTCAACACTGGATTCATATATATGTTGTCATTCAAGCCAGGTAAACAAGTTGCATTTAAAATAATTTGCCATTTATATTAATACTCTAAGTTTGTCATCACCCACTCTTTCATTTGGAAGCACTCTGTCAACCACAAAGAAGATAAACTTCTGGTTGAAACAGGTGGTACTGTGTATATATAGGGCCTTATGTATATCTCTATTCTTAATAGCTCTAAGAGGCTCTGCTCTTCTGTCTTTTAATCTACGTATAATTTTTCCTACGTAGAATCCTGGGCAGGTAGTGCACATGGCTAAATAAACCAACACGTTAAAAAAACAACACTTGAAAATAAACATCAAATGAAGAATAAACCACACTGGAATCCAAGTTAAAGGTTAGCGCTTTCGTTTACTATATTAAGCAAACTTCATCAGACAAAATTGAATAAAAATACAACCATATTTATATATAAAAGCTAATAATTAGTATGAGATCATTTCCTTCAAAACAAGACCAAGCCTCTAATTAAAGTACCAAACCACAAGAAAAATGCACCCATAGAATGTTCAAATAATAAATAAGATGTGTAAAAAACATTCAATACATAGAACATAAAACAAATAAATGACCATGTAAAGCATATAAATATTGTATATGTGCTTGTCATCTCATTAATGCCCTCAGTTTCAACATACTTTTAATGGAAACTGAGTCATTCAACCCTGGGGCAGATAAGGCATTAAGCCTCAGCTGCCAAATTAATTCCCTCTCTTCTATTTTCAAATCTATAGGACCCTCTCTCACATTTTCATAGATTTCATCAGCCCTTTGTATTTCCAAAGGGGGAAATGTTATGAATAAGGATATCATTATTGATGAAGTGACTATCTCAGACTTAGCTAGAATTGAAAAACTTTATGATAAAGACTTAGCTAGAATTGAAAAACTTTCTGATAAAGACATAGCTAGTCTGGGTTTCATTACCACTTCCTCTATTGATGCCCCCTTTTAAGATCCATCATGACTAAGAATTGGTGTTTTCTTTTGGATGATGCCAATGTCAGACACCAAGTGGGTGATTCACCCAGTTTAGTGTTTAGAAAACGACTGAACTTGAAAAATATTGTTGAAGGGAATAGTACAAGATGTCATTCGCCTCATTGTGGTATGTACAAATGCCAGGCATGTCGTTGGTGTCGATACATACAAGTGGGTAAAAAATTTAGTATTAAAGGAAGGAATTATGATATCAAAGATAAATTCAATTGTAATACTAAAGGATAGGTGTACCTGGCTTTATGTTTGAAATGTCCAGCTTTTTATGTGGGCAAAACTGGGAGACCACTTAAAAGCAGGATTTATGAGCATATTTATGCCATCAATAAATTGAATTTGAGCAATGCATTAGCCAGGTATATTAACATCTTCCCTGAACATGAATTCAGATTTTTGGTTATTGAAAAAATCTATGAAAATGTGAGAGGGGTTCCTATAGATTTGAAAACAGAAGCGAGATAATTAATTTGACAGCTGAGGCTTAATGCCTTATCTGCCCCAGGGTTGAATGACTCAGTTTCCATTAAAAGTATGTTAAAACTGATGGCATTAATGAGATGACAAACACATATACAATATTTATATGCTTTACATGGTCATTTATTTGTTTTATGTTCTATGTATTGAATGTTTTTTACACATCTTTTTTTTATTATTTGAACATTCTATGGGTGCATTTTTCTTGTGGTTTGGTACTTTAATTAGAGGCTTGGTCTTGTTTTGAAGGAAATTATGTCATACTAATTATTAGTTTTTATATATAAATGTGGTTGTATTTTTATTCAGTTTTGTCTGATGAAGTTTGCTTAATATAGTAAACGAAAGCGCTAACCTTTATCTTGGATTCCAGTGTGTTTTATTCTACATTTGGTGTTTATTTTCAACTGTTGTTTTTTTACCAGTTTTTTAAGTGTTCGTGTTTTGGATGGAGGATTCTACCATACCGCAGTCTCAATTACTTTTTAAATCCATGGATTCATCTCTTGACAACAGCAATCCAGCTACTGGCAAGCTGACTGCTTTAATTGAACTTTTAACGCAGCGTGTGGATGCTTTGGCTTGTCAAGTCACATCCGGCTTGTCTCATGAAACCGGAAATCCTACTATGAATGCCGTACACAATGTATCAAACCTACAAGCTCCTGGCGTACATAGAACTGCCTTAGGATCGCATGATCAGGGCGACCAATCTCCAGGAACTTCAGCGTCTTGTGCTCTCCCTTGTTCAGGGTTTAGACCGTCACAAATTGATACGGACAGAGCTAATACGAACAATTCCAATGAAACTGGAACTGGAACTGCTTCTGCAGTAAGTACTTTTTCTACTTTACCTTCCCTTGACGATTGGTTCAGGGACCCGACTTTGTTTTTTAACCGGTCTTCTCGGACTGACTACCTGAGAGATAGTAATGACAATGAAAGCAATTTGACTAACAAATTGAAAATTTATGATGCTAAGTTGTTTAAATATAAAAAACTACAAATTTAGGTACAATACCTCACTGAGTGCAACAATAGACAACAAGTGTCGAAGGGGTTAAGGCAATGGCGATTCCCCACAGGCCTGGTTAACAACTCAGCGTTTCATAAAGATTTATTAAAGCTTTTTGACCGACAGGGTGTGGAATTTATGCAACTACTTGTACAGAACTATGTTTCACAAATGAACACTTTAAAAGTGGATTTAGCTGATTTGGACTCTAATATTCGCAGTGACAAGGACTTTGCACGTTATAAATATGTCTTTTTACATATTTTTCTCAAGTATTGACAATACTTTAATAAAAATAAAAGAAAATAAAGTCAGAAAATTAAATAGAGACTTTACAGCATATAGTAAGTGTTTGGCATATCCGTTGCCACCTTTAAATAAAAACGTTAGTTTTGAACATAAGTTGATGAGCACTGTTGATGCTAATGAATTCAGATTTTTGGTTATTGAAAAAATCTATGAAAATGTGAGAGGGGGTCCTATAGATTTGAAAATAGAAGAGAGATAATTAATTTGACAGCTGAGGCTTAATGCCTTATCTGCCCCAGGGTTGAATGACTCAGTTTCCATTAAACATATGTTAAAACTGATGGCATTAATGAGATGACAAACACATATACAATATTTATATGCTTTACATGGTCATTTATTTGTTTTATGTTCTATGTATTGAATGTTTTTTACACATCTTTTTTATTATTTGAACATTCTATGGGTGCATTTTTCTTGTGGTTTGGTACTTTAATTAGAGGCTTGGTCTTGTTTTGAAGGAAATGATGTCATACTAATTATTTGTTTTTATATATAAATGTGGTTGTATTTTTATTCAGTTTTGTCTGATGAAGTTTGCTTAATATAGTAAACGAAAGTGCTAACCTTTATCTTGGATTCCAGTGTGTTTTTTTCTACATTTGGTGTTTATTTTCAACTGTTGTTTTTTTACCAGTTTTTTAAGTGTTCATGTTTTGGATGGAGGATTCTACCATACCGCAGTCTCAATTACTTTTTAAATCCATGGATTCATCTCTTGACAACAGCAATCCAGCTATTGGCAAGCTGACTGCTTTAATTGAACTTTTAATGCAGCGTGTGGATGCTTTGGCTTGTCAAGTCACATCCGGCTTGTCTCATGAAACCGGAAATCCTACTATGAGTGCAGTACACAATGTATCAAACCTACAAGCTCCTGGCATACATAGAACTGCCTTAGGATCGCATGATCAGGGCGACCAATCTCCAGGAACTTCAGCGTCTTGTGCTCTCCCTTGTTCAGGGTTTAGAACGTCACTAATTGATATGGAAAGAGCTAATACTAACAATTCCAATGAAACTGGAACTGGAACTACTTCTGCAGTAAGTACTTTTTCTACTTTACCTTCCCTTGACGATTGGTTCAAGGACCCGACTTTGTTTTTTAACCGGCCTTCTCGGACTGACTACCTGAGAGATAGTAATGACAATGAAAGCAATTTGACTAACAAATTGAAAATTTATGATGCTAAGTTGTTTAAATATAAAAAACTACAAATTTAGGTACAATACCTCACTGAGTGCAACAATAGACAAGTGTTGAAGGGGTTAAGGCAATGGCGATTCCCCACAGGCCTGATTAACAACTCAGCGTTTCATAAAGATTTATTAAAGCTTTTTGACCGACAGGGTGTGGAATTTATGCAACTACTTGTACAGAACTATGTTTCACAAATGAACACTTTAAAAGTGGATTTAGCTGATTTGGACTCTAATATTCGCAGTGACAAGGACTTTGCACGTTATAAATATGTCTTTTTACATATTTTTTTCAAGTATTGACAATACTTTAATAAAAATAAAAGAAAATAAAGTCAGAAAATTAAATAGAGACTTTACAGCATATAGTAAGTGTTTGGCATATCCGTTGCCACCTTTAAATAGAAATGTTAGTTTTGAACAGAAGTTGATGAGCACTGTTGATTCTAATGACAGGGAGTCTGTTTGTGAGATGATAATGATGACAATTCAACTAATGATATCATTACTGACCACTTGTCTCCAGTAAGGAGAAGTGAGAGATTAGCAAATAGGGCTAATAATACTAATGCTAACCTTGGTAACTACAGGAATAATACGATCAATTCTGTAGCTTCTAACCAGGGTTTTCAAGTGAACCAGAGAGGGGGCACGAGAAGAACACAAAACCACCCACAACAAAGACAATCCTGGAAGAAAAGGAAAAGGAAGAGGAAGTAGTTCCTTTTTACCATTTTGAGGAACCTGTAAATTTGGTAAATGTTCCGAAACCAGTACAAATTCTAACGGATAGTTCTGGTGACTTTTGAATTTACAACTATTCTAATTTTGTTCCTGTTCCACTTTTAATTGAAGTACTTGCTAAGGGGTTATCTTTTGTTCCCTCAGTTAACAGTGACCTAGCTAGATTATTGATAGATTTAAAAATGTATATAAGGAAGTTGAATTTAAATGTACTTTTTGTTAATAATTCTAGCCTGATTAGAGATTTCAAGATGGCTAGTGTATTTAATCCACCACTACATCCTTCAATCTTGTTATTTGAGAAGATTTGTGAGAACGATTTCAGCAACTTATTAGGAAAGTATACCAATAATCAACATTTTAATCTATCTAAAATTGAAAGAGACATCCTAGCAGGTCTTAAATTTGCCAACATTCGGGTCATGAAGCCTGATAAGGGAGGTGGGTTGGTTTTTATGGACAGTGAATGCTATGACAATAAGATTTGTTCTTTATTGGCATCTGATTCTTACGTTAAGGTTTCCCTCAATTAAATGAATGGAGCATATCAGCTTTTAAAAGGCTTCATAAATTATCTATTTATTGAGGGATGCATTGATGTTGATTTATACCATTTTTATCAATAAAGCACCCCTTGACCCCTATGTTATTTGGATTACCCAGAGTACATAAGGATCTTAATAATCCTCCCTTTCATCCGATTATTGACGGAAGGCAATCTATAACCTATGGGTGTGCCAAATTTGTCGATGCAAAGCTTAAATTAGTACTGAAGGATCAGACTCAGATTTGCAGAGACTCGTGGGCCTTTTTAACAGCTATGAATAACTTCCCATTTTCAGAGAATTTGAATTTTCTCACCATTGATATACGGGACTTGTATACCGTAATTCCCCAAGACATCGGGTGTGAATGTGTTAAAGAATTCATGGTGGGGAATTCGACTGATGGCCCATGTATTGAGTTAGTTATTTATTTGTTAGAACTTGTTTTGAACAACAATTATTTTATTTACAACGAATTATATTTGCAGAAAACAGAGCCATGGGCTCTCCTTGTGGAGCTACATTTGCAAACACTGTGATGGCCTTTTGGGAGACGAAATTCCTTTTTGAGGATACCATCTTCCAGGAGAGAGCAGTTTGGTACACCCGTTACCTTGATGACATCTTCATTTTATGGCGAGGGGATGTGACTTCAGCTGAATGTTTTGTGAGACACATCACAAACTATACTGATTTTTTGGAATTCACATGGGAATTTAATACTGATAGGATTTCCTTTTTAGATGTGGATTTAATTAAGAACTATAATACCCGCAGGTTTATTTCCAAAATATTCAGGAAAACAATATATTCTAATTCTTTTTTACATTTTTCGAGCTGCCATCCCTTCTTTCAGAAGAGAGGTGTCGTCAAGGGTCAACCTATTCGGGCTGCAAGGATGGTTTCCTTGGAATGTGACTTCAATGATGAATGCATTTTTTTGAAGAATTTGTCCAGCAAATGGGGTTACCCTGGCAAATTAATTGATGAATTGATTTGCGAGGTTTCTGTGAAAAGGTCAAATGATCATTTCACACCTCTTTTGAATGGTGAACATGATAGTTCTAGGTCTCAAACAATAAATAGTGATTCAGCTCTTTGTATTTCTAAAGGGGGAAATGTTATGAATAAGGATATCATTATTGATGAAGTGACTATCTCAGACTTAGCTAGAATTGAAAAACTTTCTGATAAAGACTTAGCTAGAATTGAAAAACTTTCTGATAAAGACATAGCTAGTCTGAGTTTCATTACCACTTTCTCTATTGATGCCCCCCTCCATCATGACTAAGAATTGGTGTCTTCTTGTGGATGATGCCAATGTCAGACACCAAGTGGGTGATTCATCCAGTTTAGTGTTTAGAAAACGACTGAACTTGAAAAATATTGTTGAGGGGAATAGTACAAGATGTCATTCGCCTCATTGTGGTATGTACAAATGCCAGGCATGTCGTTGGTATCGATACATACAAGTGGGTAAAAAATTTAGTATTAAAGGAAGAAATTATGATATCAAAGATAAATTCAATTGTAATACTAAAGGATTGGTGTACCTGGCTTTATGTTCGAAATGTCCAGCTTTTTATGTGGGCAAAACTGGGAGATCACTTAAAAGCAGGATTTATGAGCATATTTATGCCATCAATAAATTGAATTTGAAGAATGTGTTAGCCAGGCATATTAACATCTTCCCTGAACATGAATTCAGATTTTGGTTATTGAAAAAATCTATGAAAATGTGAGAGGGGTTCCTATAGATTTGAAAATAGAAGAGAGATAATTAATTTGGCAGCTGATGCTTAATGCCTTATCTGCCCCAGGGTTGAATGACTCAGTTTCCATTAAAAGTATGTTGAAACTGAGGGCATTAATGAGATGAGAAACACATATACAATATTTATATGCTTTACATGGTCATTTATTTGTTTTATGTTCTATGTATTGAATGTTTTTTACACATCTTATTTATTATTTGAACATTCTATGGGTGCATTTTTCTTGTGGTTTGGTACTTTAATTAGAGGCTTGGTCTTGTTTTGAAGGAAATTATATCATACTAATTATTAGTTTTTATATATAAATATGGTTGTATTTTTATTCAGTTTTGTCTGATGAAGTTTGCTTAATATAGTAAACGAAAGCGCTAACCCTTATCTTGGATTCCAGTGTGGTTTATTCTTCATTTGGTGTTTATTTTTAAATAAACCAACATATTGGAATTACAACTGCATCTACCTGGACATGGTATCAGCCTGTTGTAACCAAATACTGACACATAAGAACCATAATTTATAAACTTGCAATATCTGCATGCTCCACACTTATGCATTCTTGAACATGTAGCTTTACAAATTGGCCTTTCCAAAATACTCTTAATGTTTTTTCCTTTACAAAAAAAAACACTCTTGGTGTATGTCTGAATCTGTTCTTCATTTCAGTTTCAAAACTTGTGTCCCATGTCTTCCTGACAATTTCTAATATTGCTGATGTTTGATGACTGTATCTCAAAATCAAAGCTTCAGAGTTCTAAGATTTAACGGGTTTATATTATATCCTCGAATGCTTAAAAAAGCGTACGCTGATTGATCAAACTTATTTTCGCTAAACTGCAAAATATCGAAGCAGCAGAAACTCGAATTTTTTCCTAGGGAAAGAATTCGGTTGTCTGTTTCTGTTCATAGACAGGTTCATAGATTAGTACTAGGCTAACTGCCCTTATGAGTCATTTTAAGCCTAGCCAATTATCCCTTGTGAGACTCAAACCCTGCACCATGTGTTTGCATGGCAAACACCTTAACCATTAGGCCACCCTCCCAACCCTTTGGTATTTTCAGTGTTATGGTGGAAAGTTACCGGTCGGATTCAGGTAAGTGTGCAATTGTGTGGATGTGAGTGTTAGGGTGATTTAGGTGAGTTAGGGTTAGGGCTCGGGTTAGGTGTGTGTGCGATTGAGTGGACATGAGGGTTAGGGTGGATTTAAGTGAGTTAGGGTTAGGGAGCACATGAGGTGAGTGTGCGATAGTGGCGGACCTTAGGGTTAGGGTTTGGGTTAAGGCAAGTGGGTAGTTAGTGGTGTGTGCATAGTTTAGTGTAGGGTTAGGTATCAGATTTTAGGTGTATGTGTGTGGATTTCTGTTTCTTTGGTGTGCTTGTGTTGTGTGTATGTGTTTTGGATGAGCGATTTTTTTCCCTGGGAAAAAAATTTCTGATATGACAGTTCGAGATTGTAAGCTTTCACTTAAATTAGGTCGATCAATCAGCATTCGCTTTTTTAAGCATTCGATGATATAATATAGACCCGATTTAGCTTTTTTCTGGGGGCATTGATTACTGCTCCATAAAATAGGGGGAAATAAGGTATTTCTTCTCCTTAACAAGTAACTTCAAGGGGTAACCTCTGTCCAAAAACATACTTATCAAGGTATATATCTCTTGCTGGTAGGTTCGATTGTCACTAATTAATTGTGACAACCACACCATTTGGCCCTTAATAATACTTTTTTGTTGATGGAATGGATGACAACTTTGGTAATGAAGTAGCGAAGTTCTATAAGTTTCTTTTCTAAAGATGTTACTTTGCAAACCTTCAGATGTTTTAATTAGACTGATGTCCAAAACATCTATCATCTCTCTTTCTCTCTCTCTCTTCCTCTTACTGGTAAATGTAAAGAATTGTGTAGTAGTGTTTAAATATCTTACAAACCGTAATTGTGACTGCCTGACAAGGGCAGAGGATCTAGACTGTGTTTTAGATAATTCACTTTTGCACTATGAAACTCAGAATGAGACGGCTGTTGTTAATATTTGTAAAAAAACTGGTTTCACAATTTACAACTTCAGTGCCTTAGAAATTAAAGATGTGCACCACAATTTATTGCGCAAAGGTTTTACTTTTGTTCCTACATTTTATTTAAATATGGCAGATGTGTACATGAGTTTAAAACTGTATACAAGACAATGAAATTTGTCATATTTTTAATGATCAGAAAGTTTAAAAAAGTTTGTTACCACCAACACTTAAAAGAAAGAGTACATTTAGTCTAGAAGACTAATAAGGAAAAAGGGCATTATTGGGAACCATGGCAATCTTAGAACTGAGGAAAGAAATGCATTATTGGAATTGGCTAACAACAGTGAGGTGAGGATAATGACGCCTGATAAGGGGAGTGGGGTTGTCATTATGTTCCATTTTGATTATGTAACCAAAATGCAGGAAATTCTGGATGATTGTACATCATACCAGAGGGGTTCTAAAAATGAGTTGAACATCATTTACCATAAAATAGACTTATTTCTTTTGTATTTCAAGAGAAAATACAAGAAAGCAAATTTAACTTTCTTAATGTTGAACACCCAGTCACACCTGTTGTATTTGGTATTCCCAAAATCCACAAAAATTTAGAACCCCCCCCCCCCATTTAGGCCTATAGCGGCAGCAAAGGGCTCAAAAACTGAGCCTATGGCGGCCTATGCAGATAAGGGAATACAGCAGGTTGTGACTGGGGTTGAACATATATTAAAAGATTCTTGGCACTGTCTTGAATGTTTGAGCACCCTAAACAAAAAGGACAATAACTGGTCCTTTTCATATATGTTGTTCTCAAAACCTAATGTAGGGCGTTGTGTTTTATTACTGTTATACATTACAATGGTTGCATACTAACATACTTTGTGGAAATAGCAATGTTGTTGGCCTTTTGCCATAACTATTACTGGCATGCTGTTACAATACTGACTGTTATTCAATTTATTCTTGTGTTCTGCATGCTATGCAATATTATCGTTATGGATTAATTGGAACACCCTTGCATACTGTTATAACTAACATTTAAATCTGCTGTACATGACTAACCGCTACAGTTTGAAAAAACCTCATCACCATAGCACAAGTAGGTAGGTTGGTTCCTGAGGATCCACCTACCCCACCTCAACTGGCCATGGGACTGGGTCCCAGTGCTGGGACCCATCATGGAGCTGCCCCCTCCACTGGTACTGCATCACCCATGAGTGGAACTGAATCAGGGGATGGGACTGGTCCCCCAGAACCAGGCATGGAGAAGGAGTGGTCACCCAGCAACAGCTCTAAGGGATGGTGTGCAGTATTGTCCAGCATGATTTGGACAATTGACTGCACCAGATTGAGGGCAGCCTGGTGCACCTGGAAGGGCAGAGCAGCCCTGATGCCCAACCTCCAACACAGCAACCTTTGGGGCCGTGAAGGAGCAGTGGTGACTGCCCATGGATGGGAGCTCAGTCCCACTGCTGCCATCTGGGGGCATTTGGTTCTTTGATTCCACAACACCCTCCCCATCCAAGGTGTTTACCCTTCTCATCTGTCATACACCTCCCCTGTCTGCTATCTTGTCTGCCTTGTCTCTTTGCAAATGCTACCTATCCTACCTAACTTATCTCCTCACATGTACCTATAGCCCTTCCTTCCCCAACATTCCACTCTCTCCTTAAAAAAAATGGACGTCTGTCCCACAAATACAATTTCACCCCATACATAGCTCTCCATTTTGCACATGCATTCACTGGACACACTCTAATCATTACATGCATCAATGAACACATTTATGATGCCCTCAGAGGCTTCAAATTCCAAACTACCTGCAATCTGCACAGCTGTTGCTGTAGAAGAAATGGAGAGCTATGGTCCTTTCCTACACCTGTCCTGCACATCTCTACCTGCTTTCCACATTGTTTTCTTCCTGCTTGCCCCCATTTCACCAGTTTCCTATCACCCCTTTTTAATTTTCTTTTTTTTTTTTAAATTAGCTTGGGTTTAAGCAGAGCTAAGTGGTGTGGCACATCACCCCATGCCAAGCAAACCCACTTAAACCTGCTTAAAACTGCTTTAATCACCTTATATGTTTCTGTCACTGTTCTGCACATCAGCAAAATAATCATCCCTGCCAAGTCTTGAACCCAGGACCCTGTCAACTATAGCATAGTGCATTAGCCCACTAGTGCACTTAGCTCTGAAGAATAAGTGGTGTTTTTATAAAAATATCCTGATTGCCAGTGACACATTACTTCTACATATAATGGGATAAATGACATCATACTTGGGCCTTTGATGGAGATGTACTGAACCAGTACACAGCCAAATACATGTTGGATGTATGGGAGGCCTATGATATTAGGTAGAGCTGACAACTGCACAGACTGTTGCAGAATATCCACAGTTGTGCTGCCTATTTGGCATGGTTGTCATAAAATCTTGTCTGCGTGCTGAAGTACTAGCAAGTTAGTGCAGATTGAGGTTACAAAATCAGGACAGATAGGGCATCATACCCATCTGAACACACATGTCCATGGGAATCCTATGTAACAAATTGTATGCATGCACATATGTCTTGCAACTACACTTGCCATAATAATGAGTCAGCAGCTCTATCTGTTACACTCCTAGCATGTGTGACATGTGGACACCAACAGTCCTGGTCTACAGTCCAGTCTATTGCACAGCAAGTACATGATTGTCAATTCAACATATAAACAACTGAGCCCTGCAATGTACAGCAAAACTGGTTGCTGCTACTGCAGTCACTGCCACCCACATTAGCACGTCAAAGGCCTGTATGTGGAACACATGTTACATATATGAATAGGTGTCCTAAATGTCATCTACCACTCTCTGGATGGCACTATTACTTAGCATATGTACCAGAGGCGCATGCCTCACCTGGACTGTTATGGGTACCCTAACCTTGGCTATGCTGTGACAACAGAACTGACATTGCTCCCTCACTGGCATATACAGCTTGCTCTCCCCCATTGTGTTCACAATCCCCAGCCAGAATGCAGCAGCTGCAGCCTGCAACATATGTAGCAGTATGTTCACTACCTACTACAGACCTAACATACCTCCCAAACACCTAGAACAGGGCATCCACACAACATCCATAGATAAAGGGGGGAAGGGTCAAGTGACAGGGACATGTATCACAGTCTTCCCCAACAACCATACACAGCTGATAGACTAGCGGCAACTGCAGCAGCATGCACATTCAGATAAAAATGATGTATGACACTCACATCTGTCTGTCTCCATACTGACTCCAAAACACATTGTTAAACAGTAAACTGCCACAGAATCAGAAAGTCTGTTAACAATGGTCAAACACAGCATGGAAAGCTGTGGACATACCACATCAGTCCAAACAGTGGACAGTATTTCTACCTACCCTCTGTGATGCTGTAGTCTCCACACCTTGATAATGTCCTCCTCATAGGCCAGGAAAAGTTCCAAGGCCTACATGAAGGCCATAATTATAGCACTGTGTTGCCATGCCAAGGTATCAGATTTTAGGTGTATGTGTGTGGATTTCTGTTTGTTTGGTGTGCTTGTGTTGTGTGTATGTGTTTTGGATGAACGATTTTTTTTCCCTGGGAAAAAAATTTCTGATATGACAGTTCGAGATTGTAAGCTTTCACTTAAATTAGGTCGATCAATCAGCATTCACTTTTTTAAGCATTCGATGATATAATATAGACCCGATTTAGCTTTTTTCTGGGGGCATTGATTACCGCTCCATAAAATAGGGGGAAATAAGGTATTTCTTCTCCTTAACACTTTGTTATGCACCTTAACAAGTAACTTCAAGGGGTAACCTCTGTCCAAAAACATACTTATCAAGGTATATATCTCTTGCTGGTAGGTTTGATTGTCACTAATTAATTGTGACAACCACACCATTTGGCCCTTAATAATACTTTTTTGTTGATGGAATGGATGACAACTTTGGTAATGAAGTAGCGAAGTTCTATAAGTTTCTTTTCTAAAGATGTTACTTTGCAAACCTTTAGATGTTTGCTTAGGGCAGATGAAAGCGCTCAATCTGGTGGATTTAAAGGTGTAATAAAGACTATCGGTTTGTTTGAACGGAGTCCGTACTTGTTTTTGGTTGCAGTTTTTCTCATTTTACACTTGTAATGAAAATGTAACCCAACTGTTCTGGATGCAGTTAGCAAGTGTGAGTCACGGACCGCTGCACAAGCAATCACCTCTTCATGAGCATTACCTACAGAAGGCAAGCTGCTGCCTATGGTAAATAGGTCTGTGACTTTCTTCATGAAGACAGACTGCATTATCCAAAGAATATACCACTGGATTTCTTTACACAAAGAACTACAGTCCTATACCAGGAATGTAAGAGAATTCCCCATGTAGTGGGATGCAGATGGGGGGGATACATCCATGGTAAATAGGTAACAAAACACTAGTGTCTGTAGAACATAACTTGGAATGACATGTTGCTGTTAGTCAGCTGTCCAGCATCTATAGTCTCCCCTTTTGTCTCTGTCTGCTGTGACGTAGATCACAGCTCTGGCTCCGGAGTTCACCAGCAATGGTGACCTCACATATGAATGCTACTAGATTGTGTATTACACAATAGTGACAGTAAGTACTGGTGGATAAAGCTGGCATATCACATTATGTACTGTCAGCTCTTTTCAGTCTCTGCATATCACACAGACATAGATCACACATTATCCAGGTGTCCCTGACTCTTCCTGATGCTAGGTCACTGTGTACTCCACACCTTTATCTCATTGTCTGAGAGCTATGGCTAGCATACCTGTTGACTCCCTGCAGCAGGACTGCAGGTAATAGCCAGACATACTGGTGGGACACAGGCTCTGCCTCAGCAGCAGAGTGTACATACTGAGCATACAATGTAAGGGAATGAATGCAGTACCAGATATTAATGTACCAAAACTGATTTCTGAAGGGTCTGGCATTTTTGGACCCAGATTCCTCACAGTCTGTGAGCAACCATTACCTATTGTCCAACTGTTTTCCAGACATCCCCATTTGTCTGGCAGAGGGTCCACATATATCAGGCCCATGTACACATTTTGAAAACATCCGTGTACTGCAGATTTTGGGCACCTACAAGGAAGATAACCTACACCACAGTTGCAGTGCTGTCTGTAACTGTGTACCACAGATGTTGCTGGAATGTCCACATAGACTTGGCATATCACTCAGCTATTTGTCGGATGGTGGCTGTATGACATGGTACTGGGATGTCACCTATAGGAAATACACCACAGTAGATGGCAGTAATGAGTCTGTCACAGCACCCAGGCCAGAGCAGTTAAACCTTGGATCATACAAGGTTACTAGGCCACTGACCCTGAGGGCCTCATAAGCCTAGCCCAGATGTTAGCCCAGATATATGCAAGTCAGCACCTGATGCCCCAGTCCAACAGGGGCACAGGTGGCATCCCAAACCTGTATGTCCTGTTAACCATCCAGTTATCCAGGTCTCACTTGAAAAGGTGCAAATAGCTACCCTGGCTGATGTGGACAGGGTGTCCATTCTACAGCTGGGTGAGTGTGTGGGACACACATCTGACCCACCATCAAGTCCTGTTGATTTTACACCAGGTTGAGGGTGTGTGCGCAGGTTAATAGAGTGGAGCCTGACTTGCGGTTGTGCAGCAGTCCCATCAAGATGAAGTACATGATTGCCTTGTATGCCAGACAGAAGTCACCTCTACAGAGTCTGCATGAAACTGGGTAAAGGGATGGGCTAATCTCTGTATGGCACATGTGTGAGACCCTAGTATTCTCTGCTGGGGAACCTCTGTGATGATCACAGCTGCTGCATGTGCTTTGCGAGTTAAATGACCAAAAGGGCAGTATACTCAATAATAATATTTATTAAGGGGGAATACAGGGATAACCACCATATCCCTGGATGACATATTATGTATGAGATGGGCCATGTAGAAGGTTTTCCTTACACTGGAACCAACATGCTGGGCAAATGTCATGTTGCCATCAACCTGTGTGCACATAACCCTCTTGACTGATTGTGTGCTTAGAATGTTGTTAGTACTGTGATAATATGTGGGAACATCACTCTCCCCAAAGGGGATGATGCTGCATTTTGTGTTATGCAGCTTGAGACCATGTTTCTGGCACCAGGTTTGTATGCATGAGACCCTCTTGGCAGATGTCCACATCACTAGAGAATCTGGTGACAGCACCCAGCATGCAGTCATCTCAAAACATGGTCAGCCATAGCCCAATGGCTGTGCCCTGCACCTCAGAAGAGTACATCACATATAAGAGAGGACCAAACATAGAACACCAGGTTATGCCACTAGTTATGTGTCTACTGTTTGGTGGCATTCCCCTATGTGGACTAAGTGGGTCCTGCCAGTGCACCAGTGAGCTACCTATCTGGTGACATATGGACTGATGGCTAGGTGGGAGTGTATATCTATAATGACCAAGTGGGGAATACTGTCAAAGTCTTTGACAAGGCAAGGTAGGCAGTGTGTACTGTCACTCCCATTCATGGCTTTGGTGACTGTGTCAAAGAGGTCAACCAATTGCAACAGACATGATGGCTACCTTGACAAAGCCTAAGTGTGTGTGATGAAGTTTGTGGAGGTTGCTAATGTCTTTGTTAATGTGGCTCACTATAAACTGTGCCACGGCCTTGCAGACCAGCCTATTTAGGCTGATGGGTCTATAATGTGCCAGATTATTGTATGCCTCACCTTACTGTAAAGGGGTGACAATGGTTGCCCTCCACTTGGCTGGGACAAAGGCCTTGGTGGAATGCAGTGCTTTATGGTGATTCAAGGTCATGCTTGGGGTCATGTAGAATGCATTCTGTGATGTGATAGGTTCCCATGGTGGCTGTATATCATGACTTTGAGGTGGCAGTGGTAACCTGTTTCCTAAATATAAGGGGAAGGGGTCGGGTACTAGGGATGTCCTGAGGTACTGATGGTGGGGACAGGGGGGTGAAGTTTACACTGACTCTGTCAGGCATCACATATGCTATACCTACAACACTTGTATATCTGGTGTCATTAGCCACCACTACTGAGCAGATCTGAGTGATTCCTTTGATGTTGCAGACATATGTGAAGAAGAGGAAATGATTGTCTATAGTAGATGTCGCCAATGTGGGCTCAGGGTTTGCTTTGCAAGATTCCAGTAGTGATCTTATTTGCTAGTTCAGGCTAAGGTGACATTGCATCAAGTGGGTACCTGTTCCTACTTTGTCTCAGACAGCAGTATGTCATCCCTATTATCGACACTATGTAGTGCAGATGTCCACCAGACAGGTGTACATATCCTTGCAGAGGATGATGTAGTCCTGTTGGATATACCTGACTACATTCATCTATACAAATGTACGTATAGCACTTTTGTATTTTGTGGATATTGGTGCCAGTTCCTACAGAGGTTGTTGGGCTGCAAATCTGTGTATACCTCCTATCAGGAGGCTGTTTTCAACTTTGGAACTGTACATATGTCTGACCCTAGCTAGAGGTGTATTGTGGGAGATGGCGACTGGAAATGTGACCGCTTTATGGTTGTTTTGACCATGGAGGATGACGCTGTTGTGATGCTGCAGTGGTTACCCATTTTGTCTAATGTCAACTCCAACAGACCTTTACCTCATGTGAGGGAAGCACCAAGATGCTCCCGGGTGTTTGCATTTCCACTATTGATGGATCTCGGATCATTTGTGCGCTGGCATGAGTATGTCTTCCAATCGTTGTTTGGGTAGTTCAGGTAATCCAGGATTAGGGAATGGACCCAGATCCTGATGCAGTTGATCAGGTACATATAGGCAGAATGGGCTTCCTATTTACATGTGGCAGCCGGTAGCTAGCTATGCTTTGGCTAGGTGTCTTGGCAATGGTGAACTACCCATGCAGTGTTCCCTTTGCCTCTTACTGCCTGTGCAGCCTGGGGGTGTGTATGAATTTCATATATAGTGAAACCCACGTCCCATGGCTTTAGCGCTCATGCTTTGGGGTCTGACTGTATGATATGATGGGTGACCATTAAGGGTGGGGTGCTCTCTGCAGCTTTGAACCATGTGTCTGTGACTGCACAGCTGTCAGTATTTCCCAGGGCTATGGGACACAGGAGTGTGGCTATGTGTGGTATGTGCTGTGGAGGGCTGTGGAGTTCATGTATGTCTTTGCCTCAGAGGTCTCCTTTGTTAGTGGATGTGTATGTTGAGGACCTATGCATATGTAGCTGTGTGTTGTGTAGGTGTGGGTGGTGTGTGAGCTGTGCTGATTGTTCTGACAACCTGTTTAGTGCCAGATATGTGGCCTTGACAGGGAGAGGGCATGGACTATAGGTTCCTAATGTCATTGCATCTCTCACAAATTGTGTTCCTTGGTGGTGTTTGTAGATGGTTATCTGTGTACATGAGGAAGTTGCCACACCGCACCAGGATGCCCATGTCAGCAAGACCGGCAGGGGAAACTGTAGGATATTTTTCAGCCATATATTCCAGACTCGAAGGGACGAAGGCCAGGGAGACATAAGGGATGAGCCTACAGCCAAGGTGCTTAAAACAGGAGTAAGAGGCTGACACCACTGCATACAATGTAGACAGGCTATAAACAAGCAGCAATAGGTGTAACAATAAAATGCAGTGGAACACTTAAGAGAACATGTAGCAAGTAGCAGGAAACAGCAAGATCAGGAGGGCAATGCATGATGTATTGGCACTATGTTGCTGATAGCCATATACATACTGTGGTGATACATGGTGGGGTATGATGTGGGAGTTAGCAAAGGGTAGCGCTGGCAAATGTGGATGTGCAGGGTGTATGCATAATGGAGAGCAATGTATGTGGTCCTGTGATGTATTCCCCTCTTCTTGTCTTTCAAATGTGATGTACAGATGTAGGAACCCACCATTTTCAGACACAGAGAATGCTACCATACTCGATGGATTGAGACTCCATCAGCAGATCTCCTGTCGAGGATTCACCATAATCAGCAACAATGTGCTGCACTGTGGGTAGACCTCATGGCATCAGTGAATCATATCAGGCAACAGGAATGTAGCTATAAGCAGGTCTGACACAATGCCACAGACATGATAAATAATGCACGGCTAAGGGCCACAGCTGTGGCCAGGGACCATGCTGCCACCAGTGGAGGGCCTGCGACACTACAACTACTCTTGGCCACAGAGGAGTTGCTGGCAAACCTGAGTCCAGAAAAAGTGACTATGTATGTATTATTGTTACTATGTTTTTAAAGACTAAATTGTTTTAATTTTTGCTTTTTGATAGGTTGCTGTGTCATGTGATATGTTTGAATTAGATATAAAAATGCTGTTTTAATGGTTGTTTTATGTAAGACACTGAAGAAGGATATTTTGTGTCTGAAAGCTTTGTCGTTCTATTAAATTATATTGATGGTGTGGAGCTTTAGTTCTTTTTTTTCTTGAAGCTGTTTGGTCTGTATTCACCACTTTACCACTAGTTCACCTTTTTCTTGTGAAACCTGGGACCAGCCACCAGCTCACAAAGATCCATCACACCATATGTTGTGGAGGTGGGTGGCACAGCATCCCCAGCGGAGGAGCGTCTAGGTAAGCCTCCTGTGGTCATTGCATTAACACTGTAGCAGTCATAGTGGCAACCTCTACATACCTGTACATGGATGTCAGGTTATTCTGCATTTATGGGGGTGGGGAGTTGTAACACACATGGGTGCACACATATTGAGAATGTCAGCAATGTGGGCGGAATCACAGTTCGTACTGTACATGTTGATATATGCATTTACTATCCTGTACCAATGCCATATTTGTGTCTGCTGACAGTACCTCTCCCCAACATTTCCATAGGTACCTCTGTTGTGGCTGGAGTCCATCATCCTGTAGCCAGTGAGTGTAAAACTGTATTGTCATGGCTCGTCTATACCCTAGACATGTTAATGGTTGGCAGTTTGCCATGGACACAACTGTTAAGCTCAGCCGTATTGCAGTACTTGTATGTTCAGTTGTGGAGGGGTTCATTGCAGTGCATTACACTGGTAATCACAGTAGCATATTTGCAGGAGCTGTAACATATTTGCACATAGTTTTGTGAAGGTCTAGGCAGTTTGCTATACAGGGGGGCATTAGCATGGTAGAAAAGGGTGCACTGTGTTAAAGGTGAAGGTCCATCACATACACCGACATGTCACACATCTCACAGGTGTATACTACTAGCAACATTAACTGGATGAAGCTGCATTACATTTGTTAGGGGCCTGTCTTGCTTGTGTCTGTTGTGGTCTTCTTGTGTGTTGTGCAAGGGATCAGATATAATGTGTGGTATTTATAATGTAGTTGTGGCACCTCACCTGTATGTGTGTATGTGTGTGTGTGTGTGTGTGTGTGTGTGTGTGTGTGTGTGTGTGTGTGTGTGTGTGTGTGTGTGTGTGTGTGTGTATGTGTGGAGCAGTAGACATAATAGTGCAAGGAGTAATATAGTCATGTTGTCTTCCACCTCGCAGGTGACCATGGGGGTTGTAGTGTGTCCCCCTTACAACCTGATGTCAGTGTCTCATCGGACTCTGGTGATGATGGTGGCCATAGTGAGGCATAGGTGGTGTTGCTGGTGAGGGAATCTGTCCTATGGGTTGACATCCCACTTCCTCCCCCAATATCCCTGCACACAGTCAATATGCCCACACATACCCAGTCCTTTGTACCCACAGATATTGGACAGTCTAAGAGTAGTGGAATTTAACAGGAGTGGGTTGACTATAGCATCTTTCACTGTGGACAGTAACCATTCCCAGGAAGCTGGTGAGGTCCCACACAGGCAGATTGACAGGGGTGCTCAAAGGAGGATTGCTGGCCATCCACCATGTGTCAGAGGTGTCACAGCATGTGTCACCCGATGCATGTTTCAGTCCATTCTGGAGGCATAGGCATGTTCTGAATGCAACACCAGATGAATGCTCAGGATCATGGGTGCATCACTGCCTGACATCTATGATGCCACCCACAACATTGGTGATGCCCTACATCATATAGCCAATGCAGGAGACAGAAGGTGGGGTGAGATATTTTCACTCCTTAACCATACAATGTCTGTACTGGAAATGTGGTTGGAGTAGTGTGTTGGACACATGAATGTAGGTCAGCAACAATATCAGCTGAAAGTCCATGTGGCCATGCACAGTCACACTCCCATAGTAGCAGTCACTACAGAAGGAGGCGGTACTATACACATCACAATGTGGCAGGCCATGGGCATGTGGTCCTGGGTGGTCCCATGAGGGACGCCGACCCAGCAGACATCAGTCACCATCAGCAAGTTGTACCGCATCTGATTCTGGGTATGGTGGTGTCAATGCCACTCTTGGTAGGACCAGTTCCCATGCTCATGGCAGGAGATGGTGAACTGTACATTCTGCCATGTGTGGGCCACAGCTGTCCAACATACCCTTGTGTAGGGCTAGCACATGCCTTGAGTGTGTACATACACACACTCACACATCACTATCACATGCAGGTCAACACCAGACACACACAGCTCCTCTCCATGGCCTAGCTGACCAGAACCCCTCTAGATGCACACACACACACACACACACACACACAGACACACACACACACACACACACACACACACACACACACACACACACACACACACACACACACGATGTCCACTGTGTGGCATAGCCTAGGCCTCTGGCAACCCCACACCACACCCTGTGCATGTGATGATTCTTGTGTCACATCTCTGTCATCCATAACATTGATGCATGGACATGCTAATATGTGCTGATGTACAGGGTGACTATAGTGCAGTTACTGACAGTTAGTAGTACAGTAGTGTTATGCCCTGTAAGGTGGTGTCTGCTGGCATGTGTCATGAGTACACATCACAGTGTATTTATCTTTTTTCCATGATGGTACTTTGGTGTTAGTATTGTTGACTGACCATTGTCGCCCAGACCATTTCTGTGTCTGTTTCAGGTGTCTGTGTGTCTACACCATGGGGAACTTCTAGCAATACACGCATCACAATGCCATAGTGGCAACACAGGAATATGACATTGCCAAGGTATGGCTGTACATGTGCATGGTTAACTAGGTGCATATGTGTAGGACATTGTGTCAGGGCAATGAGGGCGGACAGCGTAATCTTGCATGCATACCCCTTGACACAGCATGCTACTCTTGATACATGTCACCTGAATGTTCAGTAAGATCATAGGTTCATAGGATCATAGCAGGTTACTACAGTAATGGCCATTGGTCCCTAACAAGCATAGCCAGTAGTTTATCTCCAAGAGAATCATCTATCAGCATCTGTTGCCACTGTCATTGAGGGACACAGGTGGACCCCTGGGAAAGATTTTTGGTATCCCATCCATTCATCATGGTTGCAGTTGATGAGGCTCTGCATGGTATTCTGTTTGACATGTATGGGAAGTGCATTCCTGAGACAGGGCAGCCTCTGGGAGACAAACCTATCTGTCTGACAGGTTTTGTCAATGTCGCATATCACATTCAGGCCTGTTGTGCTGGTAATGCATAGGAAAGTAGACTCACATATATGGGCTAGCTGCTGAAGGGCAGAGTCCAACATTAGGTTGTAGGTGTGCCACAGCCCAGCTCTGGGGAACCTGTCTGATACAGAGTGGGGCACTACTGGTTGGATTCTGTCTGCATGGGACAGGTGTTGGAGGCCATGGATTACCTTAGTGGGCATTACTGTGGCCTTTCTAGTTGGAGCAGATGCCTGGATAGGTACATTTCAAATGGGCCATTGTACTAAATTATTGTTCTACTGGCTGAGGACTATACAGAGGTAATGTCCACCTTTTTTCTGGATGCACTCCCTTTACCAAAGACTCAGAGATGCACCATGTACAAGGCCTTTCTGACCACTGCCAATACATGATGCTTGAATGCAACATTGTTATCAAACTGAGTACCCAGGTCTGTCAACACAGGATGTGTGTTTATGGGGTTGCTAGTCATGTGAGAAACAGTGGGGCTATGTCTTTGCCATATGTTATGATTGTATTCTTTTCTGCGTTTAGCTTGAGGCCTGGACTTTGCTGCCAGTCTGTACCCGAAGTAAGACCCTGTTGCAGTGTGTTAACATCATATGGTGGGTCAATGTCAGACAGCACACAACTTACAGTCGCCACAGCCTTAGTCAGTACCTATATATATGGGTGGTGTTAGATAGCATTCATGCCAAGAGACATGTGGTTTATTTATGGGCAGTGGCTACCCACAGGGCCTCAACATGTATACATATTGCACACACATAGGCAACAGAGTAGGGTTGCCACCTTAATGAATTCCCAATGTGGGACACTTCTTATAGTATCGTGAGAGTTGGCAGGACAAACCATACCCACAGCAAGTGGAAAAGACAGGGCTTGTCTTGGTCTGCCAATATGACATCTTATTTTTGAAGCATTTCCCTAGCTTATGCTATGTCTCTGAAATTGAGGCTTTTCTGATGTAAAATGACTGGTTTATGTAACTATTACACACATGTAGGAAATGTTTATTGTCCTACATTCTTGGGACCTATGTATTGTTATAGTTGTTTTCACAGGACACACCTGGCTAAACATGGACTGCAACCTGCACGGTGGGACAGGTGTTGGGCCTAACATAGTCACACTGCTGCAAGTGCATATATGTACACACACACACACACACACACACACACACACACACACACACACACACACACACACACACACACACAAAACATTGTTTTGAGTAGAACTCCTACATGTTTAGTTGTACATATTATACATATTAAATGTTTTCATAGTGTTGGACACTACTGTTCAGGCGAATGACATCTGCAGGTGCTGTCAAGGATGCCACTGGGAGGGGTTAAGAGGTTTACACAGGCCTGTAAAATGGTATAACTGTTGCACACAAACTCAGGGAAGACAGCCACACTGCTGCAAGGGGGTATGCATACACACACTCAAACACTCACATAGTTCCCAGAACCCCTACCTATCCAGCTGTATGTATCACATGCACCATGTATGTATCACATGCATCATGGAGCTTATGTGCTTAGAGATTATCTAACTGTGCATCTAAGGTGGATGACACCAGCAGGCCCTGTAAAGTAATCCAATGGGGGGGATTAACAGGCCCTTGAAGTGGTATAACCAACACACATATGGCAGCCACACTGCTACAGGGAATATGCTACACACACACACACACACACACACACACACACACACACACACACACACACACACACACACACACACACACACACACACACACACACACATATATACATTCACCCAGTTGCCGGTTCTGAGATTAGGACCCCTATTTATCTAGTTGTATGTACTATAGTGCTATGGACTTATTGCATGCACCAAGGTGTGTATGTACCTGTAGAGTGTCTAACTGTGCA
>NC_056728.1:1994429471-1994456971 GCF_019279795.1 Protopterus annectens | reverse complement strand
AAACATGGGGACAAGATTTTAATATTGCTCATGCAAGCATAGACAGTTGGTAGAATGGTTTTGTATTAGCATGCATTTTCTGATGGGCATGAAGTCTGCTTCTCAACTGTCTGTCATTATTTTCTCACAGCAGCCTTTATTGATTTGCCAATAGTTTGCCAGAAAACTGAAATTTTATGACAAACATAGCAGGTATATGAGGCATAAATGTGGACATTCTGCAAAACTCTGTACATTTGTGAGGTATGGAAGGTGCTCACTGACTTGTTGTAAGTACTGTCACAGTTACTGGACAGCCTTTATATCCTGATTCTACACTGACTTGTTACAACATGCTGTTTTACTAGCCACCATCTAGGTTACTCAGAGCTGTGTACTGTCCATATCTGTGCCCCCCTATCCCTCCATTGTTTCTGTCTTTGTCCAACTTTATTGCAGTAAGAAATACTGACATATAAGCATCCTGTAGAACTCCGACCACAGGTGTAGTGTACATGCCAAATAGTAGACGCAGCTAGTCTTGAATCATGTACCCCATAAACCGGGTCTATATTAAGACATCAAAATGCCATAACATTGAGCACCTCAATGCTGACAAGTTGTTGTTGTCTTTCAGCTTTTCCTGGTTAGGGGTCACCACAGTGGAACTCCGGTCCACTAATGATTGGCAGTAGATTTTCACGAACGCCAAGGTGCCAGCTCGATGTTCAACCTTCAACTAAGGCACGCCCATTTACGCATGTCTTTCAAACGCCCACCCAACTGTGGGGAGGACATGCAGACTCCACACAGAAGGCAATCCTCACACTCCAGCCAAGAATCAAATGGGAGAACCTCTTGCTGTGAGGCAACAACACTACCGCTGCACCACCGTGGAAGTCACCTCAATGACAAGTATTCAGAGAAATTCACTTCTGGGATTCGCTGAATACTTGTTGGGCAAATAAATACTTGCTCTGCAATGCAACGGAACTAATTCTAACTAAACCAAACCGACCCATGTGGGAGGCTGTGCCCCCTTTACCCCCCGATGTGGGGCACTGTGCCCCCCACACCCCCTAACTAAATATACTAACTCTGAGATCGCACTACAGTGGAGAAAAGGGCAACATTCTGTAGTTTGCCAACTACATCTTTGCCTGACAAGTATTCAGTGAATCACAAAAGTGAATTTTGCTGAATATTTGTCGGCATTGAGGTGTTCAATGATACAGTCTTTTGACTCCATAATATAGACACCATCAACCATGGTAATGTACCTAGTCCACTAAGCCATGACAGCCCCTGGGCAGTGCAGTTTACATCCTGACATTGTCAAGCACAGACATACATAGGACATTGACCCCTGCATATTGGGGAAATGGTATGTCCCCAGGTTGATAGGGACAGCCCAGGGATTGTGTGGTCTGTTGCTATTACCTTGCAAACATACTGTTCCTGCAGTTGTATGGGAGCACAGGTGTCTTGGGGGTAGGAGACTCTAGCATTGACAGTCAAGCATCTGTCCTGTGACCCCGCTGTTTGTAATTCCTTGGCATAGTGCAGTGGGCTTTTCTAGCTTGGGTCCTACTGCATATTATGGGTCAGCTAGTATTGAACAGAGAGTTCCTGTTGTCCCACACAGCTGTCAGTTGACTGCAGCAATCCTGGTAGCCCACTCTATTCCCTTGCATACATGTGGTAGGTCCATACATCTGCTACCACAGTCTACTACCCCATTCATTTGTTGTACAGAAGAGTAACTTACCTTGTGCCTGCAGCAGTTGAGATAGTGTTTCAGTGCTGTCTCTGTCTGATGCATGCAGTACACAGCCAATACATGATAAGGTACAGGTTGTGTGGTGTGACTGGCATCCTTTTTACTATGTATGTGAGTTGGAGTGAAGTGTCAGTCCCTAGGACCCTAGGTTGTCAGTGCATGTGTGTTGACTCTTTGCCAAGGCCAGGGCATACTGGGCATGCTTATGTCTCCCTACAGGGACAGACTTAGGGGGTTCCTCTTCTGAGTCCCCCTGTGGCTGTGGGGAGCTCGGCACTGATGAGGGTGTCCATCCCTTCCCTGTGATGTCCTACAACAGCTATTTCCACAGGATCATATTGTGTAGCATGTTAAATACTGTGAACATGTGTGCTCATGTGGCTGGAGAGTACTGCAGGGCTCCACCAGATATATTGAGGCAATGGGACCATGACTTCAGCAGCCCAAAAGCACACTCTATGATGTTCCTAGTTTGTGCGTGTGCCTCATTATGGGGTTCTTCATTAGGTGTGTGTGCATTTCTGATGACTGTCATCATCCACGGTTCCAGTGTGTAGCCAGCATTCCCCAGTAGATGGCCATATGGGATGCACCCCCTGGCAAACTTCTGGTACAGCTGTGAGGCATGCTAGATTTGGAAGTCATGATAGTGCCAGTGCCTCCAGCACACACATTCATGATAATGCCCTGGGCATTGCACAACTTGGCAGTTGATAGAGTGATACCCTTGTGGTTGAAGTAGACCCTACCATCATCACTGGGTAGTGTTTTGATGTGCACATGAGTGCAGTATATGGCACCTAGTACCTCAAGGTAATGTGTTACATGGTGGAAGAGAATCATATTACTGGCCTTCTCCTCATGGGTTCTGGGCAAATAAATGTGGTCACTAGTATGTGCTTGCATTGCATCCAGGAACTGGTGCAGTACACTGGATGCAGATGCCTGTGAGATCCCAATTATGTCCTCAGATGACCATTGAAAAGTACCTGTAGCTAATATTCTAACATAACTTTGTTTCCACTGGGATGGGTTCCCCTGTCTTGGCTCTGGGTCTGAGTTGAGGGCAGCAGAGCTCAGTGAGTTCTTGTAGTATGTCCCTGCCCACCCTGTAGCGCTCTACAATCTCCAGCTCATGTAGCCCCTGCAAGGTTACCCTGGGCCTGAACACTCTTCTCCTTCTCAGTCTAGTCCTATTGTCAGCATCAGCATCAGCACTGACCTCAGCCTCAAGCACATACAGATGTAGCAGAGCAGCAGCAGCCCCTAGCATTCTGTCAGTTAAAATTCCCAACTGTGTACTCTAATGGTGCAGAGTATGTGGGAAAATCAGATTGTAGGATCTATGCATATTTTATAGTGGTGTGCTCCAGATGCAGCCTGTGTGATTGGCTCATTATGCTACATTTCACCTGATAGCTATAGCATTGGGGGGTTGAATGGGCCAGTGTCTGTTGAACAGGGCTTATCAGTTATTTCTACCTGATTGGCTTTCCCAGGCTATTTTTTTTTTTTTTTTTTTTTCTTAGATTTTTTTCCTAATTCTTTCACTGCTAAGCAAGGCGGCACACCAGGCAAACCCACAATGCCAGTGTAAACAGTGCTCAGCAGTTTTGACACACACCCAAGCAGGGCCATGCTCAGCATTTCTTAAACCAGCTAAAATATGCACCATGGGGCAAACACAGCTCAGCAGCATCAGACAAACCCCCTTGCTTAGCTGTTCTTAGATGAGCACAAATGGGTGCTGCTGACCTCCAATTCACTTACACAATCCATGACACACCCCCTTTTGATGTTAGCTATCTGTTGCACTGCTACCTACATGGTTCTAGCCCTACCATAGGTTGCATCTGCGAACACTGTAGCCCTTTTTGCTACTCATTAACCCCAGCTCATTTACATACAGCAAATTGCATATACCCTGGAGACTTCCCTACTCCAGGGCCTGCCTCCTTACCAACCACTGACACCTGCCATTGTAAGACTCTGTATGCTGGGTATTATAATGCAATATTTTAGCAAATGTCTAATTTTCATCTTTTTTACATTTTTTCTTTTTTTCTTTTGCCATAATGGCATGTTTGTGTGTCACTGCACACAGCACAAATGTAATATATGTAATAAAAAAATTAATATTTTTTAATGATTTGCATTGCTTTCTGGACTCACTGGCAATACCTTTGGCCATTTGCATGCCTAAAGTGCCATATCCATCCTTTTTTGGGGGCTTTTACAGCCTTTGTTTATAATTTGCAGTCCGGTACATGATTTCTATCCACGTACATTTCTTACACCAACACAGCACCTAGACAGGTGCCGTCCTGCTTATTTTATCACAAATCAACCTCATCTGCATGGAATTCACCAGCTTATGAGGTGATTTCCTTTTCACGGATACTACTGTGGCCGCACACTTGTGCACGCCCCTCCACCCTGTTTACTGCATCGCTCAGTGGCCATGTTTCATGTTGGGGCCATGCCACTATTCCTACATAGAGAATTGCTCACAAGACATCTACAACAACTAGAAAGGCTGCAGAAATACCTCACAAAGAGGATTACTGGCCTCAAACAGATGCCCTACGCAGACCGTCTCAAAAAACTCCAGCTTTACTCCGTTGCAGATTGCCTACTCAGAGACGATCTCTGCCTAACATACAAAGCTATGTCAAACCCAGAGCTGTTCAACATGCTCCACTTAAAGAAATCCCAATCCCTCCGAGCTGCACGGTCTAGGGATGTAAGCCTTGTCACCACAATAAACAGAACATGCTGAAGTGATAGATTCCTGTCCCAGAGACTTCCCATACTCTGGAACAAACTATCTATCTATATCAAACAAAGCTCCTCATTAGCACTCTTCAAGAAAAATCTTGATGATTGTATGGGAGATAGGAAATTCACCTCAAGGATCACTTCTGTGGCTCTGCTCGACAGGGGCACAGGAAAATAATTTTCTTGAGTGGCAAATGCCAGGGTACCTTTTTGGCTAGGCTTATATAGGCCCTAGGGCCAATAGCCTAGTATCTACCTATGAACCTATGTAGGCTTTATTGAATTCCCCCCTTATCCATATTAGACTGCAAAGACATCAACTCCTTATCCCACTCTTTTTTTTTTTTACATCTGTACCAGTTTAATTCTTCTATATAGATAAGCTTTTACCGAATCACAGATAATTACTTCTGAAACTTCTCCATTATTAATTTCAATGTATTGATCTATTTCTCAGACACCAGTCCTGAAAGTCTTTTAATTTTGCTATATAAGCAGTCTTCTCTGATAGTAAATCAAATTACGTGGCTTTAACATTAATATAAATGTAACAGCATTGTGGTCAGATAAAGAACATGAACTTATCGATACATTTTCAATTTTTAGTTATTAAACTACTAAAAGCAAAAACTTGATCAATGTTTGACTGGCTGCCAAATCTATAATAATGACAGGTAAAATTTAGAGAGAGAGAGAGAGAAAGTTGATTTAATATCATAGGTATCTTTCAAGTGTTGAGAATTAATAAAGTGATCTAAGTGTTTAGCTACTGAGGATAGCATAGAAAACTTAATAGTAGTTGTGTCTTTACTAGAAAGAATACAATTAAAATCTCCTGCAATAATCAATTCACATTTTATACAGAAGGTTATAATATCCAAAAATTTCTTAGTAACTTTGGCTTCAATTCCAGGTATCCAGTAAGAATTCACAAAAGGATAAGGTTTTTGTCAATTTCTACTACTACTAAACCCAGCATGCCATTTTTATCTGAATAGGTATTTAATATTTTACTCACAGGTAATACATTTCTCCAAAGAATAAGAGAGCCTCTCCTTTTTGATTTAAAATGAGAGTTTACAAGAGTTTAAAAATCTTTTAACATCACTCTATCTACATCTTCATTTAACAAATGCATTTCTTCGAAGAAAATTATGTGAACTGTATGCAGTTTTTAATACTTGTTTAAGCTACACCTCTTCAATGAATTATTAAGTCCATTGATGTTTAATGAGAGACAATTGTAAATGCACTGATTCAAGATAATTTAGCTTAAAATATAACAACCAAGTACTAATAATTGTTATGGACAGATAATAAAAAAAATCAAAGTTATATACATTCAAACCTCCCATCATGGAACAAAAATTCCCAAATCTGTAGATATAATCATACAAATCACACACCAACCCAAGCCATCCCAATGTGACCAAACTAAATAGTTGCTACTGCTTCTCAATTTAAAACTATATTATTAATTACAACTATTTAGAGCACACTCAAGTCATGTACAATATAAAGTATTAATTTGAAAAATATTAATATTTAAGATCAGAGAAATCTAAAGTTGGAAATGTTAATAATAAAGAATATTATGTATTTCTCAATATATCAAAAATATCACAAAAATAATACCTTTCAAATTTCTCTATTTGATCAAGACAGTTTATATGGTATTCTTCTTCTCCTTTCAGCCGCTCCCGTAAGGGGTCACCAGAGCAGATCACTGGTCCGCAGAAAGAGTGACAGTAGGGATTTACTGTGTCAACTCGCCAGCCCAGCATCCAACCTTACTCAGAAGGCATACACATGCACATACTGCTCACACCTGTGGCCAGTTTAAAATGCCCAGTCCTCCTGCAGCATGTCTTGTGAATGTGGAAGGAAACCAGAGCATCTGGAGGAAACCCACATGAACACAGGGAGGGCATGAAGACTTCACACAGAAGGAACCCCAGCCAAAAATTGAACCACATTTTATATAGTCATTTCTTTTAATTAACCTGCTTTAGAAAATATTATAAATAGCCTAGTATTTAAGCATTTATATGGAAGAAATAAATACAAATGACAACACATACAACACATTAACCTATAGACATCTTAATACTAATACATATGAAAATCACTTATCATAAAACTTTTAAGTCATTTACTAACATGGGTGAAAAGGTAAAAGTAATAGAATATGGGAGTATAATTAAAAGGTGTTACAATTTAAAATGACATATTTTTGCATATTGTATGTATTTATATATGCATAATATATTTATATGGATGTGCTTACATATAACTGTGTGTATGTGTGCAAATTATGAGTAGGTGGTTGATATGTATATTAACAGTTACAAGAGTGAACATGTTCTATGTATCTATGCAGGAGAATAAATATACAAATGAGTGAGTGTATTATGAATGTATGTATGTTATTATCAATACCTCTAGTACTTGGAATATGCATTTAACATTTCATTTCTGAAGAGGAAGCAGCATTCTTTGATGATTATATTTTAAGTATCATGTACTTATAAATTTGCTTATAATACTTTTCAGTGCCATATTCTGAAATGTGCGGATCAAGTTTTTGTATTCATCATACTAATGGGAGATGAAAAATGCTGGAAATAATTTAAAAGTCAGTTTAGTATAAAATAAAATCGCATATTTCACTAACAAATGCAGAACATTTCAAAGAGATAAATCTGTTCATTAATATTATTTTCCAATAATTAGTGAAGTAACTCTCAATAATTAAGGCAACAGATGTCAAGCAGATTGAGGTGCTTTAAGCATCTTCGCCTGTAAACTGTTTCGTATAGCATAGACGACAGCTTATATTAAAGTACAAGTACAGTAATGTATATAAATGCTGTTATATGCAAAGTGATATCTATATAAAAGTCAAATACATATATTTTTTTCAGAGCAAATTTATAATCACTGTAAATTGTTTCCAGTCAAATGTATGTAAAAATAATTTTGTATACAAAACAATTTTATAGCAATCAGTGTGCAAAGGTGCAAACCATATGTTATCCTGTATAAGGTATGCTAGCTTCCTCCATGCTTGTTTTCATTTGCATTTTAGTAATGAAGTATTCCCTGTGTTTAACTTTACAGTTTTGCTGCATTGCACATCTCTTTTGGGTATCATAGCAGGGGTTAGATTTCACAGCTGCATTTCCAGGAAAGCATTAGGTCAACTGTAGACTGAAGTAATACTATAAGGTTATGGGATATTTAGCTTTTGTAGGCATTTGGTTATACCTTGCATAAATACATCTGTAGATCCCTTACTTATGAATAGACAAGTGCGGTCTGCGTAAATATGTATTTCAGTATGGGTGTGTTTTTGTATGTGGATGTCCTTATCTATATAGACTTGCAATGTAGCATCATTTACAAAAGTACATAGGTTCATAGGTACTAGGCTATCGACCCAAGGGTCTCTGTAAGCCTAGCCAGCAAGGTACCATAGCTTACGCCACCCACGAAAGTTATTTTCCTGTGCCACTGTCCAGCAGAGACACAGAAGTGATCCTTGGGGTGTATTTCCTATTTCCCATCCACTCACCAAGATTTTTCTTGAAGAGTGCTAATGAAGTACTTTGCTTGACATAGATAGGTAGCTTGTTCCAGAGTATAGGAAGTCTCTGGGACAGGAATCTATCCCTCTAGCGTGTCCTGTTTATTGTGGTGACAAGGTTTAGGTCCCTAGAGTGTGTAGCTCAGAGGGACTGGGATTTCTTTAGGTGTAGCATGTCCAACAGCTCTGGGTTTGACATAGCTTTATATGTTAGGCAGAGATCACCTCGGAGTAGGCGATATGCTATGGAGTAAAGCTGGAGTTTTTTGAGGCGGTCAGCATAGGGCATTTGTTTGAGTCCAGTAATCCCCTTTATGAGGTACTTCTGTGGCCTTTCCAGCTGCTGCAGATGTCTTGTGAGGTACATTCCAAAAGGGGCATTGTACTCTAAAATTGGTCTAATGAGTGATGAGTAGAGGGTAACGATGACCTCTTTTTTCCTGGATTAGAACCCTTTTATGATGAGGTGTGCCACATAGAAGGACTTCCTGACTACTGTGGCAATGTGACTATCAAAGGAGAGACCACTACAGATGTTTAATCTGCATCTTACCAACTTTCACATGATTAATAGCTCTATACTAATATTTTAATACACTACCAGATGTTATGTATGGCACATGTCAGTCCCTGTTTACTGCTCTATCAGCTTCATTCCTGCTATGCATTTGTAAGTATTCTGTATTCCACCAACAGTCTTGATGCTAAATTACCTCTTTACGCTATATCTCAGGTCTTCCATTATCTGTGAATAACCCATGATCTATGTGTTTGTTATATATGTGTATATATATATATATATATATATATATATATATATATATATATATATATATATATATATGTGTGTGTGTGTGTGTGTGTGTGTGTGTGTGTGTGTGCATGTGTGTGTGTGTGTGTGTGTGTATATATATATCTATATATATATATATATATATATATATATATATATATATATATACACACACACACACACACACACACACATATATATATATATATATATATATATATATTTATGAGATTAAACCTTTAGTTATGCCACTGTCTGTTTCAAGAAGTGGATCAGTTATTTTACTAATTAGATCTTATTTAATGAGACTATCTCTTCTTATGAAGAATCTGTGTTTTGAGGGAGCCCAAGTAGAAAATATCAGATAGCCCTTGAACAATGCGAAAGTTAGAAACTGTCAGAAATGCAAGACATAGCAAAGAAGTTAATGGTTTGTACTTGCATAAATAAAATGTGTATATGAAACAATATATTGGGTCAGTGACAATAGATTAGCTGATGAAAGTAACCTTTTAAAATATCAGGACTCAAAATGCCAAGTCCTAAAGTGTTTAGACTGAGAAATCAAAAATCCAGTCTGAAAGTGTGTAAATATTTGTGCGTACAATATAACAGGTAGCATGTTACAGAGCCAGGGAAACTGTAGAGGAAATTCTCTTACTACAATTGGTGCTTCTTTGCTTATCACACCTATTCTGCATAGAAGTAACTGTCTATATTCATTATTATTAAAGTTATATTATTTCTCAGCTTCTTTCATAACACATTAAAACCAGTAATATTGTTTTACAGACACATTTTCATTACTATAAGTGACATTCCTGTTTACTGTGATGATCTGCCGCATGAATATATTATTAAGCAAAACACCACACCTGAGGCCAATTTCCCACAGCAGTCCACAAAATAGACCAAATGTTTGTTACTGGAACATTTAATCTATTTTGTGGACTGGTGTGGGAAATTGGCCTCAGGTGTGGTGTTTTGCTTACTAGTTGTTCCTGTTCACCACTCGAAGCATGTTTTTGGTTGCATGAGTATATTGTATTTACATCATACTTATATAAAGGATACAGCTTTCACTGAACTATAATCAGGATGACCACAAGATGACACTAAACAGAGATTAGTACCAGGTATATTTAAATCTGCAGATGTTGTCTTTTTCTTCTTCCCACTGCATTCTTCTTTCCTTTTCTTCTTTTTATTATTCCACTTTTTAAAAGAAATTAAGCATAAAAACTACATTGTTTTAAAATTAACTAGATTAATTTTAAATATTGTATTTTTGTGTTTCTGCTGCTCATTTCTCATTCTAAAAGTACACTTTCTGAAAATGGTGTTAAAGTTAAAAATGCATTTCCTGCAGCATAGGCAGCTTGAAGATGGAGTCTCGACTATTATAAGTTTGGAAACAGCTCAAGGTATGTGAAATAAAATCTAAAGCAATTTAGCTAACACTAGATGGTAAAAGTGACTGAAAGAAGTAGCGACTGTAAAAAAACAGCCAATAGCATCTGTATTTCTTTAAATAAGAGCCCACGTAATGAACAAATACCACACAAGTTAAACCTATTAAAGGAAAGTGAAGTAATGTATATAAATGATTTTCATGCAGCCAAAACCACTCAACACAATGCCCACTGCACATAGATAAAGCTTATCACATAAACTACATCCACTAGATAGAATAACCCCCCAAAAATAGATTACTTGATATTATGTATAGAAAGTATATATAAATTAAGATGATTAAACATGTTAATATATTCTCCCAACTTACACACTACTATCTATGTTTGAAAATAATGTTTGAAGGGATTTAAATAAAATAATAAAGAGAGTTGTAAGTAATAGTAACATATTCACACTATCTCAGGTACTGTCAATACACCTCCAATCACATACACAATACACTCTATGTTTGAAAATAATGTTAGAGAGAATTAAAATAAAATAATAAAGAGATTTTTAAATAATAGTAATAGTAACATATATGTATATATATATATATATATATATATATATATATATATATATATATATATATATACATATATATGTTAGAAAAATGCATAATAGCAATATGTATGCTTAGTGCATTAAAGGCTTAAAAGGGTTAATACATTTATTCTGTTCATGTTGTATGAATCTGCACAGTTACTAGAAATTTAATAAAATACACTTTATTCTGCTTATGCAATGAAAATATGTGCAGCTACTAGAAACTTAATAAGAGACATTTTATTCTGCTTATGCCATGAGAAAATGTGCAACTGCTAGAAGCCTTGATAAAGAAAACAATAGATGTTTGAAAGCTTAAACCATAGTCAGCACTACTTGTACCAAAGCTAGAAATGTACCTTGAATGTGACAAAATGTAACGCATGTATTAGAACTGTACAATTGAAGAAATGAAGAATCAAGGAGGGCTAAAATAAGCCCAAGGCCAGGTTCTTTTTCTCAAATGTTTTTGCAAGACAGCAATAATCTGACCATGTCAGCAATAAGTCTGGTAACATTTTCTGTGTAACATACAGAAAGCTGTGTCCAACTACGTCAGCAGTAGATTAGTAACATTTTCTGAGTGACATGAACAGAACTGTATAAGAATAACATACTGATCTCCAGAAAGTTAGACAAACCTTGTACCTACATGCTTTGTCTCCTTGCTGCAAGTAATAAAGGGTGCCTTTCTTGAACCTAACGTGCATCGATCATTGAAGTTTTTCCTTTTATAGATTGGTCCCTCGAGCCAGAACCCACTCTTCACCTTGGATCAGACGGCCAGGTGGCTGAAACCGTATGGGGAAGAAACCAAATTGGTTCTTCTTATATGGAAAGTCCTCCGACCGAATTGTCATCAAAAGAGGCCAGCCACTTTATGATCTATGACTGAAAGATGCGTCCCTGCGAATCGGTGATCAATCACATGGGCTCAGGTAAGGTGAATCTACTTTTTTTCTGTTTTCTGTTTTCTGTTTTAGATCAGGGACTAGATGTATATTGTTTTTTGTCAGATTGTATTTTTCTTACAGTCAGGGATAAAAAAGATAATGTCTTGTCATAGATCAGGAGAAACAGAATAAGTAAACTTTAGGCAGTCATTCTGAAGAGACTATAACAAAATCCGTGGTACATGTTAAAATTAGAGAAGTTACATAACAATCAAAGGTAAAATAAAATGGGTAATAATTGCACAAAAACACCCCAGAACCCGCCGTTAACGGAAGACGCAAAATATATGCAGTCACAGCACGCCGATTTTCAAAATGGGTTAATAAGTATGAATTAGATGAAAAATTTGAAAAATCCTCGCTTATCAAACTTATTAAAAAACTCAAAAATGATTCCAAGGGTCAGGTAAAAAAGCAACGGCGGTTAGGAATTCCTCAAGCACACAGGTGGCTGGAGGAAGTAAACCGTAGGGACCAAAAGAACTAAGATTCAAAAGCAATGTTTTTAGATAAGGAGAATAATAACTTAGTAATAGCATCAGCACCTCCACCTCCCTTACCAGAATATGAAGTGAGTGAACAGGTTAGTCCACCCCCACTATATCCTGTGGTCACTGGAGATAGAGATATTATAAAACTAAAACTAACTAAAATCAGAGATCCCATCGAGACCAGGTCCCGAACAAAGGCAAGTAATTCAGAAGAAGGTATTGAGTTATGGCAAATAGTTAAGAATTCACGATCTATAGGAGAATAAGAAGAAATATGCCCGCTTATAAAAGTACCTAATCCTCAGGCAGGTCAAGACAATCAGGACCCAACTATTTTAGTATATATACCTTGGACTCCGGAAGATATCCGGAAAGCCACTGAGGAAATTCCCCATCCGAAGATTCATTTTAGAAAATTCTCAGTAGACTTACAAGGAATGAGGTTAAGTTATAACTTAAACAGAGAAGAAATAGAAAAGGTAGTCAGACAAATTGTAGGGCCAGATTGGTACATGATTTGTGGCAACTGGAATCCTTGTGACGCTACGCAAAGACCCCTTCCACATAGCAGCGCAGAGTTAGACACTAGAGTAAAAGGTCTTACAGACCGCAACTCTGAAAATTGGAAACTTAGGGCAGACTGGACTTGCATTAATCAATGCCAGATTGTTAGAATGTTTTAATAACCACTGTGGAATGCAGGTTCCCGAAGATCAAATGCAAGATTTCCCCATATGAACAGCAGTTAAAGAATGCATTTTTAAAAGGCAGTAGCATGCCTATAAGCAGTTTTATTACGAAACACATGGTAGACCATCGTACAAGCAGGTTACAATCATTACTTGAATATGCTAGGCATGCCGAAAGGCATTTTAATAGCAAAAAGAAAAGGAAGGCTCAAGTATTTTCTCTAGAAGATGGAGCAGAAGTTTATGTAGCACAGTCTGGGAAAAAGGGCAAAAAAAAATCGCACAGGGAAACAAGCAGTCTGATCAGGGATCAGAGGACTTTGAAGGGCGTAAGAAAAGGGGAGAATGTTTTAAATGTGGTAAAAAGGGACATTTGGCAAGGAATTGCACGAAAAATAAGAAGACAACAACGGAAGACAAGGAGGGTGAGGACTGACTATATGATAGTCAAGAATCACTAGAAGGGGCCAGTAAAGGAAGGACAAATGAGAATGTGAAAGAGGGAATAGAGGAAGTGCAGGAAGTTAGCGACAATGAAGAAAACGAAATATTAGACCTAGCTTTATTGAGCTTGGAGCTCTATTTAGCAGACACGAAACCAGAAGTTACACTCTTGGCAGAAGGGAGGGAGGTCAAATTTTTGTGTGATTCAGGGGGCATCACGGACCCTGATACACCCCTCCAAATTACCAGAAAACACAGAGTCACCTGTTTACATACTGGTCAAAGCAGCTAATGGACAGCTGTATCAGGAGCCTCTCTCCCGTAACATTGCAATAACTGATCCAGTTTCAAGATTAACACAGAGAAGCAAAATTGTAGTTTCTGCAAAATGCCCAGTAAATCTCTTGGGCAGAGATCTCATGCAGATATTTAGTATAGCAGTAGTCCCAACCATGCAGGGTATGGAAGCACTGCGACAAACTAACACCTTTGTGGTGCAATCATGGGGTGAAATGTTTTACTGGTACAGCCAGGACTTGGTTATGACTGGTCCAGGGACTGTGACCAGGAACTAATGAACGTAGCCATCAGCAAGTTTCCCTCCCTTGACATTGATAAGCAACACCTGTTGCACTGTATCCTGTATTTTTGTAACACACCAGGACCTGATAAGGAATATGAGAAAGAATTATTTAAAAATCATACAAATAGATTGATACTGCATAACCTGTACTGGGACACAGAAGGGAACAGTGTAGCCAGCTGTTCACTGCCCCAGGAGTTTTTTGCACTTTATAAATCTAATCGATTACCACATGTTAGCTTAACCAAAAACAAAAATATAAAATGGGCAGACCTAGGAGAGAAAGCCACAAGATGGGAGAAACAAACAGAACTGGAACTGTCAGGACAGGGAATACAAGTGCAAAAATTGAATTGGGTAACTCAGACCAACCCAGCTGTGCACTTGCAATCTTGCGAAGACAGCTGATGGACACTCCTATTAAAGGAGGAAAAAAACGCCTTGCGAGATATACTAGAGACTCTCTGGTCAACAGGAAAATCAGATGTAGGACTCATTCGTACAGCAGGGCCAGTTACTATCACACCAAAGTCAGCATTTAGACCACAAAAAAGACAGTATCCCTTAAGAAAGGATGCAGAGGCAGGGATAAAGCCTATTATAGCAGCACTACTTAAAGGAGGGATACTAGTAGAATCTCCCGATTCACCATGTAACACACCCTTATTTCCAGTTAAAAAGGCCAATGGAGAATGGCGTATGGTCCAGGATTTACAAGCAGTAAATGATGTGGTAATACCAAGGGCACCCACAGTGCCAGATCCACACACCCTGTTAAATGACTTAAAACCTCAACAAAAGTATTTTTCTGTGGTAGACATTAACAACCCATTCTTTTTGATACCAATACACCCTGATAGCCAGTATTGGTTTGCATTTACATTTCAGGGAAAAAGATATACATATACACGCCTACCACAGGGATATTGTGCGATATTCTCACAAGAAATGGCAAGCAACTTGGCAGGATTCACCCCACCAAAAGGTAGTCAGGTTTTACTTTATGTTGATGCCATTTTGTTGGCGGCCCCCACCCAACAGGATTGTAGGGAAGATACCATAGCACTTCTATGATTTTTAGCCGCTAAGGGACATAAGATAAACAAAGACAAACTGCAGCTCTGGAAAAAACAGGTCAAATACCTAGGATATGTAATATCCAAGGAGGGTAGAACGTTAGATGAGGACAGAAAAGTAGCAATTTTGCAAGCACCAAAACCCACTACCAAGAAAGAAATGATGTCCTTCCTGGGTACAACTAATTTTTGCCGAAGCTGGATTCCAAAGTATGCCTTGGAATCTGCACCTTTAACTGACTTTATACATAAGACGCCTATGGCAGTGCAGGATTTGTTACAATGGACACCAGAGGCAGAATCTGCCTTTTGTAAACTAAAGCAGTTAATAGCGTCCTCACTAGTTCTGGGATTGCCAAACTATCATAAACATTTTTTCCAGACTGTAGATTGCAAGCAGGGTTATATGACATCAGTATTAACACAACAGCATGGGGATAAGCAACGCCCCATTTCTTACTATTCATCACAACTGGACCCAGTGGCACGGTCCTTACCCCACTGTGTACAAGCATTAGTTGCAGATGCAATGGCAGTACAGGCTTCACCCTCAGTAGTCTTGTTCCACCCTCTCACTTTGAGAGTACCCCATGCAGTCACCATCATTTTACTGCAAGAAAAGGTGGCATATCTCTCCCCTGCTAGGCATCTTTCCTGCATGACTATATTGTTGAGCCAACCTCATATGACAATTGAATGATGTATGACTTTGAACCCTTCTACTCTTCTCCCAACCCCTGGAGATGGCACACCGCACTGCTGCCTGCAGGTAATTGAGCAAAAGACACTACCTAGAAAAAAATCTCATGGACGTCTCCTTGGATAATGCTGAGGTGACATATTACATGGATGGCTCATGCAAAAGGGGTCCTGCAGGACAAAACCTAGTAGGATATGCAGTAGTCTCTGATAGTGAGATTGTAGAAACAAAATTCTTACCACACAATTTATCTGCACAGGCAGCAGAATTGATTGCCCTGACATGGGCATGTACCTTAGCAAAGGGTAAATGTGTAAACATTTTTACTGATAGCCAGTACGTTTTCTCCACTGTACATGTGTTTGCACAACAGTGGAAAAACCAGGGAATGATAACACCTACTGGCATACCTATAAATCATGCACAGTTTATTTTAGATCTTTTAGAATCTATTCAGTTACCTCAGAAAGTGGCCATTTGCAAATGTACAGCTCACACCAAGCAACAAGATAGGATTTCGAAAGGTAATGCAAGAGCTGATACAGCTGCAAAACAAGCAGCCACAGAAGTATTTCTTTTAAATGAGGAATTACAACCCTCTGAAACTTTAGATCTAGACATGTTAAAAACAATGCAGACACTCACTACGCAAGCTGAAAAACAGCGATGGATAAAACGAGGAGAAATCCTCGAAAAAGGGCTGTACATCTCTAAAGACGGAAAACCGATACTACTCTCTAATTTGTTTTGCTATGCAGCATTGTTGAGCAATGGGCAGTGCCATGTCTCAACAGGGGGGGATGATACAGCTGGTGAACCAGGTGTTCACAACGTATGGATTTACAAACTACTGTAAAAAATGTTGTTTGTGTCAGATTTGTAACAAACATCATGCACAGGGGGCGATAAAGCTCAAGCAAGGGAGTTTCCCCACACCACCATATCTGTTTCACACTATCTGTATGGATTTCATAGAATTGAACAAATGTGAAAATAAGAAGTATTGTCTTGTCATTGTAGATATGTTTTCCAGGTGGGTGGAAGCCTTTCCAACCAAAAATCCAGATGCAGCTACAGTGGCAAAAGTACTTGTCAAGGAAATTATTCCTAGGTTTGGCATTCCGGAAAGAATCTACAGTGACAATGGTACACACTTTGTAAATCAAACCATACAGCAGTTGAGTAAGCATTTTGGTATTTCTTTAAAAAATCATTGTGCATACCATCCGCAGTCTGCAGGGCTGGTTGAAAGGCATAATGGTAAACTAAAAAGCAAATTGAGAAAATTAATAGCTGAGACAGGAAAAACTTGGTTGTACGGTTTAACCCTGGCACTGTTGAACATGTGAACTGTCCCTACAGCAAAAGGATTGACTCCTTTTGAAAAACTGTTTGGAAGAGCTTATTATACACCCCAGTGGAAACTTCTCATGTCATCAGACTAGGAAGCTGATTTCACACTAGCTGAATATATGAAAACGTTGTTGAGTTCTAAACATCTGTTGCAGTCAAATTCTGTTTCAGATAAAAAACAAACCGAAACATCGGAAGTGACAGTGACGCCAGAAGACTGGGTATGGATTAAAATCGTGAAGTGAAAGAACTGGGCATCGCCAAGGTGGGAAGGTCCCTACCAGGTGCTTCTTTCGACACATACTGCAGTCAAGATAGCAGAACGAGCTTCGTGGATACACCTGACACACTGCAAGCTGGTAAAAAACTTTGAATTGGACAAAGATCTTACCTCTCCATCGGGACCCTAAGCACAATGTCTGGCTACAAAGGGGGGGTCAGATCAATAGGAACTGATCCGTCTTAAACCCAGTGAAGCAACCATCGGTGCTAAAGGTCCTATTAGGGCAGAGAGTAAGATCACGTGTCCAAAGTGAGATGACAGAATCCAGTAAGATCCAAATACACCTACTTGGAAGGACCGGAGAAAATGGAAATGCAGAACAACAGTTTCCACAGAAGTATTACATGGCCATCCTGTTGACTGTACTGGTAACAATAATCTTTTTATTGTGGCCATTTCTTTTCTCAGCCATGTAAGTAGAATTAAATAAGCATGCAGAGTGGCACCCAAACTTCAATACTTACCAGGCAATCAAATATGTGTATGCTGAAACCTTTAATGTTTCGAATTGCTGGATTTGCACAGCTCTACCAACAGGATATGGGAGGTTACTGTTAACTTCAGTTCCCCTAGGGGCTAATAAGACCTGGAAAAACTTAATTCATGATACATCAAATGTCACATCAAAAGATAAAGTAGCATTACACTTGTCTATTTGACAGAAGGGAACTGTGTGTTTTTATAAGAATGATACAGTCAAGGTGGGATGGATCTATTGCAATGTAGCAGTTCCCTATAGATGCTACACTAAATCTGATAACATGAGATCCTATTGCAACACGAGCTATGATTCATTTGTTGAACTGATGCATAGGACAATTGAAGAAGTAAAACACAATGCTGTCCTCTACAAACAACTGTCCATAATCAACAGAAAAATGTTTCACGCAGAGCAAGGGTATGTTTATAGTAAAGTTACTACTAAAGTGGAAGATTGTTACTTTATATGCAGAAGAAAAGCATATAAATGGCTACCCGAAAATTGGTCTGGCAGTTGTTTTTTGGGGTACCTGGTTCCGGCCATACGACACACGGCAGTTTTACCTCAAGGGAAATTCAGAATGTCCGAGAAATCAAGAAGCCTGTCAATCCAGTGGGACAAATCAATGCACCCTGAAAATACCATCATGACTTAGGCCCAGGGAATAACAACGGACTGTCGCACATGAATCTGAGTGATACTGTTATATAGTGGGCAGGCGTACTACCAGCATATGGAGCAACAAAATCAATCTGGGAACTGAGAAAATTGTCTAAGCTTCTCAAAATAATGAGTAATGCAACCTTTTCTGCCCTAGAATTGGTAACAGATGAACTGACCACCATGAGAACAGTGGTACTTCAAAATCGCATGGCTCTTGACTTCACCCTAGTGGTGAGAGGAGGTACATGCGCTTTAATCCAGGAGGAGTGCTGTTCGTACATTCCTGACCACAAACATGAGAAAGACAACCATCTTGAGGTAATTCAGCAGGTGTCGGTCATGACCAAACCGGGACCAAATCCATTGACGGACTTTTTTCAGAAATGGTTTGGGGGTTGGGGCAGCATCCTAATGAACATTCTGATTGCCATCTGTGTAGGGATAGCCCTACTGATGGTGTGTGAGTGCTGCTGCATCCCCTGCATAAAAGGACTAATTAAAAATTTTGTAGACATTTCAGTTTTAGAAACCTTGTACCAGGATGCTGAACTCAAAGAATTACTAAAAAACTAAAAATGCGTTCATGGGCTAAAACTAAATGACTCTCTAACTGAAAATCCTGAGTAGGAAGAGGTTAAGGGAAGAAATAAACTGTTTATGCTTGTTTTGAAAGTAGAATAAAGTATTAAAAGGGGGGGAAATGTTAGAAAAATGCATAATAGCAATATGCATGCTTAGTGCATTAAAGGCTTAAAAGGGTTAATACATTTATTCTGTTCATGTTGTATGAATCTGCACAGCTACTAGAAACTTAATAAAAGACACTTTATTCTGTTTATGCAATGAAAATATGTGCAGCTACTAGAAACTTTCATAAGAGACATTTTATTCTGCTTATGCCATGAGAAAATGTGCAGCTGCTAGAAGCCTTGATAAAGAAAACAATAGATGTTTGAAAGCTTAAACCATAGTCAGCACTACTTGCACCAAAGCTAGAAATGTGTTAAATCTGATAATGTTGTTATTTATTTTTAACCGAGAATAACCTCAAGCAGTCTTCAGTACCAGGTCCTTGTCTTAGCTGGAGAGAAATTTTATAATAATAGATCTGGGAACCGGAGAATTTTTCTTCAAAGAATAAATCAAAAGAAATCCATGGGCTCTCTCAAAATCAAAACAGAGAGCTTCTGGTAGATTTAGAATTTTAGGCATCCACTTAGTTAAAAACTGCAACATATTGTCTCCTTCTTTCTTTTCTGGTATTCCATATATCTAATATTATTTCTTCTAGATCTTTCTAGGTTCTCTAGTTTTTCCATAAGCAACATATTTTGTTTTAACAGGAATTATGTGTGATTCTCCCTCTCTGCCATTCAGCTATCCAGGTCATTTAATGTGCCCTCTATTACTAAGACCTGAACAGATTCTTATTTTATAATCTCTTTTAACATTGCTGTTTGTTTCTTGAATCTTCTTTTATATTGTTCAGTTTGATCTCAAGTCTATCAAATTTCATAGAAAGCTCCTGGTTACTGACTGTTATAGACTGTAGTTTTTTTTTCATCGAGTTTTTTTGAGAGTTCAGTTTTGAGTGGATCATTCTGTTACAACAGTCAATAAAACTTTTGACAGACAAAATCAAAGAAAAAACATAAATAACTTGATTTTTCTTTCAAATGGTTGTCCACATTTGTTTAAAAGACTCAGAATGTATAAGAAAATAAGTTTTTGTTGTTTTTATAATAAAATCCTGTCAGAAAAAAATAAAAAAAAGCAGAGCTAAGATTTTTTTTGCTGTTAACAGTTTGCCATCTTGGCCATGCCCCCACCATCAGAATTTATGGTGGTCACATAATTCAGAATGAGATACTGATTATTATGTTTTTACAAGCTTTAGACTGAACTTCTGATTTTTTTTTATTCTGAACAATGGATAAACCCCACAACTCTAATTCACCTTGAAGTTTGGAAAAATCATATATCTAATTTATCCAGCTATGCAATAAAACTAATTCAAAACATTCCAAAAATATTATTTAAGTGCAAGCACTGAAAGGGAATAAATTATTTTGAAGCTTATCATCCACCACACATAGTCCCATATTTTCCCCTGACCATCTTCATTACAGACCTTTGAGTATTTCCTATGTTGTGACTTCACACTTCCTGATGTAAAGGATGTTTTCTGGGACTCATTAAAAAAAAAAAAAAAAATATATATATATATATATATATATATATATATATATATATTATATATATAAAATAGGTTTTTATGTGGGAAACTCGACTAGGCGATTAAAGGATAGAATTATTGAGCATAGGTCAGAGATCCCTAGGAATGTTTGTAGTAATTCACTTGCTTGCCATGTTTCCCAGATGGGTGTTGAACATGAATTTGATTTTAGAGTTATGTCCATAGTCTACTCCGATATTAGGCGTGGTGACCATAGTAACATTGTGGACACCAAGGAATATGAATGGATAGTTAGGCTTCAAGCCGATAAGGGTCCAGGATTAAATAAGCAGGTTACTTTGAAACCTGTCTTGAAAAATAAATAAAGGAAAATTAAGAAGAAATGAAGTATATGTGTATATCTGTTGTTATTTTTGCTATTTCTGTTTCTTTAAAAATTGGGTGTTCACTCTATCTAATTAATGGCTGTGTCACATGTTTTTACTATAAATACTAGCTTGAGCTTTTAATTTTTGTAAGACACTGAGGAAGGATTGTTTGTATATCCGAAAGATTTGTCATTTTAATAAATTGTGCTTGGTTCAACATTGTGGAGAGAATACTTTTTTGTTGCTGTTGCTTTTGTAATTCACTCTCCACTTTACTACTCGTTCTACCATTTTTGTGCTTGTTGCTAAACTGTTCTCAACAACACAGGGCATATCTCTGCTTTATTGTGCTTTAACCTTAACTTCACTGCAAACCCTATACCATTCTATTTCACTATGGTGACCACTATGCGGATGTGGTATGGACTTCAAAAGTCTGTCATCACTACTTACTGTTTTAGTTACAGGTCTACCCTTACACCTTACAGCAGTGAATTTTTCCTTACAACACCAGTACCGTCTTTCATTTCTACTCCATTCCAAATAGTACAAATATTCTTCCAGCTATAGCATATGTTTCCCCTTCTGAGACACTAATCCTTCATAAATTTCACCAATATTCCCTGGTCCGGCTATATCGTCATCACACATTGTGACGGATTTTATCTTTTATTGTCAGTGTTCACTGTTTGCAGAGTGAGAATTACTTTTTGTAGATTTACTACTTCCTTTCCCAGATTTGAGATCCTCACCAGGCCGACATCTATTTACACTGTTGAACATTTAAAGGTCGACCAATTACGTTGTTGGGGAAGTGACGTGCCGATGTTGAGGTCCCGGGTTTCTGTTTGTCGATATTTTGAACGTCCAATGTTCTAACAGTAACCCATATATGGATATATATATATATATATATATATATACATATATATATAAACACAATATGCACTCCATATCACAAAAAAAAGAAAAAAATGAATCCAGATTTCTCCCCATAATTTTATTTTGTTAAAGTAAGCAAAATGATCCTTCACGCGTTCTTGCCAAAGACTCACTACCAGCAACTAATTTAAAGAGAGCATAACGACCTCTAACATGCACACACTTTTTTCACAGGTGTTCTCAAATTATCATATCGATGTTTTAGCCATAGAAATTAAAACTCTGAACTATTTCATATTTTTTTGAAAGACTGTGTGGTATGTTGCTCCTTTCATCAAGGTCCTTTACAAAATGCCTACCTAAAACCCATAAAATTACTATTACTTTACAGTGCAGCCTCCCTCAAAACCATCCAGACAGATTTAACTTTGCTTGCTTAGTATATGAGAATACAAACTTGCAGCCAGCTTATATGATAAATTAGAAAATAATATCGAGAAAATTCATGTTGATGACCAATAAAATGCATTTTCCAAAACAAATTTGCACACAACAGAAAGCATCAAAAGAAGACTTTGTCAAATTAAGGGTGGCCATGTTTCCAAGAAGAAAAGAATATCATGTGCATATCCTATTGAGTATGGTGTAGGATAATTGCAGATGAATTCTGGAATACAAGGCCTGTGACTGACAACAATAAAATATAACAAAATAGGATGTCAATACTTTACAGCAAGCATTCACTAGAGACCACTTGTGTTTGATTTTCTTTTGATTAAATATAATTCTAACTGCAAAATCTGCAAAAATGTCTAGGAAACGATAAATGCTAATAATGCACTCCAGAGGGTCAGGATTTTACAGGACATATTTCAGAACAATCAGTAAATGCATCCTATCTGCCAGCACAGTAATCAGCCAGGTTTCAGTTAAGCCAGCTCTTTGATCAAGAAATTATCACTATATAAAGACTAGCAGACAGGTGGTGAATGATGTATATAAAATGTCTACACCCTACATGCCTTCACACAGCCTGTAGGTAATTCAGTCCCAGTAGAAACAAAGGTGTATCTAAGCCTTTGTATACTGACCTCTGGAACATTCCATTGCCACATGACTTATAGCGTAAGGCTATCCCAGAAAGCTGGTAGTTACATACAAGGATTGCACAAACGGTTCTTAGCAGTCAATATTTATTATGTTTGGTGCAACTGAACCCTTTCTGAAACTGAAGCAGAATAATGCTTTTAATGTTCTGTCCTATTATGTCAACTGGTGACTGTGGCTATCCACTGGAGCCCTTGTTCATGACACCATTCCAATCCCAATCTGTGCCTGCTGAGGATGCATTCAGTAGAGTATACAGCATGCTAAGAAACTCCACTGATCATCTCTTTGACATGCTGAAATCATGATTCAGATATATTAACACAGCCAGGGATAAACTGTAATACACACCCAAAAAGGCTGAGAAATGGTCATCTTGTGTCCCATGTTACACAATATGATTACATCCTAGCACATTGGCCTGCTGGTCCTAGTTGTGGGTGGTCTATCTCAAAAATGACAGATATCTGAAGTGGATCTATCAGATCATTCACAATATGATCAGGAAGACAAAAGAGATAAAACATCCAGATACAGGCAATGAAGGCTGCTGCCAATATATGTTTCATAAGGAAACATGACAATGTCTGCCTCAGAACCTTTGACTCATGACACTCCAGGCATGCACATGTACACAGACGATGTGTACCCACAGGAGTCTGCATATCAGCATCACATGTGACAGCCACATTAATTCATCTGGGAATTGTCCATTAGGAACATCATACATCCTATAAAATAAACTGTATCTTGTTATAGAATACAGATAGCATGGGCAATTCCTACTCAGAATGTATAAGTATATTTACAGAGAAGAACACAGCTGTTAGAAAGGGTTGAATTCACTACAGGTGCAATATATAATGTGTTAATTCTTGCATGTCTATTATCCACATGTGCTTAGAGTCTGTGCAACGCTGGCACTCAAGGCATTCATTGGATACTTTGACTGTAGATAGTGTGCATATAGTGCAATATTATTTATTTTATTTATTTATAAGTTAGACTGGGAATTAAAACCCCTTTTCAGTAGAGGCCTGAGGATAACGTTATTATGATAACGTTCACAACCTCGCATAAAGCAAACACATTTATAAGATTATAATTGAGACACATCAAGAGTTAAATAATGAATTAATTGCAATGCGCAATACACATAGATTACAATTAATCTTTTATAACAGTTAATACAATGACAGTTTTGGTGGTTGCACTGGACAATACACATACTTTAAAAGACATTTTTATACAAAGACAGTATTCAAAATAGGTAGACATCTAAGTAGTGACGTAATAATGATTGCTGGGTTCCCAGGTTGGGCCGACACAAGTATGAAAGAATGGAGATAGAGTGATATATCCTTGTGTAGTAGAAAGGAGAGTTTTTGGATAGGGATAAAGAAGAAGTTAGTGAGAGATGAGCTAGAGATGAAGTTCTGAGAGGGATGAGTTAGTGAGGAATAAATAGAAAAAAAAATATTCAGGGGAAGGTATGTTTGGGCCAAAGATATATGTGATTGGGATAAAAAGTAGATGAGCTCCTTCAGAAAGTCAATGATATAATTGGTGAGTATCTGATTATGGTTAGTTTAGAAGAAGTGAGTTTACACAAGAGATGTGCTGTAGTTGGTAGTGGCAGTATGCTGTTCTGTGGGCAGAGGAGGGGTAAGGAGAGGGAACAGCAAGCCACATGATTAGAGGCAGTGACATTGCCATGTGTAAAGAAGCAAGTATTCTGGGTCCTGTTTGAAGGTTTTTAGTGCACTTATTTGTTGGATGGAAGTTTTGAGGGAGATTCATTTGATGGGGGAGGTTGGGAGTAAGTACTCTACTATACTGCATGTAGAAGGCTGGCTGATGGTATGTGGTTGGGTGAAAGTGGTGTATCACAACATGGGTATAACAGTGCAGAATGTGTGGTACAGATACATATCTCACATGACACATCAATAGCAAGATGTGCTTAAATTGATGCCATAATGCATGTTGCACGCTGTGATAAGGAAAATTTGGAAATGTGCAGACATTATGTTATACTTAATATGCATGGTACAGCTGTGACAAAAGGCACACTCAGCATTACAGACAATAATTTCCTGGCTTGTAAAGCAACAGTATAATTGGCTGTAACCAACTTACCTGAACAACACATAGATGTAAACAGCACTGTTAAAAAAAAAAAAAAAAAAAAAAAAAACAAGAAAGAGGCAAAGTGTGTTAAAAAACATGCAGTCTAGGATTTTTAGGGAAATATGCATAGCTGGATATGAATGGAAGCACATATGTATCCTGTATGCATGTGATGCCATATATTACTAGGACGTATAATAAAGAAGCATGTGATGTCAGACTGTGAAATACATGTGACAAGGTTTGTGCATGATACTCATTTGCAGTACCTACAGAATAACATTCTGTGAGAAACACAGGTAATAACATGCTGTGAGAAACAGGTCTATATTATGTGATCGAAAGCCATGTTCATCAAGCACGTCTTAATCAACACATAAACAGTGAACACACTTATCTCTGAATGACCACTTCAGCGAATTTTTTCCCATTGGAAAAAATGCTTGGCCATCATTGGGGAGTTGCCCTTTTCCACATTGTAGTGCAATCTCAGAGTCAGTATATTTAGTTAGGGGGTGTGTGGGGGGGGGGCACAGCCCTCCACTTTATAGGATTTGAAAGTTTGCATTGTTTTTCTTTGGCCAAGTGATTTTTTTTCTCCTGGGAAAAAATTTGCTTAAGTGGCCATTCGGAGATTAGTGTGTACGCTGTTTATGTGTTGATGAAGATGTGTTCCATGAACATGTCTTTCGATCTCACAATATAAACCTGTGAGAAACACAAGCATGCTGATCCATGTATATTAGTGCAACCAGTAGTACCTTTAATGATTTTAATCATAGCCAACAAAAACATTTGTGTAGTTTGTTGCAAAATGCATTTTTAATGTAATTGTGAATATCTTCTTATCAGAAAAACAGCTGCACAGCATAATGATAAGGTACTTACATGGAAATGTAAACCTATAACAAGATGTTAACTTGTGGGCAGATATATATGACATTTTCAATATTTTAAACTGCTCTCATTTACATCATAGAAAAATATAATTTCTGTGGCACCAGACATATTAAAAACAACTAATAGTGTGCTGCACTGTGTTGCAGTCAGTACAGTGGTCATTATTGCTGCAGGATGAGGGTGACACAACAAAATATGCACTGGGATAACTGCCAAAGAAACAGTAATGTAGATGAGGACGTCCATGCTGATGGCACACTCTGGTCAATTCTACTCCTGCCATCTGAGGGAATCACATCACTACAGTGCTGTATGACTGATCTGGTGGTGGCACATTTTGTAAGGTGGGATACACTAGGGTCTGTGCATTACAATGTGGGACATGATGGGATGTATCAGCTGGCATCTGAGAATACCCACAACAGCTGTACATGCATAATGCAGTGCAGGAATGATAGATACACAGTATAAGGGCCATGGACTGGGCCTGTAAGATGCCATCTTCCTCTCCCACATGGTGACATCCTGATGATATGGATGAGCGCTGATATGTATGACCCAGGTACTACTGTGGAACTGCACAAGTCCTGCTATGACAAGCTGTTCTACATAGCATGCAACAGATGTCACACTATCTCACTGTGCAACCAGTGCTCCCATGATCTCTCCATGCCTGTCATGTGTAATGCATGGATCTGTTGCACCACACAGTCAGTTGCACAATCAAATGCATGCAGTTAATTGTCATGCCTATGATGAGAATGAACACATGCCTGTAATAACAAGTGTACATCTTCAGACACATATGCAACATCACCACCACCAGCAAATGTTCTGTCCTATGGACATTAACTGTTGATATTAGAGTTGTATCACCATTATTGTCAGATTCACTTGGGGACAGTTGCCCAAGGAAATGGTAGCTGATATTCCACTACCAGCAAACTGGCTGGGTACACTATCCCTCCTGCTGTAAGTGATATCCTGGACTAGAGGACTGCTGCCATCTTTGCTTGCCAAAGTTAACCCAAATGCAGTGTCCTGTGTGCCATCATGTCAAGATGACTAGCTGAGTTTGGTGAGGAAGCAAGTAGTGAACAGGCTGTAAGCACAAATATAAACATACAAATACACTCGTTACACATGAGCAAAGACACCCAATTATCCTGAACTCTCCTGAAAAATATACAGAACTCTAAATCATCCATAATAAAATCATTAACATACCTGGTCATCATTGCTGTGGGAAATGTAAAGTTCCTGTGCCAGAGGAAATATCA
>NC_056728.1:1994344471-1994424471 GCF_019279795.1 Protopterus annectens | reverse complement strand
GAAGTGCAATACAAGACAGGCAATGACTGATGGGAAAGATGCAATACCTAACCTGTTCCTTTTCCACTGTCTCCAGCCTTCATGTCGCATGGACTGTTTGGATACAATTTAAACAAAATATTCTATCCAAAATCAGAGGTGGCTTTGTTGTGTGCCTTGCCAACCTTCTGGCTCTTCTCAGAACTCTTACATCACTATTTTATGATATCTCTAATAGAAAGCCAGTAGAAATTATACATACTCCTTACTTCTGTGTGCTCTATGCCAATATGGATTGAGGGAGTATTACTTGAACTACCGAGTGCTACACAGCTTATCTCTCTACCACCTTTAGAAATGTACACCACAATATATAGACACCCCATCACATGCCTCTGATCTGCCCAGACTGCTAGAGATACTCAGATTTCTGCCTCATATTTTTGTTCATTTCCACATAAAATTTTCGATTTTCTAGCAAGTCCTTGGGGACTGAAGTAATTAAATATTGACAGACATTTGAGTTTTAGATGTTACATCCATCAGAGAATGCATTTTACTACAAAACCTGCCTACTTTCTAAGTTTATAAGAGCAGTAGTTAAAATGTATTTATTATTTATTTATTTATTTATTTATTTTAATTTGATGTCCAGGGAAGTCCACTGGGCCTAAAAAGAGCCTTATTTCAGTGAAGGCCCAGGAAGAAAAGCTCCAGTAACAATAACAAACATATTAGCATATACATATACAAAGCAAATAAGTCATACAGCTTTATGCAGGGTTGTACAGTAAAATAAATTTGACATTTTACAATAATAATAAAATCTAGCAACTATACAGTCTAAGAGTCACTAACATTGAATTACAACTGAAATGTTACATTCCACAATAACAGTGGTAAAAATCTAGCAACAGAACAGTCTAAGGGTCATTAACAGTGAATTACAATTGAGGATGAGAAATTGTTGGATATAAACTATTAACAGCATTTGGAGGTTAAGGAGGACTAGGAGGGCAAATGATGTGAGAGCAGAGATGATGCATAGAGTTAGAAGGTGGGTTTTGATATAGGAGGGTCCTATGTGGGGAAGGAGCAGGGGCATTCCCACTTTGAAGATAGGTAGGAATGGAGGAGGGATTTAAAGTTAGAGTGGTTATGTGTATTTCTAATGGAAGGAAGAAGAGAGTTCCATAGTTCAGCTAAGGAGCAGGATAGCAGAGAGTGTCCAGGTGACCATTAAGGTTTGTAGATTTGGAGCAGTTTCTGATTTTCTAACCTAACATGTCACCGATTGTGTCCGCCCCACTCATTTATTTGGCATTGTCCAGAATTCTTGCATTAAGAGTTTGAGAGATGTGCCGCCCACCCTTAAGTGGCTGAAGTTTCCTTGGCTTTTTCCTCAACTCCTGCACAGTGGGATCTGAGAGCTGTACCTGTTACAGCTACTTCTTTTTGATCCTCCTCGTTTCCCTTTCAAGGAGGAATTCATTGTCAGCTGTGGGTCTGATTCAGGATTACTCTACTATCTAGTATTTTTCTTCCAAAGCAGCCAAATCACTGATCTCTTTGGAAGTAAGGGCAGTGGTGAAGTCACCCCCCACTTCTTTCACTCTGTGATTGTCTCCATATCTGCTTTTGTGTTGTTGTATACATACATGTCACAGTGAATTCAGAGTCATTTCCTACTAACATCTCTTCAGAGATGTCATCAAACATTTCCATATGCTTGTTTCCCTACAACCCTTCCCAGTCCAATTAAAATTCTGTCCAATAATACCTGAAAAGCTGTCCATTGGTGTAAACTGTGCAGGCAGGGAATATTGCTTTCTCACAACTCTAGTCTTAAAAATAGCTGTAACTGATGCAGTATCTGTCTTAACAGTGGTTTAATTTCCCTCTCTCAGGAGGAGATATGGGGTCTTGAAGTGAAGGAGCTAATGTCTCAACACACCTCAACACTGTAGTACCACAACATCTGTCAGCTGCCTCATATGGCTTTTGTTCCTTACCTTTTATGTATAGAGCTTTGAGTTGTAACTGATGTACTTGGTTATACCAGAAATGTCTAATCCCAAGAATTTTGCATGTACTGAAACAGATGGCTTTCCTCTTGCTTGAACAACCCAGTGTGATTCATTAATATTGTTAGGCAAACTCCTCCTGTGCAGGTGGCCATTGGCTACATAAGGATGACCGTTTTTGCTCCTGTCCTCAGCAGGGACACACTCCTTCTCTGTCAGTCATCTACCCATATCCTCAGGCAAATCACTGAGCACTTGTTACGTTATTGTACAGTCTTTCAACATTTCAAAATCCCAGATTTCGACCCTTTTCACTCTCAAAGTAGTGACATTCAGGGTTATTTTCCCAATAGTAATCCATTTTATTTAATATTACACAAACACACACACACACACACACACACATACACACACACACACACACACACACACACATAGAGATAGATAGATACACAAATATGAAGCGATATGCTGGAAGAGCTAATAATATTCTTTCTGTGCCACTAGTCCTTCCTACTTTAATAGTACCTCACAGCCATTAGATGAACCAGTGTGGCACCCCAAAGACCCTGCCACTGAACAATCTTCATATAAGCCAGCTGTTTCATACTGCATTTCTCATAGCTATAGCAAAAGTCAGTCTTTCTTCAAAAGATGGATACTTATAGTTCTTTGCAACTACTCTTATACATTTCAGTATTAAACAAGCTGCAAGCTTTTACAGTTTAACCATAAATTCCTTAAAATAAAACCAAACACATTAGTAATTAAATATACAAAACCTACAAAACTGTACAGAGCAATTCAAACAAAAGTTGTTAAACAGGTAGTTGTCAACAACAAAAATAACTACTAACTAGATGTGCTGTCCCTTACCCTACATTCTAGCTAGAGGATCACTAGTGCTAATTAGTTCTAATCTGTAAATCCACTCAGTAGTTGAAGAACACAGACAAACTATACAAACTTGGCACCAAGGTGTCACTAGGAAACAGGCTGCCACTAATTCTCTTATAATGTCCACAAAAAAGTTTTTTCAGTGGCAACTCACTATTCATAGTCTTATCCAGAGTTCAGCAGGTCAACAAAGATAATGAGATTAACTGAAGTCGGTCCTTAACAGAAGGACCACATTATCTGCTGATAGTCCAGAGGGGTATTCTGATATGAATCAGCTTTGACAGATATTCAGGTAGACCTGAATCTATTAACTTGATTCACACTTTATTCAGGAGTTGTAGTTCTTTTAATACTTTCACTTTCTGACATGTCAAAATGTAAAATATGTACACTGAGATTGGTGTATGTGTGTGTGTGTGTTAGTTTGTGTGTATGTGCTCGTGCACATCTGAAAGTTCTATTCGTAGCATTTTTGCTAAATCCAAATGAAAAACAATTACATGTACCTTAGTTCTGTATAGATTTGATTTCACCTTGAACATTCTGAAAAAGTTTAAATTTATACTAGTTTAAGAAACTGTTGCCAGCTTAAGTGAAATAGTGGAAAACAAACTGCATTGTCAATCTCTACAGGAGTACTTTAACTGCTATATCTTTTACGATTACCTTGGACTGTTCTTGAAATGTCCTTTTGTCATGTTACATTTTCAGTGATATTTTTCTTCTGTTTTCTTTTTATTTGTTTTACTTGAATATACCTTCCAGATATTTACAATCCGCATTAGATTTATTGCTGTTACTACAGATATTACAGTTCATATATTGTTGGGTAACAAACATAAATGCTTATTTTAAAAAGAACCAGGACACCAGCAAAAGACTAGAACAAATGCCATCTCTCTTACCTACCTATTTATAATCTTTTGAAAATAATACAAATGTAATACAAGAGTGGCAATAGCATTTTAACCATTTTTATTACAGTTTCGTACTAAATCTGGATTCTAAAATGTTTTATACTTATGGAAAGGCACTGAATTTAGTTTACAACAGAGCACAATGGATAACATATAGGAGCAACATTCCAGAACAATTTATAATTGAGGGAGATTGCTACTCTAAGCAGTAGCACTATATATACCCCACTTTAAGAAAAGGTGTCTGGGATTCTTAAAACCTTGCATGATAATGAGAAATCCCAAGAGCAGTACAGTGCATGCCAAAATGGGAAGCACATTCACAAACACTCTGGACCTGGAAATTTTACACTGGTTTTGAATGCCAGTCTAAAATTTCTAAATAAGTGAGTGGACCATTCAAGTGCTTCACTTTTATACCCATACTAGTATTGCATGCATTACATGGTGGAAAAGATAGCAGGTTACAGTAACAGTACCAACATATAGGTGGAGAATCGTAGTATAGACATATAGGTAGAGCTGTAGTACAGACTGTGAGCAAGGAATATGAAAATGAGCAGCCATTGTTTTCCATGAGATGCTGCCTCCAGGCACAAGTAATAACTTAGATCTACTATAATGATGGATTAGGGCTGCACTCCATTCTTCCAATAACCCCCCCCCCTTTATTTAGATGTGAGAATGTATGCAGGTCATGTTTTTTACATGTCATGTTTTCATTTAAGCTTATGTACTGGAGCTGTGGAGATCCCCCCCCTTTATTTAGATGTGAGAATGTATGCAGGTCATGTTTTTTACATGTCATGTTTTCATTTAAGCTTATGTACTGGAGCTGTGGAGATGACCAGTTTTAGGAGACTTCATCAGCTATGTGGCAAAATCAACAAAGTTCAGCATATACCAGGACTAGGTAACATGATTCAAAAGTTGTATACAGTAATCTGACTCTCATTACTTCATGGCTTGTTTACATAATTTTTTTCTGAATCTCATTAGTTTATCATGGAGTGGCACCATTTTGGGTTTGTGGTGATGTTGGAGTAGCACTTCAATTGTTTGTGTAATCAGCACATTTAACTGCTGGGTTGAAAAGTCAGCTATGCTGGCAAAGGTTGTTCACTTTCTCCAGGGTATACATTGCTGTTTCTACAAAACATTGAGTGAGCTTTGTATTATTGTTGTACCTGCTTGTATCATTCTGTAGCTGAATAGGTGCAATCACCTACTCCATTGTTTAGATGGTTAATCCTAAAGTACATTGAATCAGCATTGTACTATCACTATAACTGTTTACATGACCCGGAGCTGGATTGTTGATAGATGTTAAGATTAACATAATTTTTGAGGAACAAGGAATGATTTATTTATTTCTCTGTCATCTAAAATAGGTTGCAGTACACCTATAGGTGCTAAGAACTGGATTACCTTCATGGTTCCCCTTTCATTTTTATGGCATACTGCATGCACAGTCTCATTATCCTTAACCATATGAAGATGATATACTGTAGAATTTATTTCTGCCAAGGACAGATCCCTGCAATATTTTTGCATTATACAGTTATTTTCCTATTACTTTTGAATCAAATTTGTGCTCCTATAACAACAACAACAAAGAGCTTAGTGCCTGCTTAGAATACCTGTTCTTCAAGTGCATGCTGTTGTTGTATCTTTCAGCTTTTCCCGGTTAGAGGTCGCCACAGCGGAACTCCGGTCCATAATGATTGGCAACAGATTTTTACATACCAAGTTGCCAGCCCCGATGCATAACCTTCAATGAAGGTACACCCATTCACGCATGTCTCCACACAGAAGAAGCTTTAGCTGAGAATTGAACAGGACAACGTCTTACTGTGAGGTGACAACGCTACCACAGCACCACCACCGCAGTTTATGTTCTTCAAGTGCATGTACTTATGCCAATTCATCATGCATTGTTGGGCTGCAACCTGCATGCATTATGGGATATCATGTGGCTCAATATCACTGAATATTGCAAGGTGATAGCAGGCCACATCAGGTACGAGAGTGCATGTTCAGAAATGAAACCAAATTGCATTACAGTTTCAGTAGTGGAAGTTACTTAGGCATGCTCCATCCCCCTTATTCATCATTATGAGTGGAGGAAATCAGTGTTGCTTGGATATGAGAGAGCAGTGATTGCCTTATAATTGAAGCCCTCTGCCAAACTACCCCAAATGAGCTTTTAAGAATTTGGCTACTGAGACCTTTTGAGAAAAGGTCAGAGATATCTTTATTATGGACACGGTTTGGATTCTGAAACAACTTGCACTGGAAGCAAGACACTACCCAATTTTAAAACAATAGAACTTAAGAAGTAATTTCAAAAGAAGGCTTGAGTATGTTCAAGGAAACATGTACACCTGCATGGGTGGACCACACCTACAATCCTTTTGTTAGTTACACCTGTTTCTGAAAGAAACTGTCAAACACATTACCGCCCCATAAGCTTAACAAGTCTAGTCTGCAAAGCTATGGAAAGGATCATAATGGAGCTCATAAACAAAGATATAGGGGACTTGCAGACATTGGACCCGACCCAGTTTGGCTTCGTCAAGGGAAGATCATGCCTTTTGAACTTGGTCGACTTCTTCGAAACAGTCACCAAGGCCATTGATGAGGGAAAGGCAGTCCATACAGCCTACCTTGACCTTGCAAAGGCTTTCGACACAATACCCCACTCGGGTATTGTAGAAAAACTTACCAGCTTAAATGTAAACCCATATGTCACAAGAAGGGTTGCAAACTGGCTTAAGGACAGAACCCACAGGGTTAGAGTTGCTGGCGCTATGTCAGACTCCAAGCCGGTCACAAGTGGTGTCCCACAGGGCTCGGTCCTTGGCCCCTATTGTTCGGCATCTACTTCTCAGAAGTACAGGCCAACATGGGAGGACTTTGGCTGACAAAGTTTGCAGACGACTGCAAACTGGGCCATAGTGGAAAGTGCATCGGACACGGATATCCTTCAGAAGGGACTCACGGAAACAGATAGCTGGTGCGAGAGCCATGGCCTGAAGTTAAACGCCAAAAAATGTATAGTCATACCCTTCGGGAAAAACAAGGTAACCCCAAGCTACCATATAGGTGGCAATCCACTAAGCACAGAAGATGTTATCAGGGACCTGGGGACCCAGGTTGACAGTGGCCTTTCTTTGACACTCACGTTGCTAAAGTGGTTAGAAAGACCTTCTACATTGCCCACCTGATCATGAAGGATTCACATCCAGATCTAGTGAGGTCATTGTTCCCTGTACTCTTCACTTATCAGACCAATGATCGAGTACAATGCCCCATTCGGGATGTATCTCACCCGACATCTGCAGCAATTGGAGAGACCCCAAAAGTTCCTCACCAAAAGGATAAAGGGACTCCAAAATCTGTCATATGCTGCCAGATTGAAGAAACTCCAGTTCTATTCAGTCGCATACCGTCTGCTCAGAGGTGACATGTGCCTGACATACAAGGCCATGTCCAACCCGGAATTAATGGACATGCTCCACCTCAAAAAATCCAAATCCACCAAAACCACTAGAGCAAGCGACTTAAACCTTAGCACGGATATAAATAGGACGTGCTGGAGGGATAGATTTATCACCAAGAGACTACCTATGCTGTGGAATAAAATCCCGGTCCATGTGAGGCAGAGCACCTCGCTGGCTCTGTTCAAGAGAAATCTTGACCTGTGGATGGGAGATCGTAGGTTTACCCCAGGAATCATCTCTGTGTCACTGCTGGACAGAGGCACAACAAACTAATGGGCACAGTATTTTTTCATATAAGGGGTGGCGTAAGCCACAAAAATTTGGGCTAGGCTTATAAATGCCTTAGGGCAGATAGCCTAGTATAAACCTATGAACCTATGAACCTATGAACCTCTACTTCAAATTCTAGGGCATGAATAAGCTGAAAGAGTGACCATGTCATGTCATGCCTGATAAAGTGTGGCATTATTGCAATCAATGGTTTCATACCCCATAATATGTGTTTATTTATTTGCTTATCTATTTATTTATTATCATTAGTTTACCAGGAAAGTCCAACTGGTCACGTGTCCCATTTTCAGCAGAGAATTGGGGAGAAAAGCTCCAGATAGAAATACATATTTACAATGAAAAATAATCAAAATTAAACATTTTAAGTATTATTTTGCAGGTAGAATTCAGACAAATACTAAAAACAAAACATACACCCGGTTCAAAAATAAAATGTAATCCATACATGGATATACACAGTTTAGCGTGTTCATTCTTAGAACAGGAACTTCATCAAAACAAGTAAAAAACATTTCTTAGTCACATCTTGCATAAATAACATATTTATTTATTTTTTATTTTACATTTGTTAACCAAGGGTGTCTGACTGAGCCGAAAAGGCCCTTTTTCAGCAGAGGCACAGGTAGAAAAGCTCCACACAGAAAATAATTACAGATACATTTAGATATTTAGATATGAACATACCCAGGAGGCACTTGATACAAATTAACCAATGAAAATTATCAATCATTTACCCTACCAGGTGCACAAATTCATTTAAATCAACTAAATAAATCTCCACACCAAGCAAGATAAAATAGTATACAGCAGACTTTAAATCCAAACATTTGTTAGAAAGTAAGGCCATGCAATTTTTAAATATAAGCTAGTGAAACTATTTCATTTAGTGTAAGAAATTTGTATGTATTCAACTGGAAAAAACTGCCACAATGGGTAAAAGGTGTTTTAACACAACTAAAAACAATGCGATAAAGTAACAATAAATGGATAACATGGCTAGGCAAGAAACAAATTTAATAGAATAAGATAAAAAATGGTAAGAGTTTTCATGCTCCAACACCGTTTCATCAGACCATCAAATAAATAAAAATACAGTAATTTAATAGTAAGTTAATGAGCAAGTGCATGTGATCTTAAAATGTTTTTTAAAGGAATAGTTTCATTCAAAGCTGAACCTTTATCAGCCTGCAGTTCTAAAATATAGTTTAATTCAAGGCATTCAGTGCGATTCCTAACATTTTTACACCTACTACTCACATGAAACAATTGCAATATTAGAATATAAATGAATGGCCATGCCTTTAGCTAGGCATGCCTGAACATGTCTAGCTAAAGCATTTTTCATATTCCCACTTCTTATGTCATACACATATTCAATAATGCTCTCTCTAAGTGCATGATTAGTCTTCCTGACATAAAAACTTTTACATATCCTGCTGGATGTTAAATATACCAAGTCAGTACTACTGCAATCAGCATAGAAATTAAAGTTATATATATGATTAGTAGAAGGATGAGTAAACACTGGAGAACTCCAAATATAACCACACATACTACAAATTCTACAAGCAAAAGTGCCAAGTCTAACAGATTTAGGACATGCTGGTCTATAAAAATTATAACACAACCTTCTTTTCAGAGGCATTTCATTCTTAAAACAAAAATTAGGTCTTGTACCCAAAAGTTCTCTGTGTTTGTTATCCATTGTCAGGATCGACCAATTTTTTTTAATGACATCACAAATAGAATTCACATTATTAGAATATGTCAGATTCATGCTAAGTTTATTATTAATAGCAGCATTAGTTTGTCCAGCTGTATTAAAATCAGACAAATCTGAAAAATAGGGCTTCGCAAAATCATTTTTATGCAACAAAACATCATCAATAGTATAATTAATCTCATTTTCAGAATAGCTCCTATGCATAAAGTCTAAATTCATATCTTTAAATGCACACAGCATAGTGTTAGCATTCTCAGTGAGCCTTGCTGCCCCAAGAAACTGATGTGTAAGACATTCTTGTGACTGTATCTAGTCTATTTTTATGTAGAATATTATTTTTCTACAAGTATTTTATATAAATTCATAGATACAATTCCATCAAGAGTCGTATAGATACATCTAAATATTCAAAATAGACTGTAGAATATTTCACACTAAATTTAAGAAATTAGGTAGTTTTATGTAAATACCTAATAAGATCATCCATAAGACTAACAGATCCAGTCCAAATAATAAAGATATCATCCACAAATCGACCATAATAAGAACTGCATCTCCTAAGAACATTATCATTGAATACAAATAAAGATTCCCAATAGGCTAGAACAATTTTGGCATAGCTATTGGTACACATAGTGCCCATAGCTATGCCAATCCTTTGTAGATAATATACATCATTGAAAACAAATAGATTATTTTCTAGGAAATTATCCAACAGTAAACAAATCAAATTAACATCACCAATGCTATACTGCAAATTACTAGATAGAAAAAGCCTAACAAATTCAACACCCAAATCATTGGGTATGACCATAAATAACAAATTCACATCCATAGTAACCATCAGAGAATCACTGGCAGGATTAATCTTAGACCAACCCAATAAACCTGACAGAAAATGCTTAGTATCCCTTAAAACTGTTCCTACATTATCCAATAATGGATATGGCATCTTTTCCACATATATTGACAGAGGCTTTGTGTTTCATCCTCCACCGGATACTGTTGATCTCATTGGTGGATCAGTAAGACATTTATCAATTTTTGGTAAATGGTATATAGCTGGTATAGTAGGATATTCAACAGTAAAAAAAATAAATGAATCAAACAATTGTTGACTAATAATATAACTCATTAAAAAATCATACAAATAGGTTTACAAAAATGCTTCCACTAACAGTGCATTGTTGGTTATAAAAGAGCTGGGTTTCTTAAACATATTTTTCTGGCAAACATTGCCATACAGCACCTTAAGAGAAACATTTATAACATAAAGTCTCAGATATATTAACATGCCTTTTAACACTGAGTTAGAAGCTGCAATAAAAGCCATACCCTAATTCAAAACACTAATTTCATCTGAGGTTAAAGTCACTTTAGAGATATTTACTCTTACTGAAGAAGGCTTTGATAGCTGAAAGCGCTAATCCGTTGTTTGTTGTTTTTTTGTCTTGTTGAGATACAGCTTTGAATAAATCGTTGAGATATGTTTTATGGTGTGATGCATCGCTCATCTCTTAGTTATTATATTTACAATTAAGTCCTTTGAATCTTGTTGAGTGTCATTGCTCTTGGGTCTAATTGTCCAGACATCTGTATTCCTTTCCAGTTTTTCTGACCTCTGCTCACTGAATGACCCCTAACAGCCTGCCTGCCTTCTTTTCCAGTTCTCATAAAAGCAGTAGGGAAAAATGAGCAGAAAGGGAGAAAATTCCTATATCATGTTCAGAAACATTTGACTTAGTCTGATTAGCTGTAGTAGATGGGTGTGGTGAATCATTACTTGATTTTAATGGAGGAAAAGATATATTAACACTATTAGGTTCGATTAAAATTAGTATTTACAAAAACTTTAGCTCACTTTAGAACTTATAAATCAAGTACGCACACTTCATTCTTCAGCCAGGAAAAAACCCACCCCTCATGAAAATCTGACAAATCACGTTACAATTTCCCCCATTTAACAACTTGCAGCCATTTCTCATAGACTGCCACATCAACAAACAATTCATTCAGCTTCTAATTACACACTGCAGATGTCAGAAACATGATCACCTTATTCTTACCATTAGTGACGTCTTTACATAATGAACTCTCCATAGTTTTAAAGAAGTTAATAACCAATTTAATATAATTAAAGCTCAGTTCTACATTCAATGACTACCACTGTCTCAGTAAATCAGTGTAGGTGTTGCCATATGTTGGCATCTGCAAAATCTGCAGACCTCTTGGAACAGTCTTAAAATGAAGGCAGGCTTCTAAACTTAGCCTCTGTCATTGCAGCTTTGTGTATTTATAAATATTATTCTTCAATTCCTTAAAAACCATAATAAAGTCATTCAAACTCACTGAGCTATTATCCATATAAAGTTCAGATTCTTCAGCAGATGTAAGCAATAAAGGACTTCCCACCATTTGTAATATGTGACCGAAATAGTCAGACAACATCGCCATTTCAGAGCTCCCAGGTTTCTAGTCTAACTCTAAATCTCCTCCTTCTGCCATAGGTTCATAGGTGTGTACTAGGCCAATGCCCCTGGAGCTTTTACAAACCTAGCCCATAGAAGTGCCCTGGCATCATGCCGCTGTTAGTTCCCAGTTCCTCTATCAAGTAGAGCCACTGCAGTGATCCCTGGGGTGAACTTTCTATTTTGCATCCACTCATCAAGATTTCCTTTTGAAAAGGTCCAGTGAGGTGCTCTACTTGACATATATGGGAAGTCTATTCCAGAGCATGGCAGTCTCTGGGTTATGAACCTGTCCCTCCAGCATGTTCTGCTGATTGTGGTAATGAGGGTGAGGTACCTGGAGCATATATTGCTGTGGCACTGGGATTTCTTTAGATGTAGCATTTCTAACAGAGCTGGGTCAGACATGGCTTTGTAAGTCAAGCAGAGATCTCCTCTTAGTAGACGATATGAGACAGAGAATAGATGGAGTTTTTTCAGTCTGTCCATGTAGGACATGTGTTTAAGACCTAGGATCCTCTTTGTGAGGTACTTTTGTGGCCTTTCTAGCTGTTGCAGGTGTTTAGTGAGGTACATGCCAAATGGGGCATTATATTCGATGATTAGCCTAATGAGGGAAAAGTAGAGAGAGATGATGACCTCTTTCTTCCTGGCTCTAAAACCCTTGGTAATGAGATGTGCAACATAGAAGAACTTTCTGGCCACAGTGGCAATGTTGTGGTTGAAGGAAAGTTTGCTGTCAACCTGTGTCCCCAGATCTCTTATAACGTCTTTAGTGGTCAGTGGGCTACCATCAATGTGGTAATTAGTGAAAACTAAGTTTTTCCCAAAGGAATGACGATGCATTTTTAGTATTAAGTTTAAGGCCATGATTTCAACATCAGTCGTTGGTCTCCGTGAGGCCTTTCTGTAGGATGTCTACATCATGTGGGGAGTTAATAATTGCTCTCAGCTTGCAATCGTTGGCAAACTTGGTCAGCCAGAGTCCCTCCGTGTTGACCTGGACTTCTGAGAAGTAGAGGCCAAACAGGAGAGGACCCAGGACTGATCCCTGTGGGACTCCACTCATGACTGGTCATCAGTCTGACTTTGAGTCTTCTACTTTCACACTGTGGGTTCTATCTGTGAGCCAATTTGCAACCCACCTAGTTATATAGGGGTTGATGCCAAGTTTGGTGAGTCTATCAATAATTTCTGAGTGGGGAATGGTAACAAAGGCCTTGGCCGGATCAAGATAGGCTGTATAAACTGTCTTGCCCTCATCCACAGCTCTGGTGACTGACTCAAAGAAGTCAACCAGGTTGAGCAGGCATGCTCTATCTTTCACAAAACCAGATTGTGTGGAACCTTATATCCTTGGTAATTAGGTTCATGATGATGTGCTCCATAGCTTTACATATCAGACTCATCAGGCTAATGGGGCGATAATTCCCAGGGTCTGTAGTTACTCCTCCTTTATGGAGAGGGATGACTGTAGCAGTGCACCATTCTGTAGAGACAAAGACTGAGATGAGGTTGTCATCGAACAGGGCACAATGGTGTGGTGCCAGTTCACTTTGTAGTTCATGTAGAACACAGCCAGGGATATTGTTGGGTCCCATGGAAGCTGTATTCTTGGCCTTGGACAATGCAGTTTTAACCTGTGCTGCAGTAATGCTGGGTGCCTGGCATTCTTCTGGTATTGTGATTGGTCCTTTGCGGGGAGAGAGAGGGATAAAGTTGGCACTGAATCTGTCAGTCAGTATGTTGGCAATATCTTTTGGCTCAGTATAGGATGTACCATTGTGCAGTAACTCAGAGCAAATCTGGGTATTGCCGTGGAGATTCTTGATATAACTGTAGAAGGCTTTGTGGTTGTTTTTAGTGTCTGCCACAATTCTGCCTTCATAGCTAGCTTTAGAGGTTTTGATGATGTCTCATTGTTTCAGATGATAAAGTAAAACAACAGGAAAAACTGCCACAATGGTAAAAGCTCGTTTAACATGACTAAAACCAATTCAATAAAATAACAAAATCCAGCCAACATGGCTAGGTAAGAAGCACATTTAATTTTTGTAACTACTTCATGTTTAAGGTTATCCCCTATTGGCAAATATATTTGTCAGTTTGCAATGGCGGCTGGTGACTTCAAATCACAGGGGGGCTGCACGAGACAGCTGAATGGGTGGGGTCAAGGGAAGGGGTGTGGTCAACTAGAAAGGGGAGGAGCTATGCACAACACCACAAAAACTAACTTTAATTAAATACGCTGCCCTGGGTGGCAAACCATCATTATGAAAGTCCAATCAAGACAAAAATAAGTGTAGAAGAAGAAAAATATTTCAATGCATTGGCTGCATGACAGCTTACTTAATATCTAGATGGAAACAAAAGGTTGTGAGGCATGAAAAAATAAATTACTTTTTAAATACATTACTGGAATGCCAGTCAAAATCAAGTATAAGAAAAACCAGAAGCACTCAACTCAAACCACTTCTCCTTGCACTGTAGTTCTAATTATAATATATTCAGCTTTATTAAAGTACCAAATAACATGCTGAAAGTAGAAATCTCTGTGATGCCCCCACTTGTAAAAATGTTTCTTATCCAAAAAAGACCTGCTGCCTGACAACTTGTTTCATGGGGAAAACATGATCAAAGTAAAAAAATGAAAAGCAAACAAGAAACAAGCTCAAGATACATTGCTTAAAGGATTACTGTACAGGTTATGGACCACACATGATTGGCATTCTGTTTAGTTTATGGGTAAAGTCTGTAGAGATGACTGGAAGTCTCCAACAAGTGTAATGAGCTTTTTAAAATAATGGAATCCTGTCCTTTAATACCCAAGGCTTATACATTATCTAGTCAAGTATTATCTGCATGGCAACAACAGAAAGGCTTTCAATGTTGGCAATTCTTTAACAGTATGCTTATTAAAGCTTACTTGCATCTTACGATCTCAGACAAGCTTACCTTATGGTCATTAAAGCATTGCTACTTAAACACAGAGCAACAGGCACTTTGAGTAATAAGCATAAATTTGAGTAATAAGCATAAATCAACAGTACAAAAATATGACAGAAACCAGACCATTCTGCAAAATCAAGGACAGATGAAAAGCCACTGTAGTACTTATGCAGTGTGTCCTCCCCATCCAAGGTAGACACAACTACTCCTTGCCTTGCTTGGACACATCCAGAGTCACTACATGAGGGAGCGGGGTGCAACAAGTATGTCACAATTTGAAATGTCTTTGGCTGACTGTGATGGCCCTGACACATTTGTCATACCTCTCAACCTCAAGAGCAAGAAATCTGGACAAAGCCATACACAGAAGTGGGACAAAGGCCCAAAAATAAGGCCAATTTTTAAATACTGCTCTAATAAACTTAGAAAGATAATAGAACAGGTCTTGCATTAGTATGAATTTTCTGAAGGGTATAAAATCTGAAACTCAAATGTCTGTCATTTTCTAACTTCAGTCTTTAGTGATTTGTCACTAATTTGCCAAAACACACAATTTTATGAAAAATGGACCAAAAATGTGATGCAAAAATATAAAATAGACACACAATACAGCTGGGAACCTGCCAAGGAATGGACACTTTAATATTAGTACTGCTACCTTGAGCAGCTGACAAAATAAAAGAATCGACATGCATTTCAACTAAGTAATCTATAACTTTGATTATTACAGTTATTTCTTAATTGTAAACCCTCCATGTTTTCTTTCAAAATTGCTATTTTGCGGAGGGATTATTAGGGGGAAGAGCAACATTTTGAGCCAAAAATCGGGGACAGTTGAGAGGTTGGCTATGCCTAATTCTATAAAGCAATTTATTTGCATGTACCTCTCAACCTGTTAATGCAGTAAATCTGAACAAGGCCAAATATATTGGGGGCACATATAAACAGTACTAAAAATTGCTCTTGTATAAATTGAGACAGTTGATAGAACAGCTCTTACTTTAACATACATTTTTCTGAAGGTTATGAAGTCTGAAACTCAGTGTATCATTATTTAGTGACTTAATTCCTAAATGATTTGCCAGAAAACTACAAATTTTATGAAGAACAAACCAAAAATAAGAAGCACAAATCTATTCATTCTTTGAAAATCTGGACAGTTGGGAGGTATAGTTCAGCTGGGCCTGTCTGAGTTTGCTGCCCTTCCCCCCTGACAAAATCATGGTTGAATGGAGCCTCTGCAGCCATTCCAATGAACCATTACTGGCTATTTCACTCCATTTACCATAAACACTAATGTGCATACTGCTTTACTTCTATGATGAGTTGGACTTCATTTGAAAGTTTTGATTTTGTATTTTACAGCACAAACACTAAGTCATCTGCTAAACAAAGCAATGCAGTCTCACAATGAAAACTTAGCATTAAAACTTCTCTGCCCTTGAAACTCACATTCATTGAAACAGCATTGAAACCCACATTCAAAGAAAATACATTTTGCCAGTGGCAGATAAAGATTAATTTTGGGCTGTTTTCAAATCATAGGCCCCTCGCATATGAAACATACATGTGCTCTTTGATACACCTTCCTCATTGTACTAAAATTATATTCCTTGTACAATACAGTACAGTTGTTAGAAGGTGTTTTAAATTTGTTTTGAACATTTTTCCAGTAAGCAATGAAACAAAACGTATGCACCCATAGTGACAAAACCGCCCAGTCGAGAACATTTATCATAAAAAAGTCTACTCAGACTTCCACAGTCCACCATTATTAGTAAATATACACAATTCTACAGCCCACCATTATTAGTAAATATGCACAATTCTACAGTCCACCATTATCAGTAAATATGCACAATTCTACAGTCCACCTTATCAGTAAATATGCACAATTCTACAGTCCATTATCAGTAAATATGCACAATCTCTGAAGTAAAAGTCATCTAAATAATTCCACATTAAAGAAATCTGTAACTAATGAAGAGGTTGCTGCTAGCAATCACCTTTATATTTCATGGTTTCATCGAAAAATAAAGTGTCTGTTGCCCCTCAGGAATAAATTGCCTATATTACATTAAAATATGATAAACTAGTAATAATATTGCAAGAGGAAATGGATGGCAAACTGATAACAGACTCATAGTTAGTATCTTCACCAAGGAGAACATTCTCAGTACGGCAGCATCCACCCTTGTGGGAGTAGAACCCACAGCCTTCTGCATCAAAAGCAAGTACACAACCTGTTGTGCTATAGTATTAACAAGGCAAAGCACTAAACTTCTGTTCCCCTGCAGCTCTCAGCTCCTTGTAAAATCTATTCAATACTCAACTGCATCTCAACTTCACAGCACAAGAAAACTGGAAAAAGCCAAAATGTATTTGGGGGGGGGGTCAAAAGCCCAAAAACCAGGGACACATTAAACATTGCTTGCATAATCTTGGAAAGTTGCTAGAATAAAATGTTGTGTTACCACCATACATTTTACTGCCAAAGTCCCTGAGCAAAACAGTCAGAGTAACATACCACTACGCCACATCAGCTGCTTTGTAAAAGAGAGGAAGACTGAAACTTAAATGGCTATCATTTAGTGAATTCAGTTCTCACCATAGCTGTCAACCTCTTAGTACAAAACACCTGGACAAACCCAGTAATGAGGGAATACAGCCCTCAAACATATTCAGTGAATTCAGTTCTTGCCATAGCGGTCAACCTTAGCACAAAAACCTGGAATAAGCCAATAATGGGGGAATACAGTCCCAAAAATAGGGACAAATTTAAAATATTCATCTTATAAACTTAGAAAATTGCTAGGAAAAAAAGGTTGTGTTACTATGTATTCTGAAGAACATGAAGTCTGAAATTCAAATGCCTGTCAATTTTACTGCTGACAGAACAAAACAATTTTCAGCAGAGACCCAGGGATTAATACTGCAGACACGTCTTTGTAAAATGACAGGGCACCAGAGCAAATCCACACAAACACAGGGAGGAGATGCAGACTCCACACAGAAGGCACCCCAGCCAAGAATCAAACCAGAAAACCTATAGCTGTGAGGCAACGATACTACCACTGCACCATCAAATATGCAAGGAATTAAACATTCAGAAACCTGAAGTCTGAAATTCAAATGCCTGTCAATTTTATTTAACATTTGTTAATCAGGACAGTTTGGCTTGGAACAAAAAAAACAATTCTCAGCAGAGGCCCAGGAAGAAATAATGCAGACATGTCTTTGTACATGGGAGTACACAAAAGCAAACCCACACAAACACAGGGAGAAGATACAGACCCCCCCACAAAGAAGGCACCCCAGCCAAGAACCAAACCCAAGAACCTATAGCTATGAGGCATCAATGCTACCACTGCACCATCAAATTCCAAGCATTGCAATATTTAAAAACCACAGATATTATGAGGAATAGATCAGATGAAATATGAGGCAAAAATCTGCAATTTTTTTACAAATGGTGGTGGGTAGGGAATTCAGGTCTTTAACACCTGCATACAAGGTACAGGGTTCAAGCCTGAGGTATTCCCTACCACACCACCATGAGTATAATCACCAGTACATCCCACCTGAGGCATTTACACACACACACACACACACACACACACACACACACCTGGTCCTGTAGTAAAAGCAAAACCACACACTCCACGTCCTGTAGTCAATGCAAAACCACACAGAAACTCCACTTACCTGGTCCTGCAGTAAATCCCTGTCCATAAAACCACCATACATCCAGTACGTAAATCCCGATGAGACTGCAGCCACCATACATCCAGTAAGTAAATCCTGTGCAAATCTGACCCTGCCCGTTGTGAACTCTACTCCAATCCAGATCCTTACCTTGCCCGTTGTGAGATCTTCCCCTGCAGCAAACTCCAACCCGATCCTTCCCCTGACTGCCGACATTGCAGTCTGACCCCGATGCGTGTTCCCAGGCAGTCTATCCAGTTTAAAACTGCATAGACTTGTGGGAACGCTCCTGTCCATGATTCTCAATCAGGACTGCCATGCGCATGCTCCATGCACTAGACTGTCTCAGCAGCAGTGCGCAAAGTCCGTGAAATTTAAACTTTTTTTTTCGTTTTATTTTTTATTTTATCTGTACTTTCAGGTTGAGGGGGCTGCAGACCGGCAGTCTGATAGCACAGGCCGCCCCTGTCAGTTTGTCACATTCAGTCAGAAAATAATTTGAGTATGTTGTCTTTCTTAAGTATTCAACACTAGTCTTTTGTTACCAAAATCCTTAAAAATTAATATATCCATATAGTCAATTGAAGTACTGTCCACTGCTTTAGTAAATCCAAAAAAAACTAGTAGTAATTAAAAAAGAAATCTATTTTCCATGGAGTATCTTGCCAAATGATAAATATATCATCCAGGAGCCTAGCTTAAAATGCCTATGATGAAACAAAAGAATTATTTAACACAAACGTTTTCTCTCATTATGCCATGACAATGTTAACAAATATAGGTACACTTCGCTCCCACTGCTACACTTGTCTTCTGTCAAAAAAATGATTCTCAAAAATCAAATAGTTGTAAGATAAAACAATGTCTACTAAATCAGTTAAGGTTTTTGCCTCTCTATCATTTAACCCCATAGTTTCAATTAAACATTCATAAAACCACTCCAAGCCTAGCCTGGGTAGAATCACTGTATAAAGGTCTTTTACATCAATTGTACAAAAAAAAAAACCTAAAGAATCACTATATACCACCTTTCCACATTTAATCAAAAAGTTTTATGAGTCCCTACATAAGTATGTAAGCGAGTTGATACCATCTTTCAGGTTGGAATACATATATTGGCAATGGAATATGTTTTATACCAATTACAATCCACAATTCATCATAGATGGGTGTTTATCAAATGCTTGAGTAAGTTAGGGATATCATAAATTGTAGGTATAAGAGGATCTTCACAATCAGTACCCAATGAATGTGGTCCTAAATCAGCCCATACATCACCATTTCAAAAAGTGACATGTCTATCCTGCAATATTATACAAACATTTTGTTTTCAATACTTCCTTGTATGAATCATCATATAACAAATCCAGCATTTTATTGATATAATCTGTTTTAGTAATAATGATCAACCCCCCCCCCACCTTTGTTGGGTTTCATAACCCGTACATTTCGGTTGGAGCATAAATCAAATAACAATTCCCATTCCCTTTGGGACATATTGTAAGGATGGAATATTGGTTCAGCTAAATAATGCTTAACATCATGGTTGGACACCATATCAAAGCTTTGCAACAAAGTGTGTATAGGCAAGGTAACTATACTAAGTCTCCTAAGTTCACATAAGCTGAGGCCCTAGAATTTGAGTCAAACATTAGGTAAAAATTAAGCTTTCTTATTTATAACTTCAAATCTATTGTGTTTGTCAATAGAGGATATCATTTATTGTTTGCAACCTCCCTTAGGCATGAATTGGGTACAAAAAAGAAAACTATTTTTGTGCCCTTAATTTATGAACAGAGGGATGGCAACTGATATCTGACAAACAATGATGTTATGAGCTATGGTTATGTCTTTCTCACATGATAGTTTTACTTTTAAGAATATTTTGGAAAAGAATTGGGGGCTGTTTTATGTTAACAATGATTTGTATGAAAAAGTAGGTCTTTGACCATCAACAGTTTATAATAATGTAAAGGATTAAAAGCCTTACTGGGACAGAACAAGGAGATTCTGAACAAAATTTTAAGGATGGGGATGTACAAGTGTGGTTCATGTTCCCAATGACCCTCTGTTTTGGTGAATGACAGTATTTGAATACAAGGTTGGAAGGTGACCTCAAATGATCACTTTAACTGTAGTACTAAAGGGTGGTATAAATAACTAAATGCCAACAATGCCCCTCTTTTTATTTGGGTAATGCTTTGTATAAAGACTTATTGAAGTTTCCCTCACATGTTTTTTTTTTCTTTATGGTGGAGAGGGTTGATATAAACCTGAGGGGGGGGACTATGGAGCAAAGTATTAGGAAAGAGCAAATTGTATTGGCAGATTGTTTTGAATGCATACAAATTCCCTAGACTTTATGAAATGGTTTTGCTAGTTTGTATTTTAAAATTGCATACCCCTACTTACTAAAAAATGTCTGAGTTTAAAGTCTGCTGTATACTATTTTATCTAGTTTGGTATGGAGATTTCTTTATTTGTTTTAAATGAATTTGTGCACCTGTAGGGTAAATTGATTGTTAATTTTCATTGGTTAATTTGTATCATGTGCCTCTTGTTGTGCTATTTAAACACGATGTGACTGAGAAATGTTTTTTTTTACCTTTTCTGAAAAAAGTTCCTGTTTACGTATGGATTAAATTTTATTTTTGGACCGACTAAAGTGTGCCTCCTCGGTGTATATTTTGTTAAAGAGTTTGTTTTACCACCCTTTTGAACTCCATTTTGTTTTTGCATGGTTACAAATAGTAAAGACATTTATCATGTACTGTAGAAGTTATATTATTTTACGTAAGTCAAACACATGCTAACATGCAGTAGCTGGATATACAAGAGTAATGCTAATGCCCATAGGTTCAGCACATGTATGGTAACATAAATGTGGCAGGATGTTACTAGAGCAAGAACAGAAAAATAGAGAAGAAGGAGCATATGCAGAAATAATCAAGAAAAAGCATAAGCAGAAAAAAGTTTTAAAGTAACTGCTCCCACATAGGTCTACATATGACTACATAGGCCGCATCAAATGTCTAAGCTCCACATTATGAAATGTGCTTCTCTGATAAAAATTCTCTACAGACTAAGCATGTCTAGAATAGTCCATTTTTGTTGCCTAGCTGAAAAAACAGTTTTGCATGAGCAAAGTAGAAGACTGAGTTTCTTTAGATCATCACAGGTTCTTCTTTAAAAAAAAAGTAAGTGCAGTATGCCTTTTATGAGTTACTGGGTTGGTGGGAACAGTATTACAACCACTTTCTGTATGTTTGTCAATGAATATGCTACATGATAAAAGCATGTCCTGTGCACAAAGTAACCAACATATGCACAGTTTGATGACCGTTTTGGATCATAGGTAGTCGCAGCATACCCATTATCTCCAGAAGCCAATATAGGTTCATAGGTTCATCAGTTCATAGGTGTTTACTAGGCTAACAACTGCAAGGGCCTTTTTAAGCCTAGGTGTGCATCCCAAATCTCTGACAAGTTCTGATACCCTTGATATGTTTAAGCATGGGCCTGGGAGATGAACCATTTACAGGTTACCTGTGTCCATTAAAGACATATGTGCCAAACCAAGTATGAATTTCCAGTTTCCCATCCAGTTGTCCAAGTCGCACTTGAAGTGGGTTAGGGAGCAATTCTGCTTCACATGGATGGGGAGTCTGTTCATAGACAGGGTAGTCTCTTGGATACAAACCTATCTCTTCAGCAGGTCCTATTTATATCAATGGCAAGGTTTAAGTCTTTAGAATGGGTAATTCTGGTGATGTTTGTTTTGTGGATATGGAGGAGGTCCATCAGAGTGTGATCTGACAATGCCTTGTATGCCAGGCATAGATCTCCCCTCAAAACCTTGTAGGAGTCAGAATACAGGGATAGGGTCTTAAGGTGGTCAGTATAGGACATATTAGATACACCCTGTATTCTTTTAGTGAGTAACCTCTGTGGACATTCCAATTGTTGGCTATGCTAGTTAGGTACATACCAAATTGGACATTGTACTCAATGATAGGTCTGATGAATACCGAATACAGTGGAACAATGACTTCCTTGGACTTAGATGCCAAACCTTTGTTTATAAGTTGCGCAATATAGAATGATATCCTCAGCGTTGAAGACACGTGATGATCAAAGGCTAGATTAGTATCTATGTGCGTCCCTAACTCAGTGACTACTGGGACAGCTCTAAGGGGTGTGTTGTTAATATGATAGTTACCAGGGATGGATGACTTTCCAAAGGATACTATTATGCATTTATTGGCATTTAGTTTTAGTCCATGGCTCTGATACCAGTTGTTTGTTTGTGTCAACCCCTCCTGGAGAACATTTATGTCAGTGTGAGATTCAATAAGAGATCCTAATTTGCAATCATCTGCAAATTAAGTCAGGCAGAGACCACTGACACTGGCCTTGATGTCTGAGAAGTAAATGCCAAAAAGGAGCAGTCCAAGAACTGATCCCTGAGGGACTCCACTTGTGACTGGCTTCTTTGTAGAGGTGGAATCCCCATTTCTAACTTCCTGGGTCCTGTCTCTGAGCCAGTTGGCTATCCACCAGGTAACATACAGGTTTGCACCCAACCTCTTGAGTTTGTCAACAATGCCCAAGTGGGGTATTGTGTCAAATGCTTGGCCATGTCAAGGTAGGCAGTGTGAATGATTTTGCCCTTATCCATTGCTTTGCTGACCTTCTCAAAGAAGTCCACCAGGTTGAGTAGGCATGATCTGCTCCTGACGAAACTAAACTGGGTTGGATCCAGTGTCTGGAGGTTTACTATATCTCTATTGATCATCTTCATGATAATTCTTTTCATGGCTTTGCATATAAGACTAGTGAGACTTATTGGTCTTTAGTTTCCAGGGTCTGTAGATGGCCCACCTTTGTTCAGAGGGATAACTAAGAGAATGTAACCAAACCAAATGGTAAAATAGTCATACAGACAAATCATTCAGTAAAAACTGCAAAAAAGACCCAACCAAACTAGAGCCTTTACTATGTAATACCTTAAACCTCCTCCAATGGAGGCTCATGAGGTATATGAAAATGACCCATCAAGGCTATACCATTCAGCTATGTGACTTCTAAATGCCCATGACATTTTAAGTCTGTATGGGTATGTTCAATCCAAGAAAGCCAAGCCCTTTTGCTGTAGACATGCCATATTTTAGTCTTTTACTGACTTTGCCAGTACGTTTCACTATTCTATAGAAACACAGTTCTTAAAAACAAGTCCGATGTCTATAAACATTAGGTACTCACAAAACATCCCAAATAACACATCTCAAGTAACATCAAAAACAAAGGTTGAAAAGGTCACACAGACAAACCATTCAGTAAAAATTGCAAGAAAGATTCAGTTAAGCTAAAGTCTTCATTGTTTAATATCTTGAATCATCTGTAGTGGAGAAATATGCCATGTCTACAACTAGTGGGGTTTGGCATCATTGGCTTGAATGTAGCTGTAAAGACTTAAAAAGTAAAACTTAGAAAGTCATGGGTGACATGTTCTTAAGGGCTCATTTGCATATATCTCACAGGCCTCTACTATAGGTACTTTAAGGTATTACACATTGAAAAGTCTAGCTTGGTTAGGCCTTTTTTGCAGATTTCACCGAGTGGTTATATTGCCTAATGAGCAGGATTTGAAATAATTCACTTCACACTAAAGAAATTATTGAGTAACAAACTTTATTTCTGCCACTAAACAGAAAACTAAATAAAATCTATGTAATTGAACAGTAAATTACAGTAAGACAGAAAGCTAAATAAACTCTTTGTTATGGAACAGTAAATCACACTAAAATAGAAAACTAGGTAAACTCTATTTGACTAAGGTATGAAATTAGACACTACATTTAAAGAAAAAGGTATACATCACTGATAAAAAGAAAGCTTCATCCTGTGTTCAATTTTGACTGGGAAGCCCCATTGCAGTCAGGCAGGAGTCGTCATTAGGAAAACAGTCCTGGGCAGTGTGTCCACTCCACAGGTGAGGCTTCAGCCTGAGTGCAGGGAGCCTCAGCTATATATTACCACAAGTCATGAGAATCAGTACTTTCCCAGTGTAGGCTGGATCTTGCTAGATCATTTTGTGGTGTTGGCCATCCACCCCAGAAGGAACAGCAATTCCTGCCAAATACAATGATTTTGCAATTTTCAAGTGTTACACTGGAATTTTCCAATGACTTTGCAAGTTTTAGTACTTTACTGGAATATCCCAGCACACATACACAAACAAGACATATTTCGTAATCAAATGTAGTGACTTTGCTGAAATCCCTAAACTGATCTGGAACACAGCATCATCTCTCATGCCTGCTGACACTTCCAGAATATAGCATTACTACATATGTCAAGGAAGAAATAAAGAAAACAAAGAGAATGTCAAGATATAGTGAGGCAACAGTCAAATAATCACACTCACTCAATGTACCCCTCTTTTGTATCACATTCGGCCCCTTGACTATTGACTCACTTATATGTGACATTTAAAACTGTATTTGCTTTGTTATAAATGCAATAAGTTAATTTACAATTTCAGAATGTCAATAAAATCAAAATAATCATTAGAACTAAAATTTGGTTCATTAACCAATTCAACAAGTTGGTGCCAGATGCTGACCATCCAGTAAATATGTTTTGCCAATTGTGTGCTGTATCAAATTCTGTCTCAGAAAATTTACTATATAAGCACTGTCAAAGCAAATATTTACTGGATGTAAATGCGGCAAAACATATTGTGCAGCTTCTAGCTCAGCTCTTTGTGCTGACATGCATTCTGGCAATGTAACCATAATTGGTTTGTCTCCCTTTTGGAATGTCTCTATTGCAAACCCAATGTAGTACTTCCCATCCTTCCAGAAACATGCACCATTTACATACACTGTAGAGTCATGCCTGACTAACATCTTCTGTGATTTTTTACTATCATTTAGCCAAGTTTGATTGTTAAATGTGGAGTTAGAACTATAACTCCAGAGAACATTGTCTGTTTTATTTTCAAGTAAATGGCCAAAAATTGTTTAATGCAGGGATTATTTATTTATTGTTTTTGCTACAAAAAGTAATCTGTCTTAACTTAGTGTTCATTTTTTGAGATGCCTGTTATGGCCAAACCTGTAATAGCAACACTGAGAGTGTGTCCTTCCGTGCTGCATCTTGCAAATCAAGACATAATTTACTGGTGGGAGCTATCAGCTCCATTGCCTGTGCTAACTTTTGCTTTTTTTTATGTTTCCCATGAATTTTTGCAAATCAAAATTGTCAAAGGCTTTGGCAATTGCAGAATGCCCCATATCCTTTCCTAGCAAGGAGGCCTTCCTGTCAGTCTGATAATGATTCCTAGAAATGTTACTTTTGTGACAAGAACTACATTTTGTCTGTATTTACTTTGAAACCTGCCTCTTGCAACTGTCTCAGAACTTTTCTCACCTGTTATATGTTTTTTGTTTCAGAGTCTCTGACTGTATTAGAATGTACCCTTGTCAACTTTATGTGCATCTTGTAAGAATGTTAAAAATATCTTTGCTGTCATGCTTTGTCCATTCTAACATCCTGTCGGAAACTGCAGTATTAAAATACTCTAATAACTTTGTAGTTAACACTAATGACATGCCCATATTACCCTATAGGCTGTTAGCTGCTTTAATTTTTAACCCTTTAAATCCTGATGTATTTTTATGTTAGTACGGAGCTGTTACACTTGTTAAATTCTGAAAAGGGGTTGATTCAAAGATGGCTGCCATTCTGTAAACACTGCTGACCTGCAGCTCCTCAATAAACCTGAGAAAAATCTGTAACCTGAGTCGATACCAAGAGGTTTGAACATCAAATTAAAGACAAAAAAGGTGCATCTACACTTAATTAATCTATAACAAGGAAAAAAAGTGGAAAAAAAAGTATTTATTTATCAGGATTCCAAGTGATTAGCTAGCTCTGAAGAGAGAAATAAACAAAGGACTGTGTGCATTCTTCATTTTACCTGTCAGCTTGGGGAAAGGAAAATGTCACAAGAAGGAAAAAGCATGGAAACAACTACTACCAAAACAAAGCTGTTGGAATTACAGTCACCAGTAAAGGATGGGAGTGCGAAAAAGCAAAAAAAATACTGGACAGCAGGAACAACAGAAACCAGAGACTAGATCTAAAACTGATCAGCCACTGAACATGGACGATATCAAACATGCTTTGTTGCCTATACAAGAAGCTTTAAAGGACTTGACTACTCAAATACAAACTTTTGGAGTTTCATGTAATCAGCTGCTACAGAGAATGGACAAAACAGAGGCTAGAATTTCAGAAACGGAGGACAAAATAGACTTATTGGAGAAGAAAACAAAGGTATATGATGTGGAGTTACAAGCCATGCAAAGCAAACTTACTGATTTAGAAGCGAGGTCTAGGAGAAATAATATTATTATTAGAGGGATCCCTGAAAACCTTCAGTATGCAGAGCTAATACCAACTATAACACAAATATTTGAAGTTTTGTTAAATGATGCTGATGGAGTGAAACAAATTGTTATCGAAAGGGCACACAGAGCACTGAGAGAGGTACAAGCTTCTAATATGCCTAGACCTGTATATGCTAAGATATTGAACTTTCAAGATGTTAGCAAAATATTTCTTACTGCAAAAAAGAATGGTGGCTTTGTTATGTGGAAAAATAATAAAATATCTCTGGCTCAGGATTTACCATTACAAGTAAGGCAAGCTAGGCAGTCTTTATCTGCATACTGTAAATTTCTGATTGACAAGCAAATTAAATTCCAGATGAAATATCCTAATATGCTTACATTTATGGTGGATGGGATTAAATACTCTGTTTCTACTAAAAACGAGGCAAAGAGAGTGTTTCTGAAGGTTTTTAAAGTTTTACCTGCATCAGAGGGCTGAAAGAAACTTCCATTGAGACTGGCATGCTCCTGAGGTCAGATCCAGTATGTACTATACTTCGAGGCTTAGGTAATCCTTTGTTCCCTGCTTAAGTCATTTAGGCCTCTGTAAAAGCAATACAACTGTTTGTTTGCGATAATCCGAGGGTCTGCTGGCTGTTTTCCGAACTTTTATGACCTCTATGAACTATTTTCGTCGAATGGTAAACAGGAAATCTCTTGAATCCAGCTGAGAGTGTGGATTTCGATGTAACACTTCCTGTGGTCCGGCTGTCAAAGCGGTCCCCTGTCGCGAGTATTACTGAGGGTTTCCTGGTTTGAGAAGCTGAAAAGAACTGACATAATGTGTTAATGCTTTTTTTAACAAGTAAATAACATTAGAATGTGTACGTAAAGCACATAATAACATCTGTTTTTTCCTGTTTCTTTTTCCTTATGCTTATAGTTTTAAACCAAATAATATTTTTACAATATCTGCAGTGGGTGCAAGGTATAGCACTGTATATATGAATATAAATAGGTAAATAGTGGCTATTGGGTGGTGTTAATCAGACAACTAATGTTAGTATAGTTAGGAACTAAAGCATGCAACTTCAAAACGTTGATAATTGAGTTGCAGGCACTGTGTATGGTACAGAATTATAATGTGGGATGCATTTACGTTTTTTCTTTGTCTGTTTTTTCTTTGTATTTTTTTTTTTTTTTCTCTCTCTCAATAAAAATGGTATATAAATAATGATTGTAATAAAAGAGGTATTTGGGGTAAGTATAAGTAGCTAGTCAATATATTAAACTTTTTTCTTGAAATGGTAATAATACTTTACAATGGAGATTTACTTAATTAATAGTTGGAACATAAGCTGTAGAGCAATAGCAGTGTTTGTTAGGGAATGTTTAGTTTAGACTTTGTAGTAGCTAAGTTAGAATATATAGGTTGTAAGTTTAGGAAATGTTTTAAGTTTTATTACATGAAGTTTTTAAATATGTTTGTGTTTTTAACCTTGTTCATGTTTTTTCACATACAAGACCTATATAAGTCCTGGTCCAGGGGTAAAGTGGGTAGGCACTGGCTGGGGACGGGATGTAGGAAATGCTTCCAGATTATGTTTAGTATGCAGTTAATACATATCCATTGGACAATTCCCCTCTTATACTATTATTGGATAATTAGACCTGTCAATGTGGGAATTAGACTCATGGAACGTTAAAGGGCTCCAGAACTTGAAGAAGAGGAAGCTGTTACTACATATATTGCTACAGGACAAAGCACTGTTTGCATTTTTACAAGAAACACACTTGTTAAATGATCAGTGGGATGATATTAGGAAAATGAACTGGATCAGAGCGGTAGTGGCATCAGAAGGTAAGACAAACAGTGCTGGAGTAGCCATAATTATTAAAACTCAATACAAAGGCAAGATTTTAGACTCTAAAGTGGATCAAAATGGGCAATGGTGTTATGTTATTTTATCGGATAATGCGTTTGATAAACCTCTTCTACTTTTGAATATATATGCACCATGTAATGACCAACAAAGTTTCATAGCATCATTATATCCAGTCTTAACACAGTATGATGGTTATTATTTTATTGTGGGTGGGGATTGGAATACCTATCAAAATCCAAAGTTGGATAGGTCTTGTCCACAAAGAGCATTTAACAAGCAGGCCGGGATAGCATTAAATGACTTCAAGGAAGATTTTCAATTATATGACCCCTTTTGTTATGCACATAATATTAATAATGCAATTAAGTATACCTTCTATTCACCATGCCACAAAATGTGGTCTAGGATAGATTTTTTCTTGATATCCAAAGCATTAATTAATTTGGAACCAGTAGTGGTTATACATACTCGATATCTCTCAGATCACTCAAAAATTTCGTTAAGGTTTTCTAAAGATTTAAAAGATACAAGAATGCATAGAGGTTACAATTGGTCACTTAATCCAAATCTGCTAAATAAAAAGGATATAATAGATGGAATTGTAAAATATCTGATAGGTTTAACAGATAGGATGAAGCTTCAGGAACATACTCCTGATATTGAATGGGCAGCAGCTAAATCTCAAATTAGAGGATTTCGTTTGCAAAAAGCCTCATATTATAAGAAAAGGCAAAACAATGATATTCAAAAATTAGAAACAAAAGTGAAGCTACTTGAGAAAGAACTGATTCAGAATTTTAATGCTCAAACAGAGAAGGAAATGTTGAAATGTCAAAGGGATCTCTTCTTGCTGCATAATAGTAGAGTAACACTTCAGGAGCATAGGTGTTTAGTGAAATATGCCAATAATGTTCAAATACCGTCAAAAGCATTGGCAAGGATTATAAATCAATCGAAAACAACTGTACATATTTTGGAAATACAATGCAATGACACAGTGTATTCTAAAACTGAGGATATTATTGATATTTTCGAAAAAATTTATACCAAGGTTTATGAGGGTCAAATTGATAGGTCTATACATAAACAGAATAAAAGATTCATGCAAAAAATTAATTTTCCAAAATTAGAAGAGAGTCTGCAAGGTGATCTGATTAAACCTTTATCTACAGAGGAAATAATATATGTAATTCAACATATGAAAGTACATAAGTCACCAGGTCCTGATGGTTTGACAGTTGAATTTTATAAAGAGTTTGCTGATAGTTTTGGTAAAATATTGTCTCATGTATTTAACTATATAATCAGAAATAAAATTAATGACCCTCACCTTAATGCGTCAAAAACAATCTTTATACATAAAGCTAATTCAGACCCCCAAAGCCCAGATAATTACAGGCCAATAGCATTAATAAATGTGGATATGAAAATTCTAACTACTGTTATAGCATGTAGATTAAAAAAGATTATGATCCATTTAATTTCTAAGGAACAGGCTGGATTTATGGCAACTAGACAAACTAGTGATAACACACTTACACCACATAATATGATGATGTATGCTAAACAAAACAACTCTAATATTTATGCCCTTATAATAGATACTCAGAAAGCATTTAATAGAGTGGATATAAACTTTTTGCTTGATGTGTTACCTTATTTCAATATGCCACAGGAATTTTTTCAGATACTACAAATATTATATAGTAATCTGTATACTACGTTATATATTAATAGGAGTTATTCTAAAAGAATACAGATTAAAAATGGTACACAGCAGGGTTGCCCTTTGTCCCCCTTATTGTTTAACCTTTATTTAGAACCTCTATTTTTATATATTAAGCAAAATTTGTATCATAATGCACCAATACTTTAAAGGAATAAATTATTAATGTCGGCATTTGCTGATGATCTTATTATTTATTGTACAACCCCAATTTCTGATAGTGAAAAGATATTAAATGTTATAAACGAATTTTCAGAAGTCTCTAATTACAAAATTAATTTGGAGAAAACTAGTATTTTCCCGTTAGGAACCCCTAAACCTTTTTCATTAATGTCCCTGGTGGGGAAGATATCATGTAAAGAAAATATCAAATATTTGGGTATTAGCTTCTCTACAGATAATAAGGACTTTTATAGTAATAATATTAAATGAGTATGGGAACTAATAGTAGCTGATTGTGGCAGATGGAGGAATTTAAGACTACCGGTATTGGCAAAAGTATCAATAGTGAAAATGAATATATTACCACAAATGTTGTATATCTTTAGGTCTGCTCAAGTATCAATTTCAAAGACAGTTTTTAAACAAATTCATAAAGATCTAGCTAAATTTATTTGGGAGCCGAAGAAAACTAGAATATCATATGAGAAATTAATGACCCCTAAGAGTAGAGGAGGACTTGAGTTACCGAATTTTGAGGTGTACTATTTAATTGTGAACGCCAACAGGTGTTTAAGAATTGCTAATTACGAGGTAATTAGTACAAAGTGGATACCAACTTGGGTGGTCTTGAATTACAAGCATACTCTAGATCGGAACATAAATCCTAAAGCTTTACCCTTTTTGGATAAAACTAGTTTGATAAAGTATGGGATTATGGACCACTTAAAAACATATGTGTCATCTTTGCAAAATTTGTTCCAATCAGTAGACTTGTTGCAATATATGATGGTTTTTCAGCCTTTCCATAGGAATCCCAATTTTAAACTAAATAATCAGTTGATTGATCTTAGTAAATTCCCATTAATAGTTAATTTGACTCTGATTGATCGGCTTCGCAAGTTAGACAGGAATTGAATCTTCCTAAGAGTTATGTGGTTGTCATGAGACAACTCAGAGAACTTGCTCTGAGTCATTTTGAAAACTTTAAACTGGTAGTCGGAATTGTGGATAAATGCTCTGAATTGTGGCAGGCTCTCCAACAGGAGGTCAAATTTATAACAACAACAAATAAATTAATTAAAGATTTAAAATTCCAGGATAAAATTCTGTTGTCAGGGTATTGGGTTAACAAAATGACAGTAGCAGATAATCAGGTATTAAAAGCAATTGATTTAACAATAAAATCGGTCTCTTTTCAAAAGTTGATGTATTCGCAGTTGATGATTTGGAATAATGCTTATTATACTCGTCTTAGGTTACATAAATTTAATCCGAGGAATTCTCCAACTTGTCCATATTGCACAAATCAAACGGCGGATCTTCTTCATATGTTCTGGAGCTGCAAGTGTATATATAAACTTTGGAACTCTCTTAGAACACAACTACAAAAGATGGGTTATCAAAGTTCAACGTTATCATGGGAATTTATGATTCTACATGTTCCTCCAAGAGAGCTCTCTAGGTCACAAACTATAATATGTATGAATATTTTTTTGCTGATGAAGTTATATATAGCTACAAATTGGTTAGAACCAGACAAGACATCATGGGATAATTTCAAGCTTGTGGCTATAAAGCATATATTAGGACATAAATTACTCCTGAAGCAAAGTAACAAAAATATTAATTACCCGAAAATATGGGAAAAGGTTTTTAACATTATATTAGCATAATACTGTTATTAGGAATATATTAAAGTTTGGATGTATATGTGGAGGAAACAATGATTTGAAAACATGTATGATATGTATGGATGCAAAGTACTTCTACAAATGTTTTGGCTTTGTTTTTTCTTCCCTGGTGTTTTCTTTTTTTGGAATAATGATGATTTTTATATGGAAGCATTTCGAGTAGATATTGTATATAGTTTTGATAGTAATAGCAGTGAATTATGTGTGTGATTTTATTGTATTTGGAAATATGTATCAATAAAAATTTATTATGGAAAAAAAAATTCTGAAAAGGGAAAAAAACTGTATTCATGTAACTTAGCACATATACTTTCTAGCCAGTATGTCAGGTTTCTTTAACATTCGCATGTGTTTTACATTAAGCTCTGATATTCCTTATCTCTGTCAAAAAACATTCCACTGTGAGCAGTAGGGCTGAAACATTCTGGCTGTTTCTACAAATTATAACCTTTAGCATGATTTAAACAAAAGCAAGAATATCTGTTTTTACAGTTTAATTGGAGTGCTATACTCCTGTATACACTGATCAGAACAATGAATGCAGTTACATATATAAACCTTTTCTTAAACATTTTGAATCCTGTCTGTGACGTCAAGATAATGTATTGCCTAATGAGCAGGATTTGAAATAATTCACTTCACACTAAAGAAATTATTTAGTAACAAACTTTATTTCTGCCACTAAACAGAAAACTAAATAAATTATATGTAATTGAACAGTAAATTACACTAAGACAGAAAGCTAAATAAACTCTTGGTAACTGAACAGTAAATCACACTAAAACAGAAAACTAAGTAAACTCTATTTGACTAAAATATGAAATTAGACAATACATTTAAAGAAAAAGGTATACATCACCAATAAAGAGAAAGCCTCATCCTGTCTTCCGTCTTGACTGGGAATCCCTGTTGCAGTCAGACAGGAGTTTTTATTGCAAAAACAGTCCTGGGCAGTGTCTCCACTCCACAGGTGAGGCTTCAGCCTGAGTGCAGGGAGCTCCAGCTATATATTACCACAAGTCATGAGAATCAGTACTTTCCCAGTGTAGGCTGGATCTTGCTAGATCATTTTGTGGTGTTGGCCATCCATCCCAGAAGGAACAGCAATTCCTGCCAAATACAATGATTTTGCAATTTTCATGTGTTACACTGGCATATTCCAATGACTTTGCAAGTTGTAGTACTTTACTGGAATATCCCAGCACACATACACGTACAAGACATATTTCGTAATCAAATGTAGTGACTTTTCTGAAATCACCAAACTGTTCTGGAACACAGCATCATCTCTCATGCCTGCTGACACTTCCAGAATATAGCATTACTACATATGTCAAGGAAGAAATAAAGAAAACAAAGAGAATGTCGAGATATAGTGAGGCAACAGTCAAATCACACTCACTCAATGTACTCTGCTTTCGTATTACATTCGCATCACAGTGGTTTGTCTGTGTGATATTATTACCCTTTAGTTTGGATGTCATTTGAGAAATTTTTGAAACACACTAAGTGTTATGGACATCAGGCTTGATTTTAAGTTCTATGTTTCTAATGTACAGCCAAATAATCTATGCTATGGTAATGAGATCAAAAAAGATTGAAGTATAGTATGTACATAGTTAGTAGGATTTGGTTTTATTGGTGGATGTATACCCATAAAGGGATAAAAAGTTATTGATATTCTTAAACCATGTAGCTAAAGTACTGGTATTCCAAAAGAGATCATTTGCATATATTCCATGGGCTTCACCTACAGAAGTGTAATGCATTACACAGTGAAAACTCTAGCTTGATGAACTCTTCCTTACAGTTTTATACAGAAACCAGATTGTAGACATGTTTGAGAGGTGTGTAATCACGTTTTAGGCAGGCCCTTCATATACTGGATGTTATCATGGCACTTTCTGTTAAGGATGCACTGCCAAAGTGACACAAACATTGTATATATTCGTATGTTTAACAGTGAGTAATGTCTAACTGGGTTCAAATGAAGTACAGCTGCAGAAGTAACTACAGATATGGCAGATAGTCTGTTGACTCTTGGTTGTGCCTGAGCACAAAGAATATTTTGTTATTCACTGATACCCTAACATACTACTGTCAAAGGAAAAATATACTTTAAAAATGATCAAAACATGGTAGGTTCAGGTTAAGGCACTTTAATCTTGCAGCAAGGAGACAAAAACGTGCTAATACAGAGTTTGTCTAACCAGAAACAGGAAATACATTCATTTTTATAGGTTATCAAATTAATCCTGTCCTACCATGCTGACGTAACAGATTACCACCTTTTCATCATCATCTGCTGACCATCTTTCCCATGAATTTCTGCTGATTTAAACAATTTTTGTGTGAAACTTCCTGAGGAAAACAACATGGCCTTGGTTACTATAGCAATAACCCACGCCTGGGTGTGGGTAATGCTAAATTTACCCACGGTTGACCAAACAAAGCCAACCGTGGGTAAATTTAGCATTACCCACACCCAGAAGTGGGTTATTGCTATTATACCATGACATTATTTAAGAAAAGAAACTATTACTTTTCTTAAATAATGGCATAGTATAATGCCTGTTTACTGCCCTTCCGCAGATGTCTGGCATCCGTGGCAGTTCTGATGTACCGCGCTGCGCAGTACATCAGAGTTGGCAAAAGCAAGAAAGCAAGATCTCCGTTGCTTTTTAGTGTTCGCTATGTTAAATGAGTTTAACATAGCAGACAGTTTAAAATAAGCAACGGACATCTCCGTTGCTTATTTTAAACTGTCTCGCTATGTTAAACTCATTTAACATAGCGAACATAAAAAGCAACGGAGATCTTGCTTTCTCCGTTGCTTTTTTTAAAAACACTGTCTCGCTATGTTAAATGGGTTTAACATAGCGAGACAGTGTTTTAAAAACCGAGTTATACTAATGGAAAAAAGTCCGGGCGACCGGACCTTTTTCCATTAGTATAACTCAATTTACAACGGGCACGCTGGCCAATCAGCGTGCACGTTTTGGGGGGATCATGGTATAATTTCAGTTAGATACTTGTTATGTTACATTCAAGATACTACGGCTAAATCAAGCACAATGCTAGCAGTTCATTTCTCTAATAATCCTTTGTCTACCTTATCTCTAAATTACTGCAGCTGCAGAGGTTCCCATCCTCTGGACAAGGCTGTTTGTCTAGAATCATTACATTTATAATATAGAGCATTGTTCATTCATATGCTTCTGACCTAGTAGATAAACACCTGCTTCTCAAGTACATTTCCACAAGGCATAAACAAGAATATTGCTGTGCTAGCAGTTACTAGGTCAGAGGGCAACTTGCAAGTTTCAGTAAGCATGCTGTATTTTTCAAAAAGCATCTTTTTCAGTCTCATATGAAACTCAATTTGTATATAACACAGTGCATGAAAAATCGAATGAAAAGCATATTAAAAACACTTGATTATTAATTTAGCATTAAGCATACACACATTAATACATATTTTTCTAACATTTCCCTCCTGTTAATACTTTTTATTCTATTTTCAAAAAAGAATAAACAGCTTGCTTCTTTTCCTAACCTCTTCCATTCAGGATTTGCAGTTAAGAAAGTCATTCAGTTTAAACTTTTATGAAAGTGTCTCGCATTCTAGCAGCTCTTCAAATTCAGTACTTTGATACATAGTCTCAGATACGGATATATCTATGAATTTTTTAATTCATTTCTTCATGCAGGGGATTCCGCAACAAATACAAACTCCTATTAGGAGTAATCCTACCCCAATAGCAATCAGTATGTTCATAAAAATGGAGCCCCACCCCCTGAAGGTATTCTGGAAAAACTCTGTCAGAGGGTTTGGGCCTGGTTTGGTCATGGCCGACACTTGCTGAATCACCTCGAGATGGTCGTTAATCTCATGCTGATGGTCAGGAATGTACGCACAGCACTCTTCTTTGATTAAAGCGCAAGTTCCACCTCTAGCCACTAGGGTGAATTCAAGAGCCATTCGGTTTTGAAGCACTACAGTTCTTATGGCATTCACTTCATCAGTTATCAGTTCAAGGTCAGAAAAAGTCGCATTACTCATTATTTCGAGACGTTTGGACAGTTTTTACAGCTCCCATATTGAATTAACTCCGCCATACATGGGTGATATACCTGCCCAGGATATAACAGCATCACTCAAGTCCATGTGCACAAGTTTGGTTCCCACATTACGATGGTCTTTCCACCCTGCTTTGATTTGTCCCACTGGATTCTCAGGTTTCTTAACAGTCTTTTTGGTTACGTCTCGAGTATTTTGAATACTCCCCTGAGGCAAAGCTGCAGTGTGTCGGATGGCCGGAACCAGGTACCCCAAAAAACAACTGCCAGACCAATTCTCAGGTAACCATTTACATGCCTTTTTACCACATACAAAATAACAGTCTTCTACCTTAGGTATTACTTTGTTACGAAATGACTGCCCTGCATGAAACATTTTCCTATCTATCACTGATAACTGTTTGAAAAGTACAGGATTGTGCTGTACCTGATCAAGAGTCTTATGCATAGATTTCAAAAATGAGTCATAATCTGTACTACAAGATCCACTCAAATCATTTGGTTTTCTATAACATTTATACTGTACTGTAACATTACATTTACTCCATCCAACTTGGATGGTATCATTTTTATAAAAACATACAATTCCTTTTTGTGTCACAGGCAAATACAGTGCTACCTTATCTTGTGCTTTAATAGTGACTGTGTCAAAAAACAGATTTTACCAGGTCTCATTGACCCCTAGGGGGGATAGCAGTCATTAATATACCCCCATATGCTGTTGGTATGGCCGTACAGACCCAGCAGTTCGAAACATTAAAAGTCTCTGAGTACGCATGTGTAATTGTCTGATGAGTGTTAAAGTTCGGATGCCAGTCTATGTTTGGTTCATTACGTCTAATCAGTTCAACCTTTGTGGCAGGAAAAAGGAACGGCCACAACAAAAAGAACAGTGTGATCAATATTGCAATAAAAACAATCATACAAGTTTTCTGAGGTTGCTCAATGTCTCTACTCACTCTGCATCTGGCCATTTTGTTCTTGTTGTGAAACAGTAACAAAGTTTTTGTCCAGTTCAAAGTTTTTAACCAGTTTACAGTGCGTCAAATGAATCCAGGAAGCTCGCTCTGTGATCTTGACTGCAGTGGGTGTCGACAGTAATACCTGGTATGGACCTTCCCACTTCGGAGAACTCCAATTCTTCCACTTCACAATCTTCACCAGACCCAGGTGCCTGGGGCTACTGGTGCTTCCAATTTCGATTGCTCTTTATCTGAAACAGAATTCAACTGCAAAAGTTTGTTATTCAAAAATCGCCTCATGTATCCTGCAAGTGAACTGTCAGCCTCCTGCTCTGTAGACATGAGAGGTTTCCACTGAGGTGTATAATCTGCCCTCCCAAACAAAGTTTCAAAAGGAGTTAATCCCTTCACATTTGGAACAGTTCTCATACTCAACAGTGCTAAAGGCAAACAGTGCACCCAGTTTTTCTGTGTCTCTTCTATAAACTTCCTAAGCTTGTTCTTCAATACCCCATTGTGCCTCTCTACTAGCCCTGCAGATTGGGGGTGATACGCACAGTGGTTCTTTAATGATATCCCAAAATAATAACTGAGTTGTTGGATTGTTTGGTTCACGAAATGTGTCCCGTTATCACTATAAATCTTTTCCGGTATACCAAATCTGGGTATAATTTCTTTAATGGGGACCTTTGCAACAGTAGCTGCATCTGGATTTATAGTTGGAAACGCTTTTACCCATTTGGAAAACATGTCTATAATAACAAGGCAATACTTCTTATTTTCACATTTATTCAATTCTATGAAATCCATACAAATAGTATGGAACGGATATGGTGGTGTAGGAAAATTCCCTTGCTTAGGCTTCAATGCCCCTTGTGCATGATGCTTGTCACAAACATGGCATGCTGCACAAAAATATTTTGTATAGTTTGTAAACCCATAGGTTGTAAACACTCAATTCACTAACTGTACCATCCCCCCTGTTGAGACATGGCTCTGCCCATGGCTCAACAACGCTGCATATCTAAACAAATTAGATGGCAAAATCGGTTTCTTTTCCATGGAGATGTACAGTCCCTTTTCGAGGATTGCTCCTTGTTTTATCCACTTTTGTTTCTCAATATTTGTAGTAAGTGTCTGCATTGTTTTTAACATTTCTAAATCTATAGTCTCTGAGGGTTGTAATTCCTCACTCAAAAGAAAAGTTTCTGTGGCTGAGGCTGCCTGCTTTGCAGCTGTATCAGCCCGTGCATTACCTTTTGAAATTCTATCCTGTTGTTTCGTATGAGCTACGCATTTGCAAATAGCTACTTTTTTAGGTAACTGAATTGAATCTAACAAGTCTAAAATAAGTTGCGCATGATTGATCGGTTTACCAGTAGATGTTATCATTCCTCTATTTTTCCACTGTTGCGCAAAAACATGTACAGTAGAAAAAGCATACTGACTGTCAGTATAAATGTTCACTTTCTTACCTTCTGCTAAGGTACATGCCCTGGTTAAGGCAATCAATTCTGCTGCTTGTGCAGATAAGTTGTGTGGTAAAGATTTTGCTTCTAAAGTTTCAGTATCAGAAATGATTGCATAACCCACTAGGTTCTGTCCTGTAGGACTCCTCCTGCATGAGCCGTCCACATAGCATGTCACCTCAGCATCATCCAAGGGAACATCCGTAAGGTCTTGTCTAGGTAATGTCTTTTGTTCAATCTCCTGCAGGCAGCAGTGTGGTTTGCCATCTGCAGGGGTTGGAAGCAAAGTTGACGGATTCAAAGTTGTGCATCATTCAATTGTCATATGAGGTTGGCTCAACAGTATGGTCATACAGGAAAGATGCTTAGCTGGAGAAAGATATGCTACTTTTTCTTGCAGTAAAATAATTGCGACTGCATGAGTCACTCTCAATGTGAGATGGTGGAATAACACTACTGAGGCTGAAGCCTGCACTGCCATTGCAGCTGCAACTACTGCTTGTACACAGTGGGGCAAGGATCGTGCCACTGGGTCTAACTGTGATGAATAGTAATCTATGGGGTGTTGTTTGTCCCCATGTTGCTGTGTCAATACTGATGTCATATAACCTTGCTTACAGTCTGCAGTTTGGATAAACTGCTTGTTATAGTTTGGTAATCCTAAAACTAAGGATGATGCTATCAATTGTTTCAGCTTACAGAAAGCTGCTTCTGCTTCAGGTGTCCATTGTAATAAATCTTGTGTTGCCATCAGCTTTTTAAATATTAAATCGGCCAGTGGAGCAGATTCCAAAGCATAGTTTGGTATGCAACTCCGACAAAAATTAGTAGTTCCCAGGAAGGACATAATTTCCTTCTTGGTAGTTTGTCTAAGTGCTTGCAAAATCGCTGTTTTTCTGTCTTCATCTAATTTTGTACCTTCTTTGGATATTACATATCCCAAGTACTTAACTTGTTTTCTCCAAAGCTGTAACTTGTCTTTGTTTACTTTGTGACCTTGAGTAGCTAAAAATTGTAATAAAGCTATCGTGTCCTCCTTGCATTCTTGCTGGGTGGGGGCTGCCAGCAGAATGTCGTCTACATAAAGTAGAATCTGACTACCTTTCGGTGGGATAAATCCCGCCAGGTTGCTTGCCATTTCCTGTGCAAATATTGTTGGACTTTCACAATATCCCTGTGGTAATCTGGTATATGTGTACTGCTTTCCCTGAAATGTAAACGCAAATCAATATTGGCTGTCAGGGTGTATCGGTATAGAGAAAAAATCATTACTAATGTCTACCACTGAAAAATATTTTTGTTCTGGCTTTAAATCATTCAGTAAGGTGTGTGGATCTGGCACCATTGGTGCCCTGGGTATAACTGCATTATTTACTGCTTGTAAGTCTTGGACCATACGCCATTCCCCATTTGCTTTCTTGACAGGAAATAAAGGTGTATTACATGGTGAATCAGGAGATTCTATTAAGACTCCTTCCTTAAGTAAGGCTGCTATGATAGGCTTGATTCCTACCTCTGCATCCTTTCTCAAGGGACACTGTCTTTTCTGGGGTCTAAATGCTGACTTTGGCGTTATGGTAACTGGTCCTGCTGTTCGTATTAGTCCTACATCTGATTTCCCTGCTGACCAGAGAATATCTGGTATATCTCGCAAGGCTTTTTCCTCTTCTTCCAATAAGAGTAATACTCAGCTATTCTCACTAGCCTCTGAGTGCACAGCTGGGTGAGTCTGTGTTATCCAATTCAATTTTTGTTTCTGTACTCCTTGTTCGGAGAGCTCTAATTCTGTCTGCTTTTCCCACCTTGTGACTTTTTCACCTAAGTCTGCCCATTTCAAAGTTTTGTTCTTAGTTAAACTAACATGTGGCAGTCGATTAGATTTGTAAAGTGCCAAAAATTCCTGGGGCAATGAACAGCTTGCTACACTGTTCCCTTCTGCATCCCAGTACAAGTTTTGCAATACTAGCCTTTTTACATGGTTCTGAAACAATTCTTGTTCATAATCTTTATCAGGTCCTGGTCTATTACAGTAATATAGAGTACAATGCAACAAATGCTGTTTGTCAATGTCGAAGGAGGGGAACTTGCTGATGGCTATGTTCATCAGTTTTTCGGTTACTGCCCCTGGACCAGTCGTAACCAAGTCCTGGCTATACCAATAATACATTTCACCCTCCGGTCGCACTACAAAAGTGTTCATTTGTCACTGTGCTTCCATACCCTGCATGGTTGGAACTACGGCTATGCTAAATATCTGCATCAAATCTCTACCCAAAAGATTTACTGGGCATTTTGCAGACACTACAATTTTACTTTTCTGAGTCATCCCTGAAATGGGGTCTATTATTGTTATGTCACGGGAGAGTTGCTCCCGATACAGCTGTCCATTAGCTGCTTTCACTAGTATATAATCTGGTGATTCTGTATCTTCCGGTAGTTTGGAAGGGTGTATCAGGGTTCGTGAAGCCCCTGAGTCACACAACAATTTAACTTCCCTCCCCTCTACCAGAAGTGTCACTTCCGGTTTGTGTCTGCTAAGTAAAGCTCTAAGCTCAAAAGAGCTAGGTCTAAAATTTCATTTTCTTCTATGTCTGTGTATTCATATGCATCCTCTACCCCTTGTGTCACATCCTCTTGTCCTGCTATCACATTCACACTTACCTTTCCCTGCTCACTCTCTTCCAATGATTCCTGACTATCATATAGTCATTCCTCATCCTCCTTATTTTCTGTAGTCACCTTCTTGTTTAGTCTGAAATCCCTCGCTAAATGTCCTTTTTTCCCGCACTTAAAACATTCACCCTTTTAATCTTTCTTTCCTCTAAATCTTCTGATCGTTTGTCATATTGTTTATTTCGCTGGGAATTTTTCTTACCCTTTTTCCCAGTTTGTACTGCAAATACTTCTGACCCATCTTCTGCCGAAAATACTTGAGTTTTCTTTTTCTTTTTACTTTTAAAATGTCTTTCTGCATGTCTAACATATTCAAGTAATGGCTGTAATCTACTTGTTCGATGATCTACCATATGCTTCGTAATAAAGCTACTAATGGGAGTTACACTACCCTTCAAGAATGCGTTATTTAACTGTTGTTCATATGAGGAATCATGTGTCTGGTTTTCTGGTATCTGCATTCCGCAGTGATTATTAAAACACTCTAACAGTCTAGCATAATATCTATCAACTGTTTCACCTTCCTGTTGAATGCATTGATTAATGCAAGTCCAATCAGCCCTAGGCTTCCACTTTTCAGAGATTCGGTCTGTCAGACCTTTCACTCTGCCATCCAGTTCTGCATTAGTATGTGGGAGTGGTCTAAGTTGTGCATCACAAGGATCCATTCGCCACTGATCATGTGCCAATCTGGACCCACAATTTGTCTAACTACTTTTTCTACTTCCTCTCCATTTAAATGGTAACTTAATCTCATACCCTGTAAGTCTTCTAAAAATTTTCTGAAATTCACTTCTGGGTGGGGAATACCTTCTGTGGCTTTCCGGATATCTTCCAGTGTCCACGGTCTATAAACTAAAAGAGTCGGATCTTGTCCTGCCTGTCCTGCCTGAGGATTCGGTACTTCTATTATTAAAACACTCTAACAGACTAGCATAATATCTATCAACTGTTTCACCTTCCTGTTGAATGCATTGATTAATGCAAGTCCAATCAGCCCTAGGCTTCCACTTTTCAGAGATTCGGTCTGTCAGACCTTTCACTCTGGCATCCAGTTCTGCATTAGTATGTGGGAGTGGTCTAAGTTGTGCATCACAAGGATCCATTCGCCACTGATCATGTGCCAATCTGGACCCACAATTTGTCTAACTACTTTTTCTACTTCCTCTCCATTTAAATGGTAACTTAATCTCATACCCTGTAAGTCTTCTAAAAATTTTCTAAAATTCACTTTTGGGTGGGGAATACCTTCTGTGGCTTTCCGGATATCTTCCAGTGTCCACGGTCTATAAACTAAAAGAGTCGGATCTTGTCCTGCCTGTCCTGCCTGAGGATTCGGTACTTCTATGAGCAGACACATCTCTTCACTCATAGCCTGTGATGCTCTGCTTAATTCATTTAATTCAATCTCCCTCCTCAAGTCGCGTGTTCGAGACCTGGTCTTGATAGGATCCCTGACAAACGGTTGTGCTTTCGCAGGGACAGCTGGGTACAGCGGAGGTGGATCAGTTCGTCCACTCGCTTCATATTCTGGTAACAGAAGTGGAGGGGGCGAAAGAGGGGCCGTTGCTATTACTAAGTTATTGTCTTCTTTGTCTAAGAACATTGTCTTTGAATTTTTAATTCTCTGCCCCCTACGATTTGCTTCCTCAAGCCACCTATGCGCCTAATTGTCTCTGCTTTTTTAATTGACCTTTCGCGTCTATTTTTAACTGTTTTACAAGTTTCATAAGTGCAAGTTTATCTAAAGTACCCTCGGATTTATACTTATCGACGCATTTGGTGTAATATTTAATGTTATCGGCATGCTGTAATTGCATATACTTCACGTCTTCAGTTAGGGGGTGTCCCGGGAACTTTTTATGCACTGATTTCCCATTGGTGTCTTAGCTAAGCTGTAAATTGTTATGTAACCCTTTCTATCACGTGGTACCACAAATCTATACCTTTTTACAGTTTATCTAGAATAACTGTCTACCTATTCTGTTTCCCTGATCTATGACAAAAAACAGTAACCCCTTTTTCTGTCCCTAATCTGCATACGCAAATTTACCTGACAAAAAAAAAAACAGTTCTGTTCTTAGTCCCTGATCTTAAAACAGGAATAAGGTAATTCCTCCTTACCTGACCCTCCGTGAGTTGATCCACTGGATCGTTGACTCGTCCTCCAATCCTAGACCAGAAACAGTGGCTGGCCTCTTTTGAACGACAATTCAGTCGGAGGTCTTTCAAAACAGAACAGCCAATTTGGCCTCTTCTCCGTACAGATGCATGCCACCGGGCCCAATTCTGACCTAGGTCCAGAGCGAGAGATACGTTTCTGGTCCAAAGGACCAATCTGTCAAAGGAAAAATATACTTTAAAAATGATCAAAACATGGTAGGTTCAGGTTAAGGCACTTTAATCTTGCAGCAAGGAGACAAAAACGTGCTAATACAGAGTTTGTCTAACCAGAAACAGGAAATACATTCATTTTTATAGGTTATCAAATTAATCCTGTCCTACCATGCTGATGTAACAGATTACCACCTTTTCATCATCATCTGCTGACCATCTTTCCCATGAATTTCTGCTGATTTAAACAATTTTTGTGTGAAACTTCCTGAGGAAAACAACATGGCCTTGGTTACTTTCAGTTAGATACTTGTTATGTTACATTCAAGATACTACGGCTAAATCAAGCACAATGCTAGCAGTTCATTTCTCTAATAATCCTTTGTCTACCTTATCTCTAAATTACTGCAGCTACATAGGTTCCCATCCTCTGGACAAGGCTGTTTGTCTAGAATCATTACATTTATAATATAGAGCATTGTTCATTTGTATGCTTCTGACCTAGCAGATAAACACCTGCTTCTCAAGTACATTTCCACAAGGCATAAACAAGAATATTGCTGTGCTAGCAGTTACTAGGTCAGAGGGCAACTTGCAAGTTTCAGTAAGCATGCTGCAGTTTTCAAAAAGCATCTTTTTCAGTCTCATATGAAACTCAATTTGTATATAACACAGTGCATGAAAAATAGAATGAAAAGCATATTAAAAACACTTGATTATTAATTTGGCATTAAGCATACACACATTAATACATATTTTTCTAACAACTACCTTTGGATATTTGACTGGCTGCCTACACTTCTGGATCCAGCTAAGTGGCTAGTGTACTTCCTGCACCCTTAGGTCATTTCTCACTTTTCCCACACTTCTACCTGGATTCCTCCAGTCCATGCTGGAAATCCTTTTGCATTTCATCACTAACACAATACACTATCAAAAAAGGTCAATGGACAATGGCCTGGCAATGGCCTGACACACAAACAAAAAAATAACCCAGAGCCGATGCTAGATCAACTGGCGTCCTGGGCATTTTCAAAGACTGGCACATTTTTCAACACAAAGGTCTTCCTGAAGTTGAGATGCAAAAGTGCAAAATGCAAAAAATAAAGCAGAGATCTTTGGTAACTTTCAGTCACAAGTTCCTTACTACAGTTACTAGGTTACTGATGTGCTACACTCATAACTAAAGAGTGAATGCAGTGCTGGCATTCATTTAGTAAGCTGCATTGTTATCTATTGCTTCTTAATTAAATGGGAGTATTGTACTCATTGTTCCACATTAGTAACTGCTGATCTGGCCCCAACAGCTTGTGCCTGGGGCAGCCATACAATTAAACCTACTATCCACAGTTCACAGACTGAATTAAGATCTCGTGTCACATAAATATGTGTTACAGTTGTGGTGTGGAGTGTTTCCTGAAGTAATCCACAATCATTGCTGCTGTATGGTATAAGCCATTTTTCAGAGGCATTTTCCATATTTTCAGTGTTGAGACATTCACAGTTCACCACATTCATAGCACAAACTTATTTTCAGATTTCTAAGGAGTTGGATCATTGGACAGAAGTTTTTTTTTTTTTTCTCTATGCTGTACAGTTTAGATGTTTTCTGATTATACTTGGATGTCCTGTACTGACTCTGACATTGGAGAAATTGTGCTTCATTGGCCTTAAATGCTATGGCATCATACATTCTGTTTCTTGTGGTTTTACCACTCTGGTAGCAGTGATATCTGACTGTGAGCCAAATACCCTATGGTTCAGAAGAAAGTGACTGTGGTGACCTAAATTGTCTACCACAGAAAAGTCAATTTACATGATCATGAAAAACATGATTCTGACACAGATTTAACCATGATGAGGATGTCCTCATTACTCATTAACTTGCATGTCTCTTAATCACATTTTTTTACAGCTCTGGCTAGCAGTACATTGGTGCTGATGTATACGCTGGTAGCCCAAGCATTGAGTTAGCAGAAGCAACATACTTCTAAGCTGACCAGAAGACTGCAGAAAAGCTCTGTTCTTGCTACAAACATTTGTTCTGTCCCTTGCAAAATATTAGATACTCTGGTAAATCACTGATGATTATGGTAATTTAATAATGCTAGATGTCAAAGCTTCATACTTGTTTTTGGTTAGAAAATGCATGTTGATGCAAAATCTTTTTGCCCTATTAAATATTTTAAGTGAATTAGAGTGATATCTAAACTTGCTCCTGATTTAGTTCATTTATCCCCCTATAGGATCATAGGAAGTTGCTAGGCTATTGGCCCTGAGGCTCAGTCAAGAGTTTAGCCCATACATAGACAAATCAGCACCCAATACCCCTGTTCAGCAGGGATATGGGTGGAATCCCAGGGATGTATTTTCTATTTCCTATCCAGATATCCAGGTTGCACTTAAAAAGGGGCAAAGAGGTACTCTGCTTGATGTGGAGAGGGAGTCTTTTGCATAGATGGTGGAGTCTCTGGGGCACAAATCTGTCCCACCAACAAGTCCTATTGATGTCAGAGACCAAGTTTAGGCTGCGTATATGGGCTACTTGAGTGGCGCTTGACTTACGGATATGAAGCAGTCCCATCAAGGCAGGGTCCGGGATCGCCTTGTTTGCCAGACAGAGGTCACCTCTGAGGAGTCTGTATGAAACAGAGTAGAGGGATAGGACTTTTAGCCTATCTGTGTATGGCAGATTTTTGAGGCTCTGTATTCTCCTGGTGAGGAACCTCTGTGGTCTCTCCAGCTGCTGCACATGCTTTGTGAGGTACATGTCAAATGGAGCATTATACTCAATAATGGGCCTTATAAGGGAAGAACATAGGGATGTTATGACCTCCTTGTCCCTGGATGAGATGCCCTTACTTATGAAGTGGGCCATGTAGAATGTTTTCCGTACAATGGAAGCAACATGGTGGTCAAAAGTCAGGTTGCTATCAGTCTGGGTGCCCAAATCTCTCACAACTGACTGCAAGCTTAGGATGTTGTCATTAATGTGATAATTTGTAGTGACATCACTCTCCTCCAAGGGGATGATGATGCATTATTTTGTATTCAGGTTGAGGCCATGTTTCTTGCCCCTGTCATTTGTTTGGGTGAGACCCTCTTGGAGAATGTCCACGTCACTAGGGGAATTGATGACAGCTCCCAGCTTGCAGTCATCTGCAAACTTGGTCAGGCATAGCTCACTGGTTTTGACCTGCACCTCATGAAAGTATATCCCAAATAACAGAGGCCCCAAAACTGAACCCTGGGGTACGCCACTCCATACGGGTCTAATTGTGGCTTCCCTTATTTTGACTAGGTGGGTTCTATCAGTGAGCCAGATAGCCAGATAGCTACCTCTCTGGTAACATACCTTGTTGAGAGAGTTTATCTATTATGCCTGAGTGGGGAATAGTGTCAAAGGCTTTGCCCAGGTCAAGGCAGGTGGTGTGCACTGTCTTCCCCACATCCATGGCTTTGGTGACTGTCTCAAAAAAGTCGATCAAGTTTAACAGACATAACCTCCCCTTGACGAAGCCAAACCGTGTGGGATCGAGTGTTTGGAAGTTGCCAGTGTCCTTGTTAATGAGGACCATGATAATCCATTCCTTGGCCTTGCAGATCAGGTTAGTTAGGCTGATGGTTCTATAATTTCCTGCAGGGGTGGACGCTCCACCTGTGTGTAAAGGGATGACAGTGGTTGTCCTCCACTCAGCTGAGACAAAGCCGGTACTCAGGCTTTGGTTGAATAGGGAGCCTAATGGTGTTGCAAGTTCCTGCTTGAATTCATGTAGGATGCAGCCAGGGATGTTATCGGGTCCCATGGAGGCTATATTTTTTGCCTTTGCGAGAGCAGTGATGACCTGATCTCTAGATATAATGGGAAGGGACAGATACTGGGAATGTCCTGATTTCCTGATGGGGGAGGGCAGAGGGGTGACATTTTCACTGAATCTGTCAGCCAGCAAGCTTGCCATATCTAGTATATGTGGTGTCCTTGACCATCAGTTCTGAACAGATCTGGGTGCTACTTTTGAGATTACGGCTATATGTGAAGAAGGCCTTATGATTGTCTCTAGTAGATGTGGCCAATTTGGACTCAAAGTTTGCTTTGGAGGATTTCACTAGTGCTCTTATTCTTTAGACTAAGGAGAGATCTCTTCCAATTGGGCACCTGCTCCTTCTTGATCCTGGACAGCAATTTCTTTCTTTTTTTATAGAGTTTATTTATTGCAGATGTCCACCAGACAAGATTACTTTTCATTGCAGAGGATAATTTTGTCCTGTCAGGTATTCCTGCTTCCATGCATCTATATAAATGTTTGTATAGTAATTTGGTATAGTTTTTGATACTGGTGCCAGTTCCTAGAGAAGGGGAGGGGGCTGTGAAGCTGTTTAAACCATCCCTCAGGAGACTGTAATCAGCTTTGGAAAAGATTTTCTGTTTGACCCTAGCTAGAGGGGGACGGGGTAGATGGTGACTTCGATGTGACTGCTTTATGGTCTGATCCTACAAGGGAGAATGATAATGCAGGAATGCTGCAGTGGTTACTCATGTAGGTTAATACCATGTCCAAGATATTATCACCTCTTGTGGAGTATCGACTAGGTGTTCTAAAGCATTTGCATTGACAAATTTGAGAAATATCTTGGCATTTGTATTCTAGCATGAGTAGTTCTTCCAGTCTATGTTTGGGTATATAAGTCACCCAGGATCAGGGTAAAGGGTTTAATCTTGCTAGATTTGAAGAGGTTTAGTTAGGCAATTTGGGCATCTTGGGCCAGATATGGGGGTCGGTAGCTAGCTATGATTTTATAGGGGTCTTGTTAATAGTTAACTGGACCTGGAGTGTCTCCTGTGCATCATACTGTTTGACATGCATGGAGGTATGCATGTCTTTAATAAATATTGAAACTCCACCTCCTTTGGCTTTACTATCCACAGTTTGGGGTCTGAATGGATAGGATGAGTAACCAGGTATGGCTAGGGTGCTCTCTGCAGCTTTGAACCAGGTTTCTGTGACTGCAGAGATGTCAGCATTTTCCATGGTTAAGAATGCTTGCTTGCTTCATCTTTAGACTCCTACCATTTAGCAGCATGACCTTTAATTTGAGTTTTGTTGAAATTTTTATGTTGGTAGTTTTAACCTCATCACTTTTTCTAAAAAAGACACTATGGGGGAGGCAAGTGCCTTTGCTAGAAGCCTGAAGCCCAAGTGAGACAGATGCAGGCCATCTCTGGCAAAGCATTGTGGTTTGTCGATCATATCTTCCCAAGCTGTCAGGTACTGGATCCCCCTAGAATGACACCAGAAACTAAGGCAATTGTTAAAGGCAATCATTTTCTGTTTGTATTGAGACATCATTCTGGGTGACGGTAGAATGCTGCTTAAGGATAGGGATTATAAGGCTATTATCTCTGGCTTTGCCAAAATGTTTTGATTGATGCTGTTAAAAGATATGATAGGCACCCCTCACACACCCACCTCACATACACACACTTTCAGACATCTGTATATAACACACGCACACACACACACACACACACACACACACACACACACACACACACACGCACACACGCACACACGCACACACACACACACACACACACACACACACACACACACACACACACACACACACAGTTTTTATCCCCAACCTGACCTACTGTACTGTAACCTGCCAGACAGACACACACACACACACACACACACACACACACACACACACACACACACACACACACACACACACACACACACACACACACACACACAAACATATACATAGTCATCCAACTGCATTCATACCCCTGCAGATATTCACACACATATCCCCACACACCTACACACACTGATGCAAACATCCCACCCCTACAGCTCCAACATAACCATTTTGGTTATAACTTAAGCAGGTGAGTAATTTTGTGAATCATTTATCAGCATAAACCAGCTCACTGCAGACATTTCCAGAGGAGACCACATAGCTAATTTGCATTAGCCACTTCCCTGCATTGCTTCATTATCATATACTATGGCATACAGCACTTCCTTCAGGGCGGATGCTTCTGCTTTTAGAAAATTAGTGTAGCAGGGTTATCATGAGGGTTATCTGCTCATTGTGAGGCTTACAGCTGGGGGTAATGCCTTTTAAATCCCATGGACAGTTTCCACTGTTTTCACCATCTCCTCCTATGAATGCCCAAGGATATGTTCCTTCTGTTGTTTGAATACCACAAGTAACACAGTACAGAAACTCCACTTAGATACCCAAAGCGTTTGGAGTCTCTTTCCTAATGCAACCTAAAGTTTTGCTAAAGAAGTTAGCAAAGCTAGTGTTCTCTTCCTTACACATCATCTTCTGTCTGCTTAAAACATAGCATTTAATCTAATTTTAAAAATATACCTATGTGCATTTGATAAATGATGATGCTTATTTCCCCTTTTTGCAAAGATGCATAATATATTCATGAAATTGTTTAGATTATTTTACATGTGCACATTGGCCATATAGGAACTTGAGACTTTTTTATCCATAACTAACTTGCAATTCTTGGCAAAAATTCACAGACTTGTAAAAATGCTACAGTTATGCCAGATGGTGTCAAGACCTCTGAAATGGTAGATGTGAAAATGTTCCCTTAAACAGAGTTCAGAGGCTAATTGGTTTCCCGAGTACCATCTGTCCTTTTGTCTGAATTTTCCTAATTGTGTGTCACCTCTACAAAGCAAAAAGCAAAAAAAAAGTTTCTTGTCATGGAATTTCCAATTTTCTCTGATAATGAGCCTGTTTAGATATTTTATGCAAGAATTTCAGTGTCAGTGTGGCATCCTAGTAATTGCTAAGAACATCTGTCTTAATTACGCAATTACTAAGAAAAGTTCTTATATATATATTATTATGTCTTGGATATATTTTAACTGTCCTTTATTTTAATATAGTTCAAAGGGCTGGTAGATTTAAGTCAATATATTCTACTGCAGTTTAAATGCTAGTAAAATCCAATAAAGAATTATTTATGTTTACAAATGTTTTAGGTTGTCCCATATTCAGTCTTGTTCTCTTTTAGCAGTAATAATTTGAATGCATTTTCTTGATTGAGTTTTAAACTTTTGTCCAAATATCATTGACATAAGTAGCTGGGTTCTAAAACAAGTCATGCCTAGGGTAGCATATTGCCCCAACAAGTAGTTCCACTCTTAGGTTCATAGGTTCATAGGTTGATACTAGGCTATCTGCCCTAGGGCATTTATAAGCCTAGCCAGAGTATATTTGGCTTTCACCACCCTTTTAGATTAGTTGACTGTGCCTCTGTATAGTAGGTCACAGAAGATAGCCATTTTGAGGTTAGTCTACTGTGCCTCTGTCTTGTAGGGACACAGAAGAGATCCCAGGGGTAAACCTACGATCTCCCATCCACTCGTCAAGATTCCTCTTGAAGAGGGTCATTGAGGGCCTCTGCCTAACATGGATTGGGATTTTGTTCCAGAGTGAGGGGAGCCTCTGGCATATGAATCTGTCCCTCCAGCATGTCCTATTTATTTCTGTGCTGAGGTTTAAGTCCCTAGAGTGTGTAGCTCTAAGGGATTTGGATTTCCTGAGGTGGAGCATGTCCATTAATTCTTGGTTGGACATGGCTTTATACGTCAGGCATAGATCGCCTCTGAGTAGGCGGTAAGCAACTGAGTAGAGCTGGAGTTTCTTTAGCCTGACTGTGTAGGGCATCTGTTTGAGTCCCTTGATCCTCTTGGTGAGGTACTTTTGAGGTCTTTCCAGTTGCTGCAGGTGTCGGGTAAGGTACATCCCAAATGGGGCATTGTATTCAATTATGGGCCTGATGAGTGATGAGTCGAGGGGCACACTGACCTCTCTTGATCTAGATGTGAACCCTTTCATGATAAGGTGGGCTGTATAGAAGGTCTTTCTAACCACTTTGGCAATGTGATTGTCAAAGGAGAGATTGTTATCTACTTGGGTCCCCAAATCCCTAATTACTTCTTCCGTACTTAATGGATTACCACCTATGTGGTAATTTGTGGGCACTTTGCTTTTCCCAAAGGGGATGACTATGCCATTTTTGGCATTTAGCTTTAGGCCATGGCTCTGGCACCAATTATCCTTCTCTGTACGACCCTTTTGGAGGATGCTTATGTCAGTCGGTGAGTCGATTATGGCACCCAGTTTGCAGTCATCTGCAAACTTGGTCAGCCATAGTCCTCCCATGTTAGCCTGTACCTCAGAGAAATATATACCAAACAAGAGAGGTCCCAGAACTGAGCCTTGTGGGATGCCACTTGTAACTGGTTTAGAGTTTGACATGGCACCTGCAATTCTGACCATGTGGGTTCTATTCCTGAGGCAGTTTGCAACCCATCTTGTGACATAGGGGATGATATTTAAGCTGGTGAGCTTATTTATGATGCCTGAGTGGGGTATTGTGTCGAAGGCTTTTGCGAGGTCCAGGTAGGCTGTGTGGACTACCTTCCCTTCATCTATGACCTTGGTGACTGTTTCAAAGAAGTCGACCAGGTTCAAGAGGCAAGATCTGCCCTTAACAAAGCCGAATTGGGTAGAATCCAGTGTTTGGAGGTTCCCAATGTCTTAGTTTATGAGTTTCATGATGATACACTCCATAGCTTTGCAGACCAGGCTAATCAGGCTTATAGGGCAATAGTTACCGGGGTATGTTGTGGCACCTCCTTTGTGGAGTGGGACCACTGTTGCTGTACGCCATTCCTTGGGTACATATCCTGTAGTAAGGCTGAGATTGAACAGTGACTTTATGTGAGGGTTCAGTTCTTCTTGGAGTTCATGTAAGACTCAGCACGGGACACAGTCTGGTCCCATTGATGCTGTGTTTTTTGCTTTGGAGAGGGCAGTTCTCACCTGTGCAACTGTGATGTCAGGGAGGCTACACTCTGTTGGGATAGACATTTGCTCTTTTGAGCCCAAAACAGCTCAGGGAGTCATTGCCACAGACGTCCTCAAGTTAAGCAGCAAAGGAGGACTCCCAGAGTTCTACTCTTGTTTCAAGGAAGGGAATCGATTTCCTCATGCTGCAGTACTTTGAATCTCAATAATTTAACAGAGTAGACCTTTAATGTCTATGGGAATTTGCAGTGCTGGTAAACCCACAAACATGCACTGTCACTGCAGCTGCAGCTTCAGCATGATGGGGAGCTCAAATGCATGTAGCACCAGTTTGGATATACAAGTATAGATCATCTCAGGCAACAGGGAGTATGTGGGAGTGGCTGACCGAGGATCATACACATATGCAGAAGTCCTGTGTTCAAGCTAGCTTTTATGTACACAAAGGATGAGTCCAAATTTCTTTTTCCTATGGCTCCCTTACTTTTGATCGAGGCATGTTAGTTTGACAGTCATTTTATTATACAGAGAGGATTGAACATTCACATTGGGGACTCTCCAAAATAATGAAAGGCAGAATATCAGCACAGAAACATAAGTGAATGCGGCTGCACTGCATGGTGTGCACAACACTAATAATGAAAGGCAGGATATCAGCACAGAAACATAAGTAAATGAGGCTACACCACATGGTGTGCACACTGGGAAGGCTGAATAATGTTGGTATAGCAGAGACCTGGCAGCTGATGCCCAGCACTCCCTGCAAATGGTGATACTACTAGCATGAGTATGTTGCAAGTTTTTTTTTTTTGTTATAATAGGAGCGTATGTGCAGTCCCATTGGATAAAATGATAGCAAAAATTTTTTTTTTCTGTTTTTTTTTTTTTTTTTTCCTAATCCAGCATTTTCTGTTTGCAGAGAATGCATATATGTATTCATAGGATCATAGGTTCATACTAGGTTATCTGCCATAGGGCATTTATAAGTCTAGCCAGAGTGTGTTTGGCTTTCGCCACCCATTTTAAATGAATTTTGCTATGCCCCTTTTCAAGGTTAGTATACTGTGCCTCTGTCTAACAGTGACCCAGAAGTGATACCCGGGGTAAACCTATGATCCCCCATCCACTCATCAAGATTCCTCCTGAAGAGAGTCAATGAGGGACTCTGCCTAACCTGGACTGGGATTTTATTCCAGAGTGAAGGGAGCCTCTGGGTTATGAATATGTCCCTCCAGCATGTCCTATTTATTTCAGTGCTGAGGTTCAAGTCTCTCGATCACGTAGCTCGATGGGATTTGGATTTTCTGAGGTGCAGCATGTCCATTAATTCCGGGTTGGACATGGCTTTATACCTCAGGCACAGATCACCTCTGAGCAGGCGGTATGCCACTGAGTAGAGCTGGAGTTTCTTTAACCGGGCAGCATATGGCATCTGTTTGAGCCCTTTGATCCTCTTGGTGAGGTACTTTTGGGTTCTTTCCAGTTGCTGCAGGTGTCTGATAAGGTACATCTCAAAAGGGGCATTGTACTCAATTATGGGCCTGATGAGGGATGATTAAAGAGGCACAATGACCTCCCCTGATCTAGATGTGAATCCCTTCATGATTAGGTGGGCTATATAAAATGTTTTTCTAACCACTTTGGCCATGTGGTTGTTAAATGAGAGATTGCTATCAACTTGGGTCCCCAGGTCCCTAATTACTTCTTCCGTACTTAATGGATTACCACTTATGTGGTAATTTGTGGGCACTTTGTTTTTGCCAAAGGGGATGACTATACACTTTTTGGCATTTAGCTTGAGGCCATGGCTCTGGTACCAGTTGTCTGTGTCTATGAGGCCCTTTTGGGGGATGCTTGTGTCAGCTGGATTGTCGATTATGGTGCCCAGTTTGCAGTCATCTGCGAACTTGGTCAGCCACAGTCCTTCCATGTTGGTCTGTACCTCTGAGATATATATATATACCGAACAAGAGAGGTCCCAGGACTGAGCCTTGTGGGATGCCACTTGTAACTGGTTTGGAGTCTGACATGGCTCCAGCAATTCTAACCATGTGGGTTCTGTCCTTGAGCCAGTTTTCAACCCATCTAGTGACATAGGGGGTTATATTTAAGCTGGTGAGCTTATCTATAATGCCCGAGTGGGGTATTGTATCGAAGGCTTTTACGAGGTCCAGGTAGGCTGTGTGGACCACCTTCCCCTCGTCAGTGGCCTTGGTGACTGTTTCAAAGAAATCAACCAGGTTTAAGAGGCAGGATGTGCCCTTAACAAAGCCGAACTGGGTAGGATCCAGTGTCTGTAGGTCCCCAATATCTTTATTTATAAGGTCCATGATGATCCTTTCCATAGCTTTGCAGACCAAGCTAGTCAGGCTTATGGGGCAATAGTTTCCAGGATCCATTGAGGCACCACCTTTGTGGAGAGGGACCACCGTTGCTGTACGCCACTCTTTGGGTACATATCCTGTAGTAAGGCTGAGATTGAACAGTAGTTTTATGTTTGGGTTTAGCTCTTCTTGGAGTTCATGTAGGATGCAGCCCGGGACACAGTCTGGTCCCATTGATGCTGTGTTTTTTGATTTGGAGAGGGCGGCTCTTACCAGAGCATCTGAGATGTCGGGGGGCAGCACTCTGCTGGGATAGATATTTGCCCTTTTGGTGGGGAGGGGGGGGAGTTTGCACTGAACCTGTCAGCTAGGATGTTGGCAATGTCTGTGGGTTCGATGTATTTTTTTGTCATTTTGGATGAATTCTGAGCATATCTGGGAATTCCCACCCAGGTTCCTAACATAACTAAAATAAGCCTTGTGATTATCCTTAGTGTCCTGTGCAATTTTTCTCTCAAAGCTGGCCTTAGATGATTTTATTAGTGCTCGTAGTTTTTTGCTAATACTGATCAGAGATGCCTTCCCTTTTTGGGATTTTGCTCTATCACGTAGTAGCTTCCTCCATCTATTGTATAGTTTGTTTATGGCTGGGGTCCACCAGACAGGACGTCTGCCTTTGGAGGATTGGGTTTTGGTTTTATTTGGGATTGCATGATCCATGCATTCCTGAAGGTGTTCATAGAATGCGTTTATAAAGGATTCTGTGGTCTTGGCCGTATTTTCCACAGGCCCGGGGGCTTTGAAGGATTCCACCTCAGTTTTGAGGAGTGTGAAATTTGCTTTAGAGAAGTTTTTCACTGTGGTTTTCTGGGGTCAGGATGTGAATATCCAGTGAGATTAGTTTATGGTCTGATCTTACCAGTGAGGGATACACTTCTGGTCTGGAGCATAGAGTCCCCATGTTGGTTATGATCAGGTCCAGTATGTTTTCCCCTCTTGTGGGAGTGGTAAGAAGTTGTTCCATAGCATTTGAGTTTATAAATTCTAGGAACCTTTGTGCTAGGGTGTTGGAGCTAGAGTAATGCTCCCAGTCTATGTTTGGGTAGTTGAAGTCACCCAATATAATGGTGTTTGGAGAGACCTTCATATTTTCCAGTGTTCTCAGGAGGGCTGAGTGGAGTTCCTGGGTTTGGGAGGGTGGTCTGTGGCAGGCTATAAACTGGAAGGCAGTTTTAACCACTGTTAGTTGCACATGGATAGTCTCTGATGCTTCGTACTGTGCCACCAACCTGGAGGTGTGGGTATCTTGATACTTCCCATCCTTTTGTGGTTCGGTCCAAGTTTTATTTATTATTATTTATTTATTTTACATTTGTTGACTGGGCTAGTCTAGCTGGACATGTATCTGTTTTCAGTAGAGGCCCAGGGAGAAAAGCTCCAACACAAGAAGTAAAAAAATACTTTTACCACAAAAAAAAAACAAAGATATGCATAAATAAGTACAAGAGTAGACTATGTAAGAATGTAAAAAAAATAAACTAGCAGAAAAAAAACTAATTTACAAAAAACAACCAATTAAAATAAAAATTAGCAGGGGTGTACAAACTAAAATTAGATTAATAAAAACAGATAATTAAAACACTAGATTGGATAGCATGATGGTGAGGAAAAAAAAATTTCTGGTAAAGTCAGTATCTAAGAAATAACTATAAAGAATTTAATATGTTGTTTAGAAGCTCAGTTAGAGGAGGGGGGGTGGGGAGTAGGGATTTCAGTCGGGGTTCGCACAAGGACATAGCCACTGAGTTTTAAGATGTTCTTTGATGCGTTTTTTGAAAAGAGACGTAGAGTCAAGGTTAGTTATTTCGGGGGGGAGTTGATTCCAGATTTTTCCGACAGTATTTGAGAATAAGGAGTCCCCAGCTTTATTGTAAGATTTAGTCAAGGCTACTAGGAGTTTTTTAGCAGAGCGTAGTGTGGCTAGGTTTTTATAAGGTGAAATCAGTTTAGTAAGGCTAAACATATATGTTTTGGGGTCAAAAAGCATGGTATGAGGTATAACCTGGTAGTGCTGGGGTGCTCTTGGGAGCCTTGAATCAGGTTTCTGTTACTGCACAGATATCGATGTTCTCCATGCTAAGGAGAGTTTCGAGTGCATGCATCTTGAGGTTTAGACTTCTGGTGTTGAGTAGCACTACTCTTAGTTTCTTATCCCTTGTGATACCTATGGAGGTGGGTTTGTCTTTTGAGCCTTGCCTAAAAAAGGCACTATGGGGGTAGCAAGAGCCTTTGCCAATATCCGAAAGCCCAGGGGTGATAGGTGCAAGCCATCCCTAGTGAAGCATTGTGGCTTGTCGAGCATGTCATCCCAGGCTGACAGGCATTGGATCCCCTTTGAATGACACCAATACTTAAGCCAATTGTTGAAATTGATCATCTTGTCTTCAAATTGTGGCATCATTCTTGGTGAGGGTAAGATGCTACTCAAGGTCAGGGTCATACCAGCCTGGGCTACATGCTCAGAGATCTCCTCTATGTCTCTTTTCATGTAGTCCAGGGAGGTATGTCTCAGGTCATTCGCACCAGCATGGACAATGACTGAGTCATATTTGTACTTTCCTTGGAGTGACCTGAGTGCTTGTGTTATGTGGCGGATCCTAGCGCCCGACAGGCAGCTCACCGTGACCTTCTCCTTGTTCAGCCTGGTGAGCGGGACGTCAGTGTGCCTGACGATAGAGTCACCTATTATAAGTGTATCAGGTGTGTTGTTTAGCCTTAAGGGCTGTGACTGTTTGGCACACTGGCTTTGTGAGCTATGTGTTGCACGTGTTTTGTTTTGGGTGTGCGGTTGCTTGGGTGTCTGCTTTGGAGGTCTCTGCTGCTTAGGCAGGTATTATTGAGGAAAACTCATTGGTACTTAAATTGTAACACTTAACACTTCCCCAGGTGAGACACTGTTTGTGATTAGATTATTTTTGATGAGAAGTGAAATGGTGCAACCTTATTCACTTATCTTTCTTTGTCTATGTTCTCTCCTTTGATAGTTTGGAGAATTCCCAATGTGAATGTTCATCACTCTCTGTAAGACTATGGGCCGATGTAAGTAACTTAACTTTGATCAAAATTTAAGAAGTCAAAATTTATTTACTTTCTGCTTGGGTTTTCTAACAACAAATTTTCAGTTTAAGGTCACTGCATGCATGTAGCACTGGAGAAAACTTTTTGGGATTTAAAATTTAACACATACTTTCCAGGTGAAACGCTGTTTGCAATGTAATAATTTTAGAATGTACAGTGAAGTCTTAAATACTTAGGATTATTTGTTGATGTTCTGTCATTCTTTATCTTGTAAAGTTGATGATTTGAATGTTTGATGCTCTATGTATAATTAAATGCCAGTCAAAGTAACATGCCTCAGTCAAAAGTTAGGAAACTGACTTTTAAGTGCACTTATGTATTGTAGCCCTATGGCTTGCCATAGCTATGATTTTGCATATAACAATTCATGTCTGTGATGTCCTTGTCATAGATACAGTGTTATGGCCAACATACTGGTTGATATTTAGATGTGGGATATATTTATGGTGAAAAATCAGGCCCTGTAGCCTTTAGAATAGACAAGCAAAAATAACAAGATTTGTTTAAGCAGATGTCTGCAGAATCTCATTACCTGTCATTGCATACATTGTATTTCTTACACTTGCAATACTTGTGTAACATTGCATAGTTATCTAGTAGTTTGCCTCCATGGTATGAAGTCCTACTTGACAGGGCATGTGGTATTCAGTATCCGGATAGTTTTGCAGGATACCACAGGCTTCCCACAATAGTACTTCTTGAATCCAGGATCATTATTTTCAGCAGTCTTGATATTTGTGCAAGACTGCTGTTTTGTGTTACAGGGAGGTTTTTTTTACACACGATTGTATGATAATGGAGTTATTATATTTATGTAAGGGTAATGGGTATTTTTTGGGGGAATAATCTGTTTATTTGTATTTCTTTTAAGAAAGGGAGCTGGCAATAGGAGAATGGAAGAGAAGGAATGTGTGGGTAAGAAATACATAACAGAAAGGACACCAAAGAAAAGCAAAAGAAGTAGGCTTTGTAACACAGGCAATAAGCATGCAGACTGCATAGGAGGGTCATAGGAAACTAGCAAAACATGGCAGAGATGCAGCTTAAGCATAGTACATGTTGGAAAATACATAAAGTCATCCACCAATGTACAAAACAACATTGCTGTGATGTTGTCCACAGTTTTACTGCCTTACAAGGGGATCAGAAATAACCTGACATGACGGGAAGCAATACCTATATAAAAGGGCCACCACAACAATGTCTTACATATGTCTGTAACCATGCCCTTGATTGGTAGGTCTAGAAATACCCACAAATAATACAGTAGTAATATGCAAGTCACAGAGATCCAAAGTAATGTAGGATCACAGAAGTGACAGTAAGAAAGAAGCACAACTCTTGCAATACTGAGGTAAATATTTATCCAATAACCCACTAAGCAGCCTTGAATTTCACAGGAGAAAACTTTGTTGTCCTGTTAAGTGAGCAGAAAAGTGTTCACACATCTTAGGCCTCATAGCCTAGGCATAGTAAACATCATAAACCTGCCACTGAAATGACAGAGGGGAAGTTTGCTAATACATAGTAACAGTCATGCTTGTGGAATGTACAACACTCTCATTCCTGATATGCTACACTCACTTGTTTTACTGCAGCATACACAGCGGTATGTCTGTGTGCATTATATTTATGCTAATGTGGGCACACATTGGCCTCAGCACTGTAGCACATCTCAAATATGATACCCCATGCATAATACCACAAAATTTGGAGTATGTACATTGAATTAAATGGATTACATGACCCAGTGCAGAAAATCTATCCATCCACAAGCTCTTTTCCCATTTTTTGCACATGGGGTTAACTTCAATAGTGACAATTATCTAGAGCCAAGGTTCATACCACCAGATGGGTAACCATACTGCCATTGTTCTTCCACAATGCACTCACTCCTATTGCCAGTTTAAAGTGCCCATTCCACCTATTACATGTCTTTGGAAAGTGGAAGGAAACTGGAGCACCTGAAGGAAACCCATGCTAACACAGGGTGGACATGCAGACTCCACACAGAAGGTACTCCAGCTGAAAACTGAACCAGGGAACCTCTTGCTGTGAGGCAACCACAGTATTTGCTGTGTAACTATGCTGCCCAGATGTACCATGCCCATTGCACGAAATACACATGGGGAATTTGTACCTGGATCAGCATTATGCCTGTGTAGAACACACAAGTGTCAGCTAGATAGGAACATGTAAACACTCCCTATAACATAGTAGTATCTCAGGGCAGTCATGGCACTCTCACAAAAATGTGCAATCACACATCACAATGGAACAGGCATATGCCATACATACATGATTAATATGTGCAATGATATCTATATGGAAATTACAATGGTCATGTACAGACCCCTCATGTAATGCACAAATGCCATCTTGAAGCATGGTTGCAGGGAATTAGTACTGTGATTTCTGCAGCAAAATATCCCAAATACATTTGGCTAAGAATGCAGCACAAGGCCAAAGTTTTGAGGACAATCAGATTAGTAATGGCACCTATGTAGCAGCAAATGATAAACGTCTGTCAAATGCTTATGCAAATACAAGTAAGGCAAATGTGTTTTTACAAATAAACACACATCAGAGTCATATACAGCAAAACAGACTACGCATAACCATGCCAAGAACAAAGATGCATCTAAAATGCAAAAACAGCAGTACTGGATAACCCAGATGTACTGTCATGGCATTTATATCACATTATCGAAAGATGAAAATAGTGAACACTATTTCAACGAACCTAAAATATCTAAACCATATAATATCGAACATTCAGAACAGCAAATTTTTTCCTTGGGAAAAAATTCGCTATTCCGAAACACATACACACAACACAATCACACCTAAAAAGCATCAGTACACACACACATACACTTATAATCCTACAACTAACCCTACACTAAACTATACATACACTACTATCTATCCACTTACCTTAACCCAAACCCTAACCCTAAGGTCCGTCACTATCGCACACTCACTTAACCCGCACCCTAACCCTAACTCACTTAACCCACCTCTAAACCTAATTCACCTAACCTGCACCCTAACCTTAACTCACCTAACCCGTGCCCTAACCCTAACTCACCTAACCCATGCCCTAATCCTAACAACCACACAATCACACACTTACCTGAACCTGACCCATAAATCTCCACCGCAGCACTGAAAATAGCAAAGCCACAGAACTGGCCAACCAAATTCTTTCCCTAGGAAAGAATTCAGTGTTCGGCAACTTTGCTATTTTTAGCGTTCAATTAAAATGGGTCAATATTAGAACATTCAAAGTTTTAAAACTTTGATGTTCTGATATAGACCCCTGTCATGCATACCCATGAAAATAGATGCCATAACTGCAAAAAAGAGCCAAAAATCATGCATATATGTAGGAAGACAAAATGTAGGACTGTAGGAAATATTTCCCATTACAGTATGGATGACCACACATGTATAACACATAGACCATGGCTGTAGAAGCTTATGCTACAAATATGTGTTCCAGGTGAATGTGTCATGCAGCAAACTGACACTGTAATATGGTGAAAAATGTTAACAGGTGCAAGTAGCATTCAGCAAATATTTTCAGTGAAAATTGTGCCAGATGAAAACAAACATCTGGAAGTGTGTCAGAATTATATTACACATACAGCAGATATGCATGATAGTCAAGATACATTTTGTAGTACTACAACCCAAAAGTGGTCATTAGAGCCATAGATACACAGTCATGTGAATATGAATTGCTCCTGGAACATGGCAGTTGTCAATGTGACTGAACAGCTATAAATGTGGAACAACACAAGTCATGACGAAGTACACCGTACATACTTGTGATGCTAAACACAAGAGACAGAGAGGCATATGAACAGGGGCATGACTGTTGCACATAGAGGGTGCACATGTGCATGTTGTACATAGAGTACACATTAGTGCCCTCATCCCATGATGTGCATGACAGTCCCTAGAGGAGTTTGTTGCTGGTAAGTGAAGTATAAAATACATCAGTGGCGGTGCCATTAACTCAGGTAAATATGCAATTATTGCAGTATTACATGAAAGGGAAAGGTGTGCACAAAGCATGCAGACAACTAGGAGAAAAGGCACACACGTGCAATAGTCTATCAACACTGAAACTCCACAAGTGCACATGCTGTCAATATGACAATAATATGAACACATATGCAAGATAAAGGAGACAGTACATGGATGTGTTCAGCTATGACCATAGGTCATACAAATGTAGATAGTTAGAGGCATTAAAAGGCGGTGTTACTGTATTCTTCTGCTGTTAGTAAAAAAAAAATAATGTTGGACAGGAATGCAGTGTATGAGTCTGTGATAGGAAAAGTCACATGTTATGACTGTGAAAGACAATGTATGTTTCTGCAAACAGTTGTTAATGATAAACGTGTGCTACCCTGTGAAATCTGCTGGAAAAAATAAGCATTTGTTATGACACATGTAGTAATTGTCATCTGGCATGTACAGGAAATGATAACATGTCAGTGGATACATGGGGGAGCAGGTTGTGGCATAATGTAAGTGAATAACATGGGAAGCACAAATGCCACATGGACTAATGTGTACAGATATGTATCATGACAGTAATACCCAATAACTGTGTCAAACACATGCTTGGTACATTACCATGAAAGGAACACAAAGATTACAGTTATTCTTCAGAGCCCCCCAAGTTGGATCAGAGCTCATGTATGAGCTCCCTTGCATTGTCCTACAATGAGTCATGCTAGGCCCATTCCATGTTCTGGAATACATTCCTCATGACTTGAATCTGCATGCAGAATATCTCAGTCACAATATCACAAAGCTGGTCTCTTATGTCACTGGCCATAGGTGGTAGAGGTCATCTTCACTAAACCACTGAAACAGCCAGTCCAGATAGTCCTCATCATTGACTTCTTCATCATCCTTGGACTGGGATTTTCCTGGCAATGGACAAGTGACATTGGTCAAATCCAGATAAGGAGGCTTTGTCTGCCATACTCTGTAATGTACAGTTAATAAAAACATTTGCAAAAACTGTGTCACATGTGATTATACTGTCATATCAATATAGATGAGAAATAATTAATGAAAGCTTACAACACTGTGAATCATACATAAACATGACAGTTATCATGCCATTCATACACAGATTTGCAAAGATGAGAATGCATATGTGAAAAAGCAATGTGGGTAACCATCAAATCCTAGGTGTTCGTAATATTTAATAATAAATATACCCATTATCCACCAGTGTTTGACAACAGTAAGTGTCAAGATGAATATGATGTTTGTATAACTATACATTACCATGACATACAATGTGCATTACAAATTGCTGTTCTGTACAATGTTGTATTACCACTCACAATACATCAATATAGAGGAACACATATTGACATCTAATAAGTGATTGAAGTACAGATATGTATTCAATTATGTATATCAGCAGTACACAGATGAGGAATAATAGTATCTGTATTGAGTTCCTCCACAATAAGTGCTTCCTCATATGATTAATATATTTGGATACAATACATACAGCCTGTCAGGTAAGCATAGATGTAAACTGTGTACAGTACACACTACAGTAATTTTACTTCTGGTAGTAAAATTAACTTAACTTTAATAATACATTTATATATATATATATATATATATATATATATATATATATATATATGTAAAGAGAGAGAGGATGCACGCTAAAATCATTTTTTAGGAGGAAACATATGCAGGAAATATCAACAGTGCTCCAGATTGTGCACATGCCACACAATCATGTACACTCGGGTAGAACCTTAAACTATCTTTACAACACCTTGATGAATCATGATATATGCAACAATATGAAAAAGTGAAAGTGAGCTGCAAATATTGTTTACCACGTTATAAAAAATATTATATTGCCAGTGACATAAGTCATTGCAGAGGAACACATATTGATACCCAATCTGTGATTGAAGAAGAGATACGTACACAGTCATGTATATCAGCAGTACACACAACAGGAGTGATAATATCTGTAACCACTGTAAAAAGAGTTGCCAATCTTCTATTCCATGGATGCTTCTGCAGGTGAACATGATGATTTCTGCTGTACACATGATGCCAGACCAGGTGTGAATATGTATATGTGCTATTTCCACATACAGCAACAAGGCATATGTATTGCTCTGTCACATGTTTCACATGGGAGTAGAATTGCTAGTGCCAAATGATATAGAAATCCATGAGGAGCAATGAGATATATCACAATGAAATTTCAGAAACATTAGACCTCTGTCAAAGAGAACCAACAATGCTACCCCTATGTGAAATGTGACACAACAATACATATGCTATGTTACTGTCCTTACAATGGTCAGATTATACATGCTTTTGACTTTGAAAACAATGAACCTGTCCCTGTTCTGTTCTATGCATACAAGCAATGACAGATAGTCCTTATTACACTGACCAAATGGTCAGTAACATACGTACTCAAACTAAGTCTTTTTTAGGACAACCACCAAACATTTCCTTAAAAGATACAATGTCTTGCATATAAGTATATAAGTACATTTGCAATTAGTAATGTCAATAAAAGGTGTATCATAAGATGTAACCATCTATGTGACTGCATTGCAAGTAACTCATTTCAACATAAGTACTCTGAATTGTTAAACATTAATGTACATACAACTGTATATACTGTTAGATTGTGGGTACAATATTTCATGTCAGCATACCAGGCCTTTCCTCTGCAGCAAAATTCATTGGTGTGGCATCATCAGGAAGTTAGAATGCACAGAAAATGTTATCTTCACATCACAATATCAGAATAACATGATAATATATGTGTGTGTGTGTGTGTGTGTGTGTGTGTGTGTGTGTGTGTGTGTGTGTGTGTGTGTGTGTGCGTGTGTGTGTGTGTGTGTGTGTGTGTGTGTGTGTGTGTGTGTGTGTGTGTGTGTGTGTGTGTGTGTGTGTGTGTGTTTGTGTGTGGGTATATATATATATATATATATATATATATATATATATATATATATATATATATATATATGTGTGTGTGTATGTAACCACAGAAGTGGGTACAAGTATGTGTAATACAGTTGTATAACCTGACATACACATCTTGTTGACAAATACTGTCAAAAAAGAGTAACCACATGGTATAATTCATAGTATATATGCTGCTACATATAAAACCCATCAATGAATATACTGTTGAATTAGATGGTACTCCCCAAGAGCACATAACAAAAACATGGCAAGGTGACACAGGAAGCAATATGAATCTGTCTATGTGTAAAAATACAAGCTATCATGGTAACAGGGTTCATAAATCTTCTTGCAAAAAAAGGATAAATAAAAATAAATTGGACAATAACTCCCTGTCTAAATTCAGACAGGTAGAAGTGAGCCACTAAGTAGGGATCCCACTTTATGTAGGACAGTGCCTATTAGAGTAGTTGCATCCTCCAGAAAAAAAATGAAACATGGCAAATGTGCTGAAATTTAAGGACAAATTTTGTCCTAACTTTTCTTTAACAGTTATATAAAACAATTATTTTTTTTATATAAAACACTTAAATGTTCTCCGAAAACACACAAACAACTGAAATGCTACCAAAAGAAGCTTTTATTTTGTCAAAAAAAATAAAGTTCACTGCTTTGCACTGCCTGTACATATGTTTTGTCTTGCAAAAGATCACTTTTCCACGACAAATACCCCACTTTGGGCACTTGCAAAGGTGGCAACCCTACCACTGTGGACTATGCTGCTAGTGCATCACTGGCATGCATATATGATGTCTAGCTGATAAAGTGAGTATGTAAAAAATACTCTAAGACTAGGGCACTGCACAAAACATCATGAATCCAGCAGATCAACACATACCAAATACAAGAGCAACTATACACAGCACTGCATTGTTTTATGTGTAGTTACATGATAACTGACCATCACTTAGGTCATGTCATCAAAACAGAATTGTACATATGGTCAATGTACAAGCACGCTATGATATATGCAATGCAATAGCTAGCAGAATGTATAATACTATACATGTGCCATGATGGAAAAATATGCATATTCATCCACATATGTGTATTTGCTCAAGATACTGTGCATGCTTTTAGGATAGAATTCCTACATTTTATTTGCACTCTGAACTTTGAGTCACAAACATAAAACCCACACTTCTGACTCAATGTTTCTTCTCTAGAAAATGCATTCTCTCCACCCTCATCAAATGGTTATGAGCTATATCGTCTGCATATTAGGGGACACAAAAAAGAAAAAAAAATTAAAACATAGTCCACAGATGAGAGATCTGCAATAGTAAATATAAGTAAATGGTGTGATTAAAAATTGTATAACTTCAGCAGATGTTTATGTGTTTTTGTCATCAGCATGTAATTTAAACCTCAAAAATGCCTGTCAGACCCTTGAAAAGGGTTATATATAATCAACCAATGGCTTTTTTCTGTTTTCAGATTTGTATGTAATGCATTAATCAGTGATATATAACAATGAATTCACAGAGGCATTCTCTATGTATCGTGCTACCATAATGAATCATGTCGATGTTCCAGCTCACATGACAGCTACCTAGAAGATGTAAATGTACTGAGATTCAAACCTATACATTAATTACAACCGTACACTAAAGTCAAAAGTGCCACTTATTTCACTATACATACTGTCAGCTCCACAAGTTAGACAGTATAACTTTTTATGTTATTGGCATGCATCAGAATATCCTATATTGATTATAAACAATGCATATACACATCAAAGTAACAAAGGTATACATCTCCTATATAAAATATACAGTTGTGGGAAATATATGAGCAGTAACCAGATGAATACATATCACAATTTTAGTATATCTCAGTACTGAATACATACTACTTAGGAAACACACGTGTATATATATATATATATATATATATATATATATATATATATATATATATATATATATATATATATGTTTGTATATAGTAGTAGCTACAGGACCTCATCGTCTGTCCATTTGGGCACCTGGATGCACCTCAAACATCTCTTACTGACATCTTTAGATCAGGCAGAAGTTAGAAAATCTCAGCAGAAATTGTTCACTGTGGTGCCACTCATTTCACAGGTAACAAAGGAATGATCTGTAATAGTACCAGTGTCACATTTAAAATGTGGCACAATGTAATTGGCATCAGCCTATTGGAGGATGTCAAAGGCATACTGTGTGCCTAGACAGGCATTGGCTAATACTTGGCAAATTTGCCAATCTATGGGAATATACTCTGAACAAGAGGTAGATGCTTTGAGATCTGACAGTTTACGCTGATGCACACTGATGTGATTCAGAAACATTCCATGCAAATCAACTTCCTTAGTTATGAATGCCACAAATGATACTTAAATCATGAGTTCACAGCACTACTTCTTGCATTAGTTGGAAACACCAACTTTGGAAGACAGAATGCTATGTTATATGGCTGTTGTTCTTGTACTACTGTTATACTTTCCTGTAAATAAAACTTGTGAATTATGTATGGCATAAATGGTACTTGAGTTAAGTGCACAAACTTTTCTTTTCCCCACTATTTTGGCACATTTTCTTGTGTTTATGGTAAGCTTCTTATTACAAACATTACTCATTTGGATCTGCATTATCTATTCATATGTAAAAAAAAAAAAAAAAGAAAAGAAAGAAAGAAAAGAAAAAATGCAAGCTGATACACTATGGCAGGCTGGGGTTCTATAGGATATATTAAAGGTCCACCTGTCAATGTGTCCTAGGAAACAACCAACACAACACTGAGACAGTATTAGTTCAGAGAGCTCTCTGGCCAGGACATTTTCAATAGATATGGATTTACTACCACTACATGCATTTGATTTATTCATATACGACTTGATCCCCAAGATCAGTTCAGCTTCATGATTATCTGTATTTGTTGATGCTTATTTGAATTTCAAATTTAAGTTTAGGAAATAGCTGTGTGCTTTAAAGACTATTTTAAATGTTATTAAATTTTTTATTACGTTATGGAATTAACTGAAGAATAGGTATTATTATTATTATTAATGAAGTCATGGAGTGAAGTATTATTTACAGTTTGTTTTCCAAAGTCAGACAGGCACACTAACTGTTTAAGAAAAAAAACATCTATTCCACACAAAAAAAAACACACATAATGATAACCATGGAACTCCTCCAAAACAATAAAATAAAATTGAAAAATTTAAATCCTACACTGAAAATAACACACTAAGAATGACATAGTTCAGTAAGCACTTTTGTTCTGCTATTACATAGCTTCCTCAGAAGAAAGACATTTAAAAATACTGCCATTTAAATATTAAAAATACATCATGTGAGATAAAATATAAGTAATGGTTAAAGTGACATAGCACCTTACGTCTGACCTTAAAAGAAATACTCAAACATTAAAATTACACTTATACATTATTACTACAACAGCACAAATAAAATAAGAAAATAGAGAACCTGTGAATATAACTAATAAACTATACAAAAATATTTTACAGTTTAAATAAGAAAAAGTGCTATAATTAATATTTCTACTTTACCTTCTTACAGTGTTCAGTTTAAGTAAAGGAGCTATTGTGACATAGTCATTAAGCCCTGACCAGTTATAGAAATTAAAATAAAGTTGCCAAAACAATTCACATATCTCTAAAATAACTGGCCAAGAGCCTCCAGTGGAATTAGGGTTGACTTTCTTCCACACTGTAAATTTAAAAGTGTGTCTGTTATGCCCTTTTATATGTCAGTACAAGGCATTACTGTCTTTTTCTTTCTGTATATCATAATTACATTCATAGACTTGATCACAAAGTCTTCATTCTGTCTTGCCAATATAAAAATTATCAAAAGACTGGCATAATGCCATATAAACCATGCCTGAGTTTCACAATTAACTTTACCTTTTACTACAAAGCTTCTCCCTAGTAAAGTGCTCCCCCTCCAATATTTATTTGCAATAATTATATCTCCCACATTTTTAAGCACACTTAAACCCTTTAATCGGGTCTATATCAGATAATCAAACTTACAAAAGTTTGAGTGTCATATGGTTGACACCATATGATCGAATTTTTTAAAGTTTGGACATTTTAATAGAGATCTCCATACAGCGCGGAATGGGAAGATTTGCCTTTTCTGCACTGCAGTGTGATCTCGGAGTTGGTATATTTAAAGAGCGGGGGAATGTGGGGTGCAGCACAATGTGTTGGGTGCAGAGGGCTTGCCCCCTGCTTAAAATGTTCAGGTAGGTTATTTGTGTAGTTTATTTTTTTTTATTAGATACTCGAACCTTTAAAGGTTTGATAATATGGTATCAACCATATGACATCAAACTTTTGAAAGTTCGATTATCTAGTATAGATTCTTTAAATCATTACTATTATTTTTGAAATTAGATTTTAAAATTCTTCCTCTTTTATATACTATAACAGGTTTGGAATCTGTTCTATCCCTTATATCAGTATCTTCCCTAAGAAAGTTCCAATTCTTATTTAAAATCAATCTGATAACATTGCTTTCAAATGTATAAATAGTAACAAGGGCGTGGGTAAAGCAGGGTTGCACTATACTTTGATTCATCATTGATATGTCATCAGCTTCATGCATATTACCATCTGATTGCTTAAAGGGTAAGAGGGGAACAAAACGTCCTTTGTTTCTTTTGTAAGGAACTTATGCAATAAGTTCCTCTATCAAGATAGATGGATAGCCCCCCTTCAATAACACACTCTTAAGTGTTTAGCATTCCTTTTGATAATCCTCATTTGTTGTAACCATTTGCACTGCTTAGACTAATTGGCCCTTAATAACTGCCCTCTTTTGACTAAAGGGATGAGCACTAGTAAAGTGCAAGAATGTATTAGAGTATGTAGTCTTCCTATAAATTTTTGATATATAACTATTTCTGACTTTATCTTTTCCTAACAATACATATAGGAAATATTTTCAATACCAATAGTATGTGAAAAGGAAAGAAATTCAGTACTGGTATTAACATAATTAAGGAATTCATTAATTTCTTCCACTTTCCCTTCCACAGGATGAATATATAATCAAGATACCGATATACCGGAGGTACATCCTAAAGTGAGTGATAAAGGGACCATTAAATAAATACATGTGTTACCACTGCAACATTACAATATTTGCAAAAAGAGAGCCACAGGGTGATTCCATGGCCACTCCTTCTTTTTGCAAATAAAGTTGGCTCTCATAAAATATAAAATTGTTGGAAAGCACAAATTACAAAAGTTCTTCATTTAAATTAACTTTATCTTGCTTAGTCCCTTTTTTTGTTAAACATTCCATAAATCACAAAACCTCAATATTTTGAGGTATAACTGTATACAGGTGACAAACATCAATGTTCACAAATATGTCATTACCATTGAATTCCAGCCCATTATTTTTTTGTAAAAAATGCCAAGAAACTCTACAGATATGTTCTATATCTTTTAGTAGATGTTTTAAGTTATTGTCCAGAAAAAAAACAGCACATAAGCTAATGACAGACTCTCTCCCATTGACAATAGGATGTAAAGGAGGGTTTTTCCAGTTCTTACGGATGTTTGGAACTCTGAAGATTGTAGGAACTATCGGGGATTTAATGTTAAGAAAATTACATTTCTTAACAGAAATTCTACTATCAATAAACATGTCTTTAAGTTGTACTCTAATGTTATAATAGGCCACATTCAGTTCATTTCTGCTTACTCTCTAGTATGCATTTCCCTCCAATAATGAGTTCATATGACATTTATAATCAACATTTGACATAATAACCATTCCTCCCCCTTATCAGATTTCATGAGTCTTCTATCTTGTCTGTTAATAAAATCAAGTAAATAACATTCTTCTTGGCTAATGTTAGCTAATTTGCCCAAAGGCATTTTACCTAACAAACTACAGAAATCAAATTCACACATTTTCTCAAAAAAATGCTAAAGTTGGAATGAAAGGCAGAATGAAGGTGCTAAATATTGTAAAAGGTTGAGCTATATACTCAGAAGTTTCAAACATTAATGCCAGATTTAACTTTCTTTAAAATAACTTTAAATCCATCAATGAAATACCTAGATTCACCCGCTTCATCGGCACAAATGTAATGCCTTTAGAAAGGAGATCAGCGCATGAAGAATCGATAATAACATGAGAAAAATTATACACCTTGAGATCATTAGCAGTGTTCATAATTATCTTACATCCAAATTCTCAGTTAGGTGCTTCATCTTCCTTCACAAAGCTTAAAGCATTCATATCCTTGGGTCTAGGTTCTGCTGATTCCGTTGGGCCACGTTGAGAGCCAGTCCATGTTGATAAAATATTTCTGGTTGGTACCTGGGAGTATGTGGAGTTCCCCTGTGTCCCATTGGTTCCTCTGATATTTGTCTCTCAACTGCTCGGACCTCCTTAATGGCAAAAAACTCTGAGTTGTCGGTGGAGTGAGCCACATTTTCAGCTTGATTCTTATTATTAGTAGTATTATGGGGCCCATTATTAGGGGCACTAGCTGCTCCACTGTTCTTATCAAAAATTGTTGTATTAGCAGTTCAGAAATATTTTCTTCCCCAAGTTTGAGCAGCCAGGGGATTAGGATATGCAGTCTCTCAAATTCCTCTCAAATTTCTGCTGCTTTCTAAGCTTGATATATTGTAATTGTCGCCCAATACTGGAAAAAAATGTGAGCATATCCCCCTTTAAACTCATCATACCTGAAATCATGTGTTATTTCATTAGCCAAGAAGTTCATCTCAACTATAAGGTTCTCAGTCAGTATACTATTATGTTATTATGTTTGATTACAGTCTCCATGTATTTGCAGCCTTGTTTATCGAAAAGTGCTAGCAATACCCTATGCAAAGCTGAATTTTTCTCACTCCTGATTGGAAAATGATATATTCTGAGTCCCTTTGGGACTTGTTTTAATCTACAAAAAAAAATATCAATCTATATATCTGAATATATATATATATATATATATATATATATATATATATATATATATATCTATGGGTCTACTTCATATGATCGACAGCTCATACGATCGACAACACTCATTTCACCGACACCAAAACACCAAAAGCTCAAAACACGACAACTCATTTGATCGAAACTCATAACATTGACACATGAAATTCAAAGCATTATGCCCTTTACCCACTGTAGCACAACCCTGGAGTTAGAATAACTAGATGGGGGTGTGTGGGGGGCACAGTCCCCTACATTGGAGGGTGGGGGGGCAGACCCCTCACATTATTTAGATAAATATTGTCATTTCTGTTATAAGTATGCATGTGTATGTTTAAAATTTATGACATATGTGGGGGGTTGTGCCCCCCACACCCCCCTATCTATTTATTCTAACTCCAGGGTCACGCTACAGTGGGGAAAGGCATAATGTTTTGAATTTCATGTGTCGATGTTATGAGCTAATGAGTTGTCGGTGTTTTGAGCTTTTGGTGTTTTGGTCTCTCTGAAAAGTTTGTTGATCATATGAAGTAGACCCATACACACACACACACACACACACACACACACACACACACACACATATATATATATATATATATATATATATATATATATATATATATATATATATAAATATATATATGGGTCTACTTTGTTTCATTGAAAGGTCATTTCACTGAATTTTAGTTCACTCTCACCAAATCGCTGAAAGCTCACATTACTGAAAACTCATTTCACTGAAGTGAAGTACTGGCATTGTGTAGAGTACTGTAAGGTAAGTAAAAGGTATATTCCCTTTTCCCCACTGTAGGGTGATCCTGGAGTTAGTATATATAGTTAGGAGGGAGGGGGGCATACCCCACACCTAATTTGGTTTTAGATTATATTTCACTGAAAGCTTCAAACCAATACATTTTAAACCATAGACATGCACACTTACAACACCAATGTCTAACTCTTTCAGAAGACAATATATTCCTCTCTTGACTGATAGAGGTCATACGCACTTCACCACAAACACCAGGGCACTGCAAAGCCACTTTACACCCTGGCAAATACTTGAAATCCACTTCCTTCTCAGCAGCATCCTCTACCCAGTCAACACTCTCTGTCATCTCTTTCTCTGCCTTGTGCATATATATTCCACCAACTCTCTACAGATCTGCAGCTAAACCACACCTTTTTCAGCTTTTTATAGCACAATGATAATATATTAGTCACATCTGCAAGAGCAACGTTTACGTCAGGCTATTGGTTATGTGAGCAATTGGCTGCAATCCACTGGGATTCAAGCAAATAGTACACAGCCAATTGTAGTAGACCCAATAGATAGAGATTAAAAAGAAAGCTGGTCCAGATTGGGTGTAAAATGTGTGCAGCCCACATGTCCTCACATAGTCTGCAGGGCAACCCTGCCCCATTAAAAACTAGGGTGTGCTTGTATTATACTGACCTCTGCAACATTTTAGCAGTGCATGGTTGATGCCACAGGGGTGTTCCAGATGACTACAAGATGCACATGCCTCTCAACTTCTAAGTGCAAGAAATCTGGACAAAGCCAAAAATAATGAGGTGACAAATGTCCAAAATAAGAGAAAAACATGTAAACATCACTCATAAGCTTAGATAAGAGCTTATAGCTTTTCCATTAGCATTCACTTACTGAACGATATGAAGTCTGAAACTCAAATGAATATCATTATGTACTGAATTCAATCCTCAAAGATTTGCCAGAAAACCACATATTTTATGAGGAGCAGACCGAAAATGAGATTTAAAAATGTGGACATTCTGATAAAAATCTGAACATTTGAGAGGTATGAAGATGTATACTAGGGCAGTTCCTGCCAATTATATCTCACAAAGTGGAAGACTTCATCAATTTCCTAGCAAGATCAATAGAGCACCAGTCTGCCATGGAAAGTTTCTATGCCATTGCCAATGTTCTCTGTATCCTTGGTGCAATTAATTGCACCAGCATACCTATAAAACCCCCAGCATCAAATGATCCCGAATAGTACACAAATGCAAAGGGGTGACCTTTGCTCAATTGTCAGGTAGTGCGGTCTGCAGATGGTCTCATTACTAATATTATGGCAACACACTCTAGTAGTGTTTAGGATGCTGAAGAGAAAGTCAGTTGAGGTGCATTTTCCAGTAGACTGACATCCCCAAGGAGTTTCTACTTGTTAACTATATGACCACAGCTACCACAGCTATAGTGTGATATGAACAAAGGTAGTTTAACACTAAATAATGAGACACATTTTGTACTCCTCTTCAAACAGGTGACTGCAGTTATCCACTGGAATACTGGCTCATGACACCATTCAGAGCCTCATCTGTCTGCTGGGAATGCATTCAACAGAGTGCACACCGTGACATATAGCACCACTGAGAACTTGACTGCTGAAATCACAATACAGATGTCTAGATGCATACGGGATCCATTGCAATTTACAGCAGTAAAGGCATCAAATGATCACTGTGTGTGTCATGTTGCACAATAGGTTAAAAACTAAACATGAAGGCTTGCCAGCCCTAGGTGTGAGTGACCTACCCCAAAAATCCTAGATATCTGATGTGAATGTATCAGAGCATTTACCAGATGATCAGGAGGAAATAAGCATGTGAACTACCATATGTGAATGATGGAGGCAGGTAGCTCAGGAGAAATAGAAGAGTTTGGCTCAAAATGCTGAGTTATGACAAGCCATGCATGCACAACTATCCAGATAAACCCACAGTGTTCACATAGTTTTGCCCCATTACAGCATCACAGCTGATAAATACATTAACAGGTGTGGTAGTTGTCCAGATGGAGCATCATACATAACATAACAGCATTAGTGGCAGTGTTGGTAGTGCAACAGATAGCACTTTCATCTTTGGTGAAGAAAGCTATGTGCTCCATTCATACACTCGGTTGACTGATTGCAGACAATGCAGTAAAGCATAAGGAGGGTGTAGCACTTTTGAGTGTATTGTCCTTTGGAAGAGATGTTCAATTGACGGCCCATCTGATGGTGTGGGTGGCACCTCAGGTGGATGTAAAACATCTCATAGCATATATTAAAAAGAGTAGGGGAAGTTCTTTGACTAACATTTTCCAAGTAGTATAAGTACTAACTTGGGTCTCCCCTGATAAGAGTCCACTTACCTAGTGTTACTAACCTGGCTAGGAAAGAATAAACAAAAATAAAAAAAATGTTGATATGCAGCTTATTGCATATATGTGCCCAAAAGAATTCAATATACATGGATGAGTATGGATTACTAATGGCTAATGGACTACTGTAGGCAAGCTACACTGCCAACGGTGGCAATACATGAATGTGTATGGCACTGTGACACCCAACCATTGGACCAGTAATCAAGGACCCTCAATCCTCACCACTGGCAACAGTGGGGGACATACAATGGCAGGATGACAGGTACACACACAATATTTCCAGATCCAGCTCTCTGCATCAAGTGCAATTTCTCTTAAGAGCACACAGAGACCACAGTCAGTCCTAGGCTGGTTTCTCCCTCTTTCTCCAGATCATCAATATGACTTCCAACTGGCACAGCTATAGAGTTAAGATCTCAGCTGAGTAACCAAACCAAGACTTCCAGCACCCTCTCTGTCCAACCAGTGCTTTGTGTCCCTGCCCAAGTAGCTGATACACACACACACACTTTGAGGTTTGATACACACACACACACATACACACACACACACACACACACACACACACACACACACACACACACACACACACACACACACACACACACACACACACACACACACACACACACACACACACACACACCTGGGAAAAGCGGGTACAGGTTTACTAGCTATGCCCTTTTTGCCCAGACTATAAGGATTTATCACTACCACCAGCCAACTTCTTGTCAGCTACTTAGAGGCTCTTAGCAAAGGGTGTCCAATCTTATTATATAACATTTATATTAATTCAAATGGTAATTTGACCAAGAGAAAGGCTATTACGAGTGGCCCACAGGGTCACCAAATAACTATGCAAGTACTCTCAAAACTTAAATATGTCTCACAAAGGTCAGCCACAATGAAAGGTTTAAATATATTTAATAATAAATAATAAAATAACAAGAACATACTCAGTATATATTCACAGCGACATCAGAGTTCAAAACTGCAGGAAATATTTAGAAAAACATTGCAAGACAGTCTCAAATAAATGAACAAATGAATAAATTAACAAACTTTACAATAAGAGGAGAAAGCTATTACATGATAGAACAAAATCCATAAAAGGGAAGTCACCCCTGATCATTATTAGTAAAAAAATACGAGCACGCATAAAATCAACTAAGGCCAATTTTGAGAGCAAAATTGCCATGGATTCAAAGGACAATCATAAGGCCTTTTTCAGCTATGTTAGGAACCTGGGTGGAAACTCCCAGATATGCTCAGAATTAGTCCAAAATGATACAAAAATCACTGAACCCACAGACATTGCCAACATACTGGCAGACAGGTTCAGTGCAAACTTCACCCCCCTCTCCCCCCCTAAAGGAGAGATAACTATCCCAGCCGAGTGTAGCCTCCCGGACATCTCAAATGCGCAGGTGAAAGCTGCTCTCTCTAAAGCTAGAAACACAGCATCAATGGGACCGGATGGTGTCCCCGGCTGTGTGCTACACGAGCTAAATGAGGAATTAAACCCGCACATAAGGCAGCTGTTTAATCTCAGCCTTACCACAGGATACGTGCCCAAGGAGTGGCGTACGGCAACTGTGGTCCCACTCCACAAAGGCGGTGCCTCTACGGACCCTGGTAATTACCGCCCCATAAGCTCAACAAGTCTAGTCTGCAAAGCTATGGAGAGGATCATAATGGAGCTCATAAACAAAGATATAGGGGACTTGCAGACATTGGACCCGACCCAGTTTGGCTTTGTCAAGGGAAGATCATGCCTTTTGAACTTGGTTGACTTCTTCGAAACAGTCACCAAGGCCATTGATGAGGGAAAGGCAGTCCATACAGCCTACCTTGACCTTGCAAAGGCTTTCGACACAATACCCCACTCGGGTATTGTAGAAAAACTTACCAGCTTAAATGTAAACCCATATGTCACAAGATGGGTTGCAAACTGGCTTAAGGACAGAACCCACAGGGTTAGAGTTGAAGGCGCTGTGTCAGACTCCAAGCCGGTCACAAGTGGTGTCCCACAGGGCTCGGTCCTTGGCCCCCTATTGTTTGGCATCTACTTCTCAGAAGTACAGGCCAACATGGGAGGACTTTGGCTGACAAAGTTTGCAGACGACTGCAAACTGGGCGCCATAGTGGAAAGTGCATCGGACATGGATATCCTTCAGAAGGGACTCACGGAAACAGATAGCTGGTGCCAGAGCCATGGCCTGAAGTTAAACGCCAAAAAATGTATAGTCATACCCTTCGGGAAAAACAAGGTAACCCCAAGCTACCATATAGGTGGCAATCCACTAAGCACAGAAGAGGTTATCAGGGACCTGGGGACCCAGGTTGACAGTGGCCTTTCTTTTGACACTCACATTGCTAAAGTGGTTAGAAAGACCTTCTACATTGCCCACCTGATCATGAAGGGATCCACATCCAGATCTAGTGAGGTCATTGTTCCCCTGTACTCTTCACTTATCAGACCAATGATCGAGTACAATGCCCCATTCGGGATGTATCTCACCCGACATCTGCAGCAATTGGAGAGACTCCAAAAGTTCCTCACCAAAAGGATAAAGGGACTCCAAAATCTGTCATATGCTGCCAGATTGAAGAAACTCCAGCTCTATTCAGTCGCATACCGTCTGCTCAGAGGTGACATGTGCCTGACATACAAGGCCATGTCCAACCCGGAATTAATGGACATGCTCCACCTCAAAAAATCCAAATCCACCAAAACCACTAGAGCAAGCGACTTAAACCTTAGCACGGATATAAATAGGACGTGCTGGAGGGATAGATTTATCACTCAGAGACTCCCTATGCTGTGGAATAAAATCCCGGTCCATGTGAGGCAGAGCACCTCGCTGACTCTGTTCAAGAGAAATCTAGACCTGTGGATGGGAGATCGTAGGTTTACCCCAGGAATCAACTCTGTGTCACTGCTGGACAGAGGCACAACAAACTAATGGGCACAGTATTTTTTCATATAAGGGGTGGCGTAAGCCACAATAATTTGGGCTAGGCTTATAAATGCCTTAGGGCAGATAGCCTAGTATAAACCTATGAACCTATGAACCTATAAGAAAACATCTAAACTATGCTTCACTATATTACTGACTATATCTAAACATAATACAATACCCTAGTTAACTTACTTAAGAGCAAGGCAGATGTGGTTAATGGATCTTTTAGTTGTTGTCAGGTCAAAGAGAGCATACAGAATGCTATGACTCTCTATAGAATTCTTAAATTAATATCTCAAATATTACTGCTGGATAGCTTGCAGAATGACATAATTTCTTGTCATCTGACTCTATCCCAGGTTAAACCCTCACTCCTGGGAGCTTGCAGTATTTAGCATCTACCTGTGAAAACACACAGACCTCAGATCTTTGGCAGATGCTGGAAGTCATAAAACAATTACATCCCTTCACATTTCAAGACTAGCAATTATTTCACCTTAGCGGCAATACAGAAAGCTCCCTAGTTTTAGACATTGTGTCTCCCTGCTGCATCGAAACTGAAAGATATCATATTGTATTGCATAGCCATAAAATAATTTAATTTCAGATATTTTCTGAAGTTAACCTCCTGTATTCCAGTTTCCACTGTTAAAATATTTACATTTAAACAGTTACAATAGTGCATGCACGTTTCTGTTCTATTCCAGTAGGGCACATTGTGGTTACATTTTAAGTATAAGTACTTTATAAGATATCTTTTCAACACACATGAGTGTACAAACCTAGTTTGATATACACATGACATATAGTTATATTACAGTTGTAACACAAGCATCTTATATAAACAGCATTGATATTCGCAAATAACATATAATTATTTACAAAATTCAGATAGCTGTGCTGACAGTATCTCCCTTCATCACAGGCACGCATGTTGTGCACTCAACATCATGAGTTAATTCCTAGGGATGTGGTAACTATGCTTGTAATGAGTGTGTGTATAGAGCAGCAGAAATGTGTGTACAACTACCCCTGTTGGAGTACACATCGGAGTGATGAAGTACAACCAATGGAACTACACATGGGGGATGTATTATAAAATCAAGGTTAATTAGACATATTTCTTAGGGATGTGTTACTGTGTAGGACGTGAGTATATACAACATATACTGAGCAGCTGCAATAGTAGCATTTGGGTAAGGTGTGCCAACAAAACTGCATGTCTGACAAGGGGCATACAGCATAGGACAGCAGTGTCCTGGCCTGTAACATTTAAGGCAACAGCATAATGCACTTGTACTTGTGTCAATAAGTCATAATAAGGTGCACATGTAAGTGCAATGCAATAATACACTGATGACAGGTATGACACAATAGCTAGTGGACACTTTGCCATGTATCACTAAGGTCACAATAGAGAAGGAAGAGTGTGTGCAAACAAGTATGAATGAAAAGGCACACATGAATGTTTTTGTAAATAACAAATGTAACAAAGGTGACAAGGGAAGCTGCAGGTTCATGTTGTGTTGATGGGGAGGTAGTGGCATATCACAAAAAGTGCCATGTGTAACAGCAGTATGCCATCTGAAGTATACTTAAGCAAGTGATAATGGTAGACAATGCTGTAATATTGTATGAGGAAAATAAATGTTGTGCCCAACAGATTGTACGATCAAGTAATTTAACAT